>NC_138191.1:111026822-111492221 GCF_964194105.1 Spermophilus citellus | reverse complement strand
ATTTTTAGTCTTTGACTCTCTCCATGTGGTTGTGAGCTTCTCAAGAGCTGGAACTGTCTGATTCATTTCTGTTGCCCTGGCACCCAAAAAAGGACCTGCTTTAGAAAACGCGTCCCTTGATCTTCCTACATTAAAGGCATACATTCATAGCCCTGTCTTTAACACCCACTCCCCATTCTCAAAGAGAGAGGAGAGGTCTGTGCCTAATTCCCCACAGACTTGAGAACCCAGAAAAAAGAAAAATCTTGGTGGATCTCTCCCAGATGACACAATGAGTGTGGTGCAGAGAGTTAACAGGGACTTTCCCAGTCCTAGTGCAAATTTGCTCCACTCTCTCTTGAACTCACAAGCCCCCCCCTCCAGCCTCTGACTGGTCAGTGACCCCAGGAGAACTCACTCCCTACAGTGCTGGCTCAAAGTTTGGGCTGCTGTAGATTTCTTTCTTATGTACAGCAGAGGCAACATGGTATAGTTATAAAGAGCTGGACAAACCTGAATTCAAATCCTGGCTTCCCATTTCCTAATTTTGCAACTTCGAATCTGTTTCCTACCCATAAGTTAGGGATAATGATGACTGAGTTAGTTGCTGGGCAAATAAATGAGAAGGCCTGAATGAAGTGCTTATCCTAGTGCCTGAAATATAGATTCCTAAAACTTCCTTATATGCAGTCCAATTCACCTCTTAGGAACTTCACTCCTTGGTCCCAACTGAACCCGCTAGAAGTTCCACAAAAGGTCAGAACTCCCAGTTCCAAAGCCCATGGCTTCTCCACTCCCTCTCCTGCTTCTTTCATCTAGGACACACACTCTCCCAATTGCCACCTGCGCTCTGTCCTCCCACCTCGCACTTCCCATCCTCTGGATACCTTCGCAGATGTCACCACGTTCCTGGAATCCCGCACTGCAGCTGCAGCGGCCCACCGGCACCAGCCACTCGCCATCCGCGCCGCAGTGCATGCGCGGAGGGCTGCCGGGCTCCCCTTCCGAGTGTGCCACGCACGTTCCAGCCACTTCTACCAGAGTGGAGAAGGCGCTCTCCGCCGCGGTGGCTGGGAACGCCGCCAGGCCCCGCACGGTGGCGCGGCACTGCTTGTAGTAGACGCGCACAGAGACCAGCGCCACGCATGCGCCCACGTCCTGGAAGGCCAGGTGGAAACCCTGCCGACTAAGCGGGCCGATCTCACGCACCTCTGTGTTCAGCTTCATCTTGCGCTCGCCCAGGTCGCCCTGCGTGAAGCTCTCGTCCGCTGCAATCGTGTCAATCTTGCGGGGTCGGTTACCTCCTAAGCGGGGACGCCCGCGGCCCAGGTCTGCCTCGGTTTCCAGGTAGTAGACATTGAAGGTCTCCTTGCAAGTGCCTGAGGCGCCAGGGATACTGCTGCAGTCGCGCAGTGTGAACTGCAGCTCCACGAAGATGCGCTGCCCTCGACCTCGGCTGATCCAACCAGTCTGCAACCAGTTGTCCTGGTTGGGCTCCAGCACGTTGCACACTTGGTATGTGCGAATGGGACGGTCATGTTCGTCCACGCCGCTGATTTCCTCCCACTGGGGCAAGAGTAAAGAAGAGAACAGCTCAGAGCCAAGGTGCTCCTAGGAAGTCAAACACTGACTCTGGCTGAAAACTTCATTTTGCATCATTTTATCATTTCCTGCCTCCCCTCCCACTAGCACACACACCCCCTAAAATTATAAAATGCAAGTCATGCACACCTGTAATCCCAGCAACTTGGGAGGGGCACAAGTTCAAGGCCAGCCTCAGCAAATTAGTGAGGACCCTGACCCAAATTTAAAAATTAAAAGGACTGAGAATGTAGCTCAGTGGTAGGACACCCCTGGGTTCAATCCCAAGTTTGGTGTGGAGGTGGGGGAATGGAGGGGAAATCTGGGCCTGCAAATCACAGTGATTGGAGAAACTGAGGCAGGTGGATGGCAATTTCAAGGACAGTGTGCACAAGTTAGTGCTACCCATTCTCAAAAAATGAAAAGGTGGGCTAGGATTATGGCTCATAGGTAGAGCGCTCACCTAATGTGCAAGGCCTTAGGTTTGATCCTCAGCACCACATAAAAATGAATAAATAAAACAAAGGTATTGTGTCCAACTACAACTCAAAACAATAAAAAAGGGGGGCCAGGGATAAAGTGTCCCTGGATTTAATCTCCAGTACCACAATAAATAAATACATAAATAAAACCTGGTTTCTCTGTGTACCTACTTTCCTTCTTGCTAACTGGCACTACAGCATTGCAGAATTCAAAATTCCCTTTCAGGCAAAGTAGTAGAAGTCCAAAGTGATTCCAAAAAAATCCCAAAAGGGCTCTAAGGAGCTCCTGAACAAGGGAAAAGAAGGGTGAGGCCTGGCATGCACTGTCAGGGAGAACTATGGGACTTCAGGACCCACAGAGTCCAAGAGTTTATTCATCTTTTTCATCCAATGGTGGTAGAAAGCAGCCCAAAGTGGAAGGGCGGTGGGTAGTGGGTAGGAGAAGGAAGAAGAAGAAAAATAATAGATAAATAAATAAATAACATTGGCTGGAGCTAACTCAGGGATAGAGTTCTTGCCTAGCATGTGCAAGTCCCTGGGTTCAATTCCCTGAACCAAAACAAACAAACAAACAAATAATGGAGCACTTCACAAATCTGCATGTCATTCTTAGGCTGTGCTAATTTCTGCATTGTTCCAGTTTTAGTATATATTCAATTGAAATAAACAACAATCCTTATTGTTATTGGTGAGGAATCTGAAATTCCAGAGGGAAAGCAATGACTTGGTATGCACATTGAATTAGTGGCAGAGCTAAGAATGGTATCTGGAGTGTCTTGACTCTATATCCAGTGCCCTTTCCACTACACCAAGCTCTATTGCCTCCCACAGTACTCCACCCCAAGTTCCCAAGCCCTCTTTTAGGACTCCAAGTCTTGCTTTCTGTCAATCAACAACACTCTTTGCAGGATCTACTATGTACAAGCACACTCCAGCATTAACTCCACCCATTTCTCATATTTCTGTTCTTAGACATAGTCCTTCTTTCTTTTCTTTTCTCTTTCTTTCTTTCTTTCTATTTATTTGTCTAACTAACTGAAGACAACATTTTTTAATAGGCCTCTTTGGTTTGACACCAGGGCAACTGGAGATCTCACAGGTTTGAGTGTGTTTTGATCTGAGGTGACCATGGGGAGGTAAAGGCATTGAAGGATCTCTGAGACAGTGAAGGATAGTTTTACACCTACCCCATTACTTGGCAGTGAAGTCCAGCCCAGTTCAGCCTGGGAGGCTTTGGAATCCAGGAGGACGACTAAGGAGAGGGGAGAAGAGAGATGTGAGAAAGTCAGAAGGTCAGTATACAAGGAGGGTGGGATCCTTTGCTGAATTCACTGTAAATTTGCTAACTGAGGGATAGAGGATGTGGCAAAGGATACAAAGAAATGTTTCCCACTCCATACTTCCTCAGAAATGGAGTTATGAGTACCACAAATCCAGAGATAGGTAGCCACAATGATTAGAGAAGGAGTTCATATTAGTTTCCTGGGGTTGCTGAAACAGATTGCCACAAATCTGGTGGCTTTAAACGACAGAATTTTATGCTTGTCACAGTGATGCACACCTGAGTCCCAGTGGCTTGGGAGGCTAAGGCAGGAGGATTTCGAGTTCAAAGCCAGCCTCAGCAACAGCGATGTGCTAAGCAATTCATTGGGACCCTGTCTCTAAATAAAATACAAAATAGGGGTGGGGATGTGTCTCAGTGGTCAAGTGCCTCTGAGTTCAATCCCTGGTAGCCACCCCACCCCCACCCCCAAAAAAGCCAGAATTGTATTTCTTGTACGGTTCTGGAAGTCAGATGCCTGATCTCAGTTCCACTAGTATGAAGTCAGGTATCATCAGTAGGACTGATTTCTTTGGAGACTCTGAGAGGAGAATCCATTTTCTTGCCTTCTTCAGCTTCTAGTGACCACCTGTATTCCTTGGCTCATGATTCCCTCCTTCACCTTCTGAGTGCCTCACTTCAATCTCAGCTTCTGCCATCACATCACCTTCTTTCCAACAGACTCCTCTTGCATCCCTCACATAAGGGCCATCGTGATTATATTGGATCCATCCAAATAATCCAGTATAATCTCTCCATCACAAAATCCTTAATTATATCTGCAAAGCCCCTTTTGGCCACTTAAGGTAAGATTAACAGGTTCTGAGGATTAGGGCAGACATTTTTGGAGAGGGGGTGTCATTTTTCAGCTTTCCACAGATTCCTTAGAGAATACTCTAGAGTTGGCTCTCAAATTGGGGGTGGGGAGCCCATGATACACCCCAGTCTTTCCAGGTTCCCTAAATTACTGTTAAGTGTCAATTAGAGGGAGAAAAGGAGTGTAGCAGGGGATTCCTGTGTATACCCCCAAAATTCAGATTCAGGGGCTTTTTAAAAGTCATGTATGCAGGCAGAGAGGAGGCTTAGCCTTTTCATTTGACTCCCAGGATCTCCAGAGAAAATGGAGTGGAGAGACCTTACTAACCACAAGAGGAATAAAAATCTCTCATTTCCTCAGCCAGCTCCTTTCCCAGGGCTGTCACCTATATACTATGTTTGAAAGAATGTCAGGGTGTTTCATGTATGATCCATGGCTCCTCCTGCACCAGAGAAGCTTGGAGCCACTTTATTCCCCGGGAGGTGTCAGATCAGCAGTCTGCATCCTCTCAGCACTGGTCACAGAAATGCACTGGTTTGGACAGCAGAGCCAGCAACCCAGACACTGGAAGCCAGGCTATCCCCAAATCTCGGAAGATTACTCATATGGAGCTTAAGGTAGGGGGTGGGCCACCAAGACGAGAGCGTCTAAGAGGGGTTGGCTCCAGAGGCGTCAGCGACAGTGGGCAGGACCGCCAACAGCGTGCTGATTTCACACAACTGACAGCACATAGAAATTGCATACTGGAAGGCATCGGCTATCCGGCGCCAGGACCCTGCAAGTCAGCGCCTGATTCCAGCTCCTCAGGATTCTGCACCTGCATATGACGCCAACTGAGCATACAGCTCCCCTAAATGCAGAGACAGAAGCAAGACGCGGGCTCTGATACCGCCGATCGCCCCAAACCCGGCAACCGGGACCGCGGTTTACACTAGGCTCCAAATTCAGCACTGCGGACAGTTCCACGGCCAGCACTTCGCGACCCTGCAACCAGCATTCCACCTCCTGTTGGCCATACAGTGGTTTCCTAGCCTCCACTATGCGGGCTACATTCCATCTCCTCACCCTCGGATCTCACCTCCGCACACCCTCATCTCCTCCGCTCTCTGCATCTCCCCGCCCCCACACCTCCCACCTCCAATCACTCAGCCTGTCGGTCTCACTGGCCCCTTAACCGCTGCCTCTGGCTCCCGCGGTTCCTGGTCTCTTTCTTCCCCAGCTTCTTAGGTCTCCAGCCCTCAAACTCCTCAACGCCCCTCTCTTCCCCATTGCTTAGCAGCCTCTCGCTCTCTCGCGCTCGCTCGCTCTCTGCCACCCGCTGCCCGCTTGCTTCAAAAACCAATACAGACTCTAGTCTCTCCAATGACTCCTTCCCTAGCATTCCAGCACCCCAGCACTCTATCTTTTGGCATTCCAGACTCCGAGCACAGCCACCGGTCTCCTTACCTTCCTCGGCAGTCCCGGGCCGCCCGGGTCCCAAAAGCAGCGCGAGACAGAGTGGCATCAGGCAGACTAACAGGCGCAGCGGGTGTGGACCAGCGCCAGTCTCCATGGTCCGCAGACCGAGCTGTCAGTGCGGCGGCGGCTCAAGCCGCGCCAGCCCAGCACCGCTGAGCAGTGCCCCCAGACCCCAGCGCGGGCTGGAGGCGGGGTCTCGCCGGTCACCATCATCCATGGGGACCAATCACTAGGCATCGCCGCGGGAGGTCCACCAATCCCTGCCAACAGAGGGTGGGAAGGTGGAGTTTTATAGGCTAGGGGCGGAACACCCAACTGGAATGGGAAAGGAAGGGGTCCCGCAGATCTCCAAGCCATGGGGGTGGGGCAGCATTGAGAGCTGGCTCGTTTTCTGGGGAGAAGAGGACCTGGCGTCGGTGGCCCAGGGACGCTAAACCTTAGCCCCTCAACCCTGAGAAGTAGGCATTGTGGGCGTGGCTTAAGGAGGGGCGGCACGCGGGGAAGCGGTGACACTTGCAGCCTCTTAACCAGCCTGGAAGCTCCCTTGGTCCCAAGACTTGCAGGGGGTTTCGAAGCCTGACCCCAAGCTCTGGGGAGCTCTTCGATCTCCAAACCCCTTGCCTGTTTCTGCGTCTGCGGCTCTCGGCGTTTCACGTCTCGACCCCTCCTCTCTTCTCCCCGCCCTCATCAGACACACACCGAGGCAGGAGGGAGGGGCCGAGCCCGACCCCAGGAGCTGCTGGAGAAAACGGAGCCAAAAGGGAGACAGGTCCCACCCTACCAGCAGCGCTTCTGAGGCTGGGAAACCAAGTGGACACCAGTTTGGGGGCCGCGGTAGATTTTGCATGAGTGACTGGTTCCTCAGATTCTTGCTCCTGCTGTCAAGACACAAGTAGCACATTCCACCACCAGGCTGTCCTTAGGCTGGGGTTCCCCTCTGAGCACCCCACTCCGCCCACACTAGGAGACCGGTGAGGAGCGCAGTGGCGGGGAATCCGAGGCAGCTGCGAGAGAGGCGGAGCAATTTTCTCAGAGTTCAGCTGGTGCTGAAGAAGCCGCAAGAAAACGTGGAACACGACCTCTATTTAGTGAAGGTCATTTATGTGCAAGCTGAGGGTTTAACCGTTTGGTGGTGGGAAGGGTTGCGGCCCTCTAGCATGAGGGAGGCGGCGGCTCCTGAGCTTCACCATCTGAGCTGAACTCGAGGGGAGAAAACTCCACCCGACTCATTGCTTCTTCAAGCTCTTTACTTAGGGGACCCAACCCCTCTCTCCCTTTGGACGGTATATTAGCTCGAGCCGCCTCAAGAGTGAGGGTGGGTCCTGCATTTACTTGGCCTGTGTGGTCTGAGTGTCTCTGCATTCTGCATAAATGTACTCCTCACCCCTCCAACCGACAATTATTGGGCGCCATGCTCTGTGCCGAGTATACCTGAGTGAATCACCCAGTCTCTGCCACAGTCCATACCTCTTTGAGCATCCAGTGTAATAAGAGTTCCTAGCATCGTAGATCACTGGTCACTTACAAGCTGCTTTCAAGTGCCATTTGTGTGTGTATTTGTGTGTGTGTGTATGTGTGCGCTGTGCACACACCCACTTGCTCACTCACATACGTACCATATAGTAGCAAGAAGAGGAGTGGGTGATGGAATTAGTATCCTTTTTCTGCTGAAAAGAAAGAGAGGCTGGGGCTCCGACGCCGCAGGAGACTGAAGCCCACCGAAGAAGCAGAAGGAGGTGTGGCTTCGGTCCGGTTCCTGGATGCAGGCGGGGTCTCTGAAATAAGATCTACCTGAAGAAGAGTTACTACCTCCCCACCTCCTTCCTATCTCCATTCTCCTCATGCTCCATTGTCCCCTCCCCCTTCCTCAGCGCTGGGAGATGGTATTTTTAGAAGCGGCTCAGAGACCCAGGACTCCTTTCATTTCAGAATGAGTCCTCACTCCATCACCCCTCACCCCTCCCTTCAAACCCCACCCCCTTAGCAGGCTCTAAGGCACCCGTCACGGTTGCTTACCCCAGCTCCAGGGACTTCAGCCCAAATGTTCTGACCCTAGGTAAAAGCTAAATAAATCACAATGCAGGCTCCCTCAGAGCCTCCCAAGGATCTTTCAGGCTCCGAATAAATGAGGAGAATTAACTGAGGAGAGCTGCATAGGGCGCCTGGCTGTTGGAAGTCTGTTGTAGGCACACAGGGGAAATTGACAGACTGCACCCTAGGACTAGGGGAAAGAGGAAGAAAAAGAGGGAGATAGTCCTTCTCTTTCTTCTTCTGAACATTTATTTATTTACTTATTTGTTTATTCATTCATATTGGGAGTTAAACCCAAAGGGGCTTTATCACTGAGCTACATCCCCAGCCCTTTTAATTTTTGATTTTGAGTCAGAGTCTCACTAAGTTGCATAGCGCCTTGCTAAATTGCTGAGGCTGGCCTCAAACTTGCTATCCTCCTGCCTCAGTCTCCGGAGTGACTGGGATTACAGAGGTGCAGCTACCATGCCTGGGTGAACATTTATAATAATAAGGCCGGAATGGAGAAGACCCAGAGTATACAGATCTATGCAAATCAGCCAGATCTTAAGAGCTACTCCAAGGTGGATCCACACTGCCAGGAGACTGCATAGTAGACAGTTCAGTGAAGAAATTCTGAAGGGCCTTTGAAGGAAACCAAGTCATCATTTATCACAACGTTTAAGTGCTGGGCCAGTCAACCAAACAATGGCCAGGATTAGGTTCCTCTCTGGCATAGCAACAGGAGAGGGGAAGGGGGTAGGAGGTGAGCAGGGAAGGAGCCCCTGGCAGTAGTGCTGAAGCCTCAGCTTGCAGCCCACCTTTGACTTCATTTCCATGGTGCTGATCCACCAGGGTCTGGACCTTCCAACTTCAGTCATAGGCTGCTGCCCTATGATCCTCAGTCTAGGACTACCCACTCCTCCAGCCTGTTGCCACAATCTGGCCATCTGTGTGTGCCAGAGCCAAGCAGCCTTCACTGTCTGGAGTAAGAGTTGAGAGCCTGGGACACATGGAAGCAGCCTGCTTTCTCTACTGCCCTTCCCACACCTCCACTGAAATCTGTAAAAAGCATGCTTCTCTCCAGTTCACTGTCTTCTGGGACCATGAGGGAACACCTGTTGGGGCTACGCAGCCTAGTTCACCACCCCAAATATTCAAAGTGGTCTTGGGAGGGCAGATTTGACGTAACCACAATTTCCATCTCTGAGCTACTAAAAGTTACAAATCCAGGTGCTGAAATTTTGGTTTCCTCATTCTTCACATTCTGGTCACACTAGACAGAGAGGGTCGTCTCCTCCATGGAGAGGACTAAGATGGCTCCAGAAAAATCAGGGGCAAACCCTGATCTCTGGGAAAAGGGCAAGGAGGTGCAAAGAGAAGTCGGGAGCTCTGCCGTTCACAGGGACAGCTGCAATTCCGTATCATGCTCATTCACTCTTCATCTCATGTTCCTTTTTCCAGGATGAGAAAGGAATAAGCATCCTTCAGGGAGATTCTTCTCTGGGACAATTGACTCACAAGCAAAAGTAAGATGGAAGCTATGAGCAATTTTAACTGAATTTTTCTGAGATAAAGGGTTTCATTTAGTTACTGAAAATTACGGAGAGAAAAACCTTTAATGTTATGAGCTACAACCATTTAGCCTTTCAGAGCCTCAACTTCCTCCTCTGCACCACAGGAACAAGACCCTTTCGGAGCTATTGTGAGCTCAGAATATCATTTTAGTAGACAGCCGGGCACAGTACTGTTGAACTCTAGTATATACTATTATTCAACTCTGTGGTTAATTAAAGTGGAATATGGAAGAAGTAAAAAGGAAAGAAGAAAGGAAGTTAAGTGGTGAGGTAGGAAGAGAGACAGAATTAGGGAGAGAGTCTTAAAGGAAAAGGGAGTGAGGGATAAAGAAGGAAACCGCTGGTTGAGATGAACGTGGCAGGAAAGCACAGGAGTCTGCACTTGATGAGACAGGGGTGTCATCAGACAGGCTGGCTGGCCAAGTGCCAAATGGTATCAGAGGTGACACTTACTTGGTGAATTTATCATGGTCAGAATTATACATTTGACTCTAGCAGCACTCAGAGAGAATCTGTTTCTTGGAGGGCTGAGGGGAGATCTTACTGACTCAGTTCCTATCCTACTATCTGAGCTAAAGAACCAAAGTGTTCATTCATGATGAGAAACAGAATGTCCAAGGGGACCAGGAGGTTTACATCACCATGTCCATCACATCCTTTCCCTGTAGGGAAATGTACAAGGAAGCCAATTGATGACGTGAAGGCAGCTTTGAGAGTGCGAGAGAAGGAGTTGGAAGCTTAAATACTTCACAGCATCAGACTCTGAGAGCCTGGTGCCTCCAGACTCCCAGTGAGGACAAACCTTCCACTTGGACCTGAGTGACGATACTAGGGCTCAGGGCTGGAAATAAGACATCCCATATGCTTCCTTGACTCTTTGCTTATAAAATCCTAGCTCTGTTTCTGAGCATGCCATTTTCAGACTGAAGCAGGCCTCTGAAAGTTAAATTATCAAAGTAATATAAACTAATAAAATATTATAAGTAAAAATTGAAAAATTCATTCATTACACCCCAGATAACCTATTCCCAAATTCGAATCATGTGAAGATTGATATGTACCATTCCTATACACACACATATTTTTCTTTTTTTTTTTTTTTTAAAGAGAGAGTGAGAGAGGAGAGAGAGAGAATTTTTAATATTTATTTTTTAGTTCTTGGCAGACACAACATCTTAGTTTGTATGTGGTGCTGAGGATTGAACCCGGGCCTCATGCATGCTAGGCGAGCGCGCTACCGCTTGAGCCACATCCCCAGCCCACACACATATTTTTCAAGAAAATGAATATATTAGTAAGAGGGGGTTGTATAACTGACTACCCAAAATTTCTCCCCCTTTTCATATTTTATATTGCTGACAGAGCCTCGGCTTTATTTGTTCAACCATTATAGTCCTTTGCTTAGGAAATATGACCTTCTCCCCAAGATCAGGGATAAAAGATGATGATGATAAGGATGATGATTGTGGTACCAGGGACTCAACCTAGGGACACTCAACCACTGAGTCACAGCCTCAGTCCTTTTTACCTTTTGAGACAGGATCTCACTAAGTTGCTTAGGGCCTCACTAAGCTACTGAGGATGGCTTTGAACTTGCCTTTCTCCTGCCTCAGTCTCCTGGGCTGCTGGGATTACAGGCCTGAGCCACCAGGCCCAGCCAGAAGATTATTATTGGCTAATAATATTCATCCCATTCCATGTGCCACAGGATACATTTCTGGTCTTCTGAATTGAGGATTCTCGAAAAGGTTTTCCCTCCTAATAAAAAGAGCTGCAGGAAGGGATATGTCTGTTGGGATGTGGTGTCTGCATTAGGCACTAGGAGCAGCTACAACGGTATTGACATCGCAAAGAGTGATATCTTCAACTCTGTCACTTAAGTTTTTTTTTCAGTTCTATATAACAAGAAGCCCAACTAAAATTGGCGCAAACGGAAATGAGATTTTATATAACAAAATGGAGGTAGATCTGTGCAGAACAGTAAGATTTTACATTGGAATGGTGGTAGAGTGACAGCTCATCACCCAACCTGGATATTCTAAAAAGGAATGCCTCTTCAGCATTAGAAAGAAAGGAAGAGAAAGAGAGAGAAAAGAGAAAGAAAAGAAGGAAGGAAGGAAGGAAAGAAGGAAGAGCCAAACTGGGTGGTGCACACCTGTAATCCCAAAGATTTAGGAGGCTGAGGCAGAAGAGCAAAAGTTTGAGGCCAGCCTGAGCAATTTAGCAAGACGCTATCTCAAAATAAACAATAAAAACGGATGGGGATGCAGTGGTATAGTGCCCCGGGCTCAATCCCCAGTACCCACCCAGTCCCTCCTCAAAAAAAAAAAAAAAAAGAAAAAAGAAAAGAAAGTTTGGTATGGTGGTGAACACCTGTAATCTCAGAAACTTGGAAGGCTGAGGCAGGAGGATCACAAGTTCAAGGCTGGTCTGGAAAACTTATTGAGATTGTATCTCAAAATAAAATAAAAGGGGCTGGGGTGGAACTCCCAGTTGAGTGCCCTGGGTTCAATCTCCAATACAAAAAAAAAAAAAAAAAAGGTAAAATCCCAAAGATAATGCAGAGGCATCTTTAAAGTGATAAGGGAAAGTAACATATAATCTAAAAATTCTATACCAGGTGAAAATATCCTTCAAAAAAAAAAAAAAAAGGCAAGAAATACCTTCTCAGATCATCAACACTGAGAAAATTCTTCCTCAGATCAAATACTGAAAGGTATTTCCCCAGCACTGAAAAGAAAAAAAAATACTAAAAGGAATCTTTCAGTGAAAATAAACCCAAAAGGAAGCAGAAACATGCAGGATTGGAAAGAGTAAAAATATGGGTAAAAATAAATGAACAATGGCTATATAAAGCAATAACAGGATGTGGAGTTTTAAATGTAGGCAGAATTAAAGCACATCACAACAGAGCTGAGTGTGGGAGCCGGGTCCAAGACAACTTCCGCAAAGCTGAGGCTGGAACACAGGCCTCCTGGCTGAGCACTACAGGCCTATTTAGTCAAAGTGGGTGGCAAAGGCGAAGCTAGCAAATTACTATAAATTCAGCAGCTCCCATTGGCCATTAGTCCAGGTACAATTTAGATGGGTCCTTTGCGCATGATCCAACCAGGCTGTAACCAAAGTGTTGGCTAGGCTGCATTCCCTCCCCACCCCTCTTCTTTCTGCAGTGCTGAGATTGAACCTTGCATATGTAGGCAAGTGCTCTGCCACTGAGCTACACCCTCCGCCCCGTTAGGCTGCATTTTTATCTGAAATCCCACCTGGGAACAAGTCTCTTCCAAGGTCACTCAGATTGTTGGCAGAATTCAGCCAGGCATGGCGGTGCACACCTATAATCCCAGTGACTCAGGAGGCTGAGGCAGAATGATTGGTAGACTGAGGCCAGACTCAACAATTTAGCAAGACCCTGTCTTCTTCCCAGGTGTGGTGGCACATGCCTGTAATCCCAGTGGCTTGGGAGGCTTAGGCAGGAGGATCTCAGTTCAAAGCCAGCCTCAGGGCGATAGCGCGCTCGCCTGGCATGCGTGCGGCCCGGGTTCGATCCTCAGCACCACATACAAACAAAGATGTTGCGCCTGCCAAGAACTAAAAAATAAATAAATATTTAAAAAAAAATAAAGCCAGCCTCAGCAATATGTAGCAAGTCACAAAGCAACTCAATGAGGCAAGTTAACTGAGAGGGAGATAATTCCGACTTAATCATGAAAAGGTCCTTCAATAAATAAAAATAAAGGACTGGGGATGTGGCTCAGTGGTTAAGCACCCAGGGGTTCAATTCCTGGTTCCAAAATAGGAACAAAAATTAAAAAAATATATTGTTGGCAGAATTTGTTTGGGGATCCACACCTGGGGGCCTGGCCCTTTCGCTGACTCTCAACTGCAGGCTCTTAGAGCTGCCACTCACAGTCCCTGCCTGCCCACAGTTTCCCAGCATGACTGCTTACTCCATCCAGTCCACAAGAGTTTCTTACCTAGGGCTGGGGATGTGGCTCAAGCGGTAGCGCGCTGGACTGGCATGCGTGCGGCCCGGGTTCGATCCTCAGCACCACATACCAACAAAGATGTTGTGTTCGCCGAGAACTAAAATAAATATTAAAAAAAAAATTCTCTCTCTCTCTCTCCTCTCTCACTCTCAAAAAAAAAAAAAAAAAGAGTTTCTTACCTACTCTCTCTTTGAAGGACCTTTTCATGATTAAGTCGGAATTATCTCCCTCTCAATTAACTTGCCTCAGCTGATTTGGAACCTTAATTACATCTGCAGAATCCCTCATCATGGCTGTGTTTTACGGGCTCTGCCCACACTCAGGGGAGGAGATGTGGAAGGTCACCAACACCCCAGGGAATGGGGAAATGGGGACCACTCTAGGGTCTGCCTACCACAGAAATATTCAGATCACCACAAGCAAATGAGGGAGGAGTGACTGAGTAGAGGAAGCATGTCCCGTATGAGCTGGACAACCTGGCAGGTAGTGGAGCTAGGCTCCGCGGTGTGGTTACAGAGTTGCTGCTTGCTCCTTTGCATTTCATTTTAATTTACTTCTTCACCTGTGGTTCTAGGTGAACCTCGGGGTATTGTGCATGCTAAGCAACTCCCTCCTTTTTAAAAGAGCTTTTTATGACCAGGTGCAGTGATGCACATCTGTGATCCCAGTGACCTGGGAGGCTGGAAAGTTTGAGGCCAGCCTGGGCAATTTAACAGAAGCCCCTGTCTCAAAATAAAAAGTAAAAAGGACTGGATATAGCTCAGTGATGGAGTGCCCTAGATTTGGATTTGATCCCTAGTACAAAAAAAAAAAAAAAAAAACAGTTATTTCCTTCTTCCCTCCACTTCCAAGATCCTAAGATCCCTCCACTTCCAAGATCCAAGATCCTAAAAGAATCTAAGCGATGCCAGGTGAAGGAGTGTACTCCTGTAATCCCAGTAACCTGGCTCCGGAGGCAAAGCAGGAGGATTGAAAGTACAAGGTCAGGCCAGGCCAGGCCAGGCGCAGTGGCACATGCCTGTAATCTCAGCAGCTCAGAAGGCTAAGGCAGGAGGATGGCGAGTTCAAAGCCAGTTCCAGCAAAAATGAAGTGCTTAGCAATTCAGTGAGACCCTGTCTCTAAATACAAAATAGGGCTGGGGATGTGGCTCAGTGGTTGAGTGCCCCTGAGTTCAATCCCTAGTACCTAAAAAAAAAAAAAAAAATATATATATATATATATATATATAGTGTTGAAAGTACAAGGCCAGCCTCAGAAACTTAGTGAGGCCCTAAGCAACTTAGTGAGACCCTGTCTCAAAATAAAAAAGGGTTGGGGATGTGGTTCAGTGGTTAAGTGTTCCTGGGTTTAATCCCTGGTAGCATAAAAAACAAAACATAAATAAATAAATAAATAAATAAATAAATAAATAAATAAATAAACTAGAAGATTCACTATTCAGTTTGTTTAAATTCACTCTCATTTTTCATCCAGGTAACATTGTGCATAATATTAAAGGGTATTAGAAGTCAAATAGGAGCTTGGGACTGGGATTGTGGCTCAGTGGTGGAGCGCTTGCCTCGCATGCATGGGGCCCTGTGTTCGATCCTTACCACCACATTAAAAAAAATAAACAAATAAAAGATATTGTGTCCACATACAACTAAAATAATATATTAAAAAAAAGTCAAAAGGGGCTGGGGTTGTGGCTCAGCGGTAGAGCATTCGCCTAGCACGGGTGAGGCGCTGGGTTTGATCCTCAGCACCACATAAAAATAAACAGATAAAATAAAGGCATTGTGTCCAACTACAGCTAGAAAAAAAAAAGTCCAATAGTACTACAAGGCTTGTAATAAAAATATCAATTTCCTGCCTCTCCCTCCAACCCTGAGCTTTGTTTCCCAAGCCAATTACTTCTGACACTCGGGTCATATCTCCTCCACTGCTGAACATGGTTCTGAATCTAGCACAGAATGAGCCCTTCCTAGGCAGAATCTTCTGCTCCTCTCTGTTCTCTACTCCTCAGGACATGGTCAACTGGGGTGACATGATGAGCCACACACCTGGAACAGCTCACGAGAAGCTCAGCTGACATTTCCAAACACCTACGTGCTGAGTCAGCACAAACTCATGCCATGATTAAAAGCACGGCAGATGTGGGCTCAAATCCTTGCCAAGCCTCTTCCCACCTCTCAGAGACTTTGCTTCTTTCCCTTTAAAATGGTGGCACACGTCTATAATCCCAGCTTCTTGGGAGGCTGAAGCAGGGGGATTGGAAATTCAAGGCCAGCCAGGGCAGCTTGGGAGTCCATCTCAAAACAAAATATAAAGGGCTGGACAGAGTGTTGCCCAGCATGTGTGGGGCCCTGGGCTCTGCCGCAGTCTGGCTGGGCACAGAATCACGAGCCATTCACAGCTCTTTAGATTCAAACAGCAATTCTTTATTCCCGAACTCACACCGGCCCTCTACAAACACGTTCTGGGGAAATCCACGTTCTGGGCAAAATTCACTTTCTCCACCAGGCTCTAATCAGCAGGATATGCCCTATTCCTGGCAGGGTACACCTTAAACCTGGAACCGCCCTAAACCCAAGGAGCGGGATACTCCCTAAAACCTGATCCTCCCTAAACCTGGATCCGCCCTGGTCCTTGAACAGGGTCACCTTACTCAAGCATACGTGCAATGTCACTGCAAATGACCTGAGTCTAAGACAAGCCCATTTCCACAATGGAGAGTCCTTCCTCTAAGCAACATGGGGTAGGCTGATAAGAAAACTTCGATGTGTCATTCCTACTTGGCAATGGCTCTCAGCAGGGCTCAACCCCCAGTACTTGAAAAAAAAAAATGGCCATGACACAAGATTGTTCTGAGGATGGGGTGGGAAGGCGGGCACTCTAGTAGCCATCAGTCAGGAAACTGTGGCTGGGGGAGTTCTTGAGGGATGAGTGGAATTTGAACAGAAAGCAAAAGAAAAGTTTTTATAGAAAACAACTAAACTGCAGATTTAGAAGAATGAACATGGGGTGTTTGAGGAGCAGTAACAAGAGGTGGGAATTCCTGGGGGGTTGGCAGCGGTGGAAAGCCCTGCCGAGGTGCGCCAGAGGGCTGCTGTGGGGTGGGGGAGTGGGGGGAAAAGCAACCGGGCAGCACTGGAGGAGCATTTGTTTGTGAGAAGCAGGCAAAATGGATTCAGGGGAGTGGAAGACCCAGGTGTGATCGAGCTTTGCCTGATGTAACAGGCACGGAGCTGAAAGTTTTCAGAGAAGTGATTTAAAAAGAGCATCAGTAAGAAAGAGTAAAATGGAACTGGGGGTGGTGGCACATGCCCATAATCTCAGGGACTTGGGAGGCTGAGGCAAGAGGATCAACAGTTCAAGGCCAGCCTTAGCAATTCAGCAAGGTCCTAAGCAATTTAGCAAGATCCTGTCTCAAATAAAGTTTGGGAACTTAGTGGTAGAGCACCTCTGGGTTCAATCTCCAATAGAGAGAGAGAGAGAGAGAGAGAGAGAGAGAGAGAGAGAGAAGAAGAAGAAGAAGGAGGAGGAGGAGGAGGAGGAGGAGGAGGAGGAGGAGGAGAAGGAGAAGGAGAAGGAAGGAAGTTTAAGGCCAGCCTTGGCAACTCAGAGAGAGCCTATGTCCAAATAAAATAAATAGGGCTGAAGATGTAGCCCAGTGGTAGAGTGGCCCTGAGCTCAATGCCCAGTTCCACCTCCTCAAAAAAAAAAAAAAAAAAAAAAGTAAAATGGAATTATACTACATGGATGGTCTCTAAGATCACTTATGTCCTAGTCTATAATTTCTAGTATTATAGAATTAGTATGGGAATATAGAAAAAGAATTGGGCTGGGGCTGTAGCTTGAGATACAGTGCTTGTGTAGCATGTCAAAGGCCTGGGTTTGATCCCCAGTATAAGGGGGAAAAAAGAATTAAAATGATTTGCAAGTAGTATCAATAAGACTTGTTACCATTTGGATACTGGAGGGGAGGAAAGTCATCAATAGGGACTGAAGTTTACAGGCGGATGCCTGGGGATTGAGGCTCTCATGACGGGAAGGTGGGTGGTGGGATTAACAGTAAAACATGCAAGTGCTGCAGGAAGAACTTGCCAGAACAGTCCTATCTCCAGGATATTGAACTTGCTGTTGCCTCTGCCTGAAACTGTCTTCCTCCAAATGTTTGCATGTTTTCCATCTTCTCTCCCTTCAGGCCACTCTCTCAATAGTCTCTCCCTTGATCAATAATAAAAGTCTCTGTAACTAATTAGAACAAATTAAATTGTATTTATTTTATTTTTTTTTGGGGGGGGTACCAGGAATTGAACTCAGGGGCACTTGACCACTGAGTCACATCCCCAGCTCTATTTTGTATTTTACTTAGAGACGGGGTCTCACTGAGTTGCTTAGCCCCTCACAGTTGCTGAGGCTGGCTTTGAACTCACGATCTTCCTGCCTTAACCTCTCGAGCCACTGGGATTACAGTCATGGGCCACTATGCCTGGCCAAATTAAAATTTTAAATAATTTTTTAAAATAATAAAACCCCCAAACATCCACCACCCTACCCTTGCCCTCCTTGTCCCAATCTCCCACTTTACTTTTCTCTATAGCATTTAACACCTGGCCACTGTGTGTAATTTATCTATTCACTAATTGATAGACATCCTAATGTGAAGACTATGGAGAAGATAGAATTCAGGGGGATTTTACAGTCGTGTTAGAGAGTTTAAGAAAAATAACCAATAAAGATATAGAAAATAAATCAAATGGGGGGAAATGGAAATTATTTAACACAAGGAGAAACAAAAACTGTATGAGAAAGGAAGTGTTATCATAGACCCCAATTTGATTAAAATATGATAATAATATATCCACTAAAATAATGATCTACCCACAGAGGAGCAAAGAAAGAGAACTGGTTGCACATCAGGATACCTATTAATTTCATTTTTTTTCTGAGAATTTACCCACTCACTTGCTCACTTGTATTAGAACAAATGGCTACTTTTTGGTGCTGGGGACTGAACTGAGGGGTGCTTTATCACTGAGCCACCTCCCCAGCCTGTTTTTTTTTTAATTTATTTTCTAAAATCCATTTATTTTTTTTTTGAGAGAGAGAGAGAGAGAGAGAGAGAGAGAGAGAGAGAGAGAGAGAGAGAGGAAAAATTTTTTAATATTTATTTTTTAGTTTTTGGCGGACACAACATCTTTGTTGATATGTGGTGCTGAGAATCGAACCCGGGCCGCACGCATGCCAGGCGAGTGTGCTACCACTTGAGCCACATCCCCAGCCCCTCTAAAATTCATTTCTAAAAATTTCATTTTTTAGTTGTAGATGGACATAACTTTATTTATTTTTATGTGGTGCTGAGGATCGAACCCACTGTCTCACACATGCTAGACAAGCAACCTATCACTGAGCCACTCTACCCCACCCTCCGCAGCCCTTTTATTTCTTCATCTTGTGGTGCTGGGAATTGAACCCAGGGCTTTGTGCATGAAGGCAAGCACTCTACCAACTGAGCCATATCCTCAGACCTTATTTTTTTATTTTAAGACAGGGTTTGGCTGTGTTGTCAAGGCTGGTCATCCTCCTATGTAAGTCTTTAGAGTTGCTGGGATTATAGAGATGTGCCCCTGGGCCCAGCAAGGAGGTTAATTTTTGTGCTGTTTTTAAGTTGTCAAATTTGTAGTTGTTATGACAGCAGAGAAAACGAATATAGCCAGAGTGGACAGTTCTGTGCCAGTGTAGGATTATGTCAACTAGCCCACTTCAGACATACAATGTGCCTGTTTTTTTTTGTTGTTGTTGTTTTTGTTTTTTTTTTTTTTTTTGAGGGGGATTTGCTGGGGAGGAAACACAGGGACATGTGCTTTGCTGTGTGAGTACTCTACCACTGAGCTACACCCCCAGCGCCACCCCCCATTTTTAAACTTTTGAAACAGTGTCTGACTGAATTGCTCAGGTTAGCCTTAAACCTGCCATTCTTCCAATTGCTATGTGTTTATGCATCAATTTGGAAGAGTCCTGTTGGGATCAAGACCTCATTACCTATAGCAGCAATGTTCATAATACACCATTAGCCAGAATTGGAGACACGCACCTAAAGTCCCAGATATTTGGAGGCTGAGGCAGGAGAATTGAGTGAGCCCTGGATATGGCTCAGCCCAGTCTGGGTATCATAGAGAGACCCCATCTCAAAAATAAACATACGTACAGGCACAGTGGCACATGCCTGTAATCCCAGCTACTTGGGAGACTAAGACAGGAAGACCACATGTTCCAGGCTGTTTTAGTCAAGGAGGAAAGGTTTATTTAGGGATCATGGATGCAGAGGTCTCAATCCATAGACAGTTGGCTTTATTCCTCAGGTCTCCAGGTGAGGCAGAACGGCGTGGCCTAAGAATGTGGCAGAGGAAAGCAGCTCACATCATGATCAGAGGCAGGGAGGGCAGTCTCCACTTGCCAGATGTAAATATACACCCCAAACCCACGCACCCATACCTTTTCACTTCAGTTACCACTCAGTTAATCCCGATCAGGCGATTCATTCATGATTGGTTTAAGACTCTCACAACCCAATCACTTCTCCTTTGAACCCTCTTGCCTTATCTCCCGTGTGAGCTTTTGGGGGACACCCCACGTCCAAACCATAGCACAGGCTCTCAGATTACTTAGGGAGACCCTGTCTCAAAACAAAACTAAAAGGGCTGGGAGTGTATCTGAGTGATAGAGTGCCCTTGGGCTCAATCCCCAATACTGTAAAAACAAATAAATAATATATAATAAGATTAAAAACCCAATGCACCATAGATCTGGCTTTTCTTTCTTTGTTGTCTTCTTCTTCCCAATTCCTCACTCTTGCTTCCTGGGATTGCCTTCTAAATGACTCCTGTTCCCACCACTCTCAATCTCTGCTTGAGATCTATGCACAATCAATAAAGCCTGCTCCATCTGCTCGCCTTCCTTACATTAAAAGGTAACTCACATTTAAACTAGGTCTCAGGTGAACTAAAATCAGCTTTCTAACATGACTACTTCTCTCTGTTGCTTATCCCTTCTCCTGCAATGGCCTTACCTTTAGAGGGTATTAAATCAATCCTCTGTACCAGAGAGAAAAAAGTCAGAGGATCGTAATTGATGGGTCAGTGACCATGACTGGTACAATGGAAAAGAGAGTGCTATTATTGATTCATCTTGGGTCAGAGTTACAGCCCTGGATCAAATGATGATGGCCAGGAGGCAATTGTATTTCAAGTCATTCTTAAAAGGAGTAGAACGGCCAAGAGCTCAAGAAACACCTACCCATAAATTGTCCAAAACTGTCACCACCTACTCCCAATCTTAATCCTTCTGTAATGTTTATAATGATTCTTTCTCAATTTCCTTTTTAAAGTAAATCACTGGGGCTGAGCGCAGTGGTGTACCCTGTAATCCTAGCAACTCTGGAGGCTGATGCAGGAGGATTGCAAGTTCAAGGCCAGCCTCAGCAACTCAGTGAGACCCTTAGCAACTCAATGAGTCCTGGTGTCAAAATAAAAAATAAAAAGGACTGGTGATGTAACTCAGCAGTAAAGCACCTTTGGGTTCAATCCCCAGTATCAAATAAATAAATAAATAAATTTTTAAAAGAGAGAAGAAAATTAGTGGGCTGGGGATATAGCTCAGTGGTAAACTGCTTGTCTGGCATGTGTGAAGCCCTGGGTTCAAACTTCAGCACCCCAAAAATAAATAACTGACTATTATAGGGAGCCACTGTTTTGAAATTCTACACTGGGCCCTAGCCGACCAGGCTAAAAATCAACACAGAGTCACACTTGTTAAAGGTATATTTTACCAAGCTGGAAACTAAGCTGTTTATCTGACCTTCCAAAAAATCAGGATTCCAAAGATAACAGGCAAATTTCCCAAACAGGCAGTTTCAATAGACATGATAATGGAGTTAATCTTTACATAAAAGAAGAAACCTGAAATAATTTGAGGTTAACTAATCTATTATTTCCCTATTGTTCTCTCTATTCCTGCCTTATAAGGAAAGTAATTTTGAAATGAGCAGTTTGATTTTTGTTCTTTTGTTTCAACTTTCTTCAGCGTTTCTCTGCCTATAAAACCCTTATCTTCCATTCAGTTCAGCAGCACACAATTTATTTTACGGAGTGCAGTGTTACCCTGTTCTAGAATAAAAAATAAAGTCAATTAAGATCTTTCAGCTAAATTGTTATAATTTTGTCCTTTGGTACCTGTATAGGTGCCTCCCCTCTCTGCTCTGCTGGGGATTGAACCCAGGGTGCTTTACCACTGAGCTGCAACCCCAGTCCTTTTTATTTCATTTTAAAAATTTTGAGACAGGGTCTTGCTAAGTCGCTGAGGTGCTCATTAAGATTGTTGAGACTGGCCTGATATTTTTGATCCTACCTCAGCTTCCCGAGTTGCTGGGGGTTACAGGCCACATGCTCAACCTATAGGCTCTCTTCTGCTGCTGCTCAACCTCTAAATAATGCTGAAAGTTGCATCCCTATTCTTTTTATCTTCTCACTCTCATTCATTCCCAAAAGAGTTATCTCAGTCTTTGGCAACCATTATGGTGTTCTCTAGAACATTTAAACCACTCCAAAATTTAATCTAATTTCTTCATGGTAATTCCATTCCCTTTGTCTGCAATTTGGGGTAAGCAGGCCTAAACCAGATAAGACCAGTGAGATTCAGGATGTTTGTTTAGACTTCTGGGAAAAAAAAAAAAATTAGTCTTACTGTCCATCACCTGTTGTACTGGAAATAGGGCTCAGTTGCTCTAGCAGACATTTTGTGAAATGAGGGGAGCTAGTTTAAGCATGAAGTCAATAGTGGGGACAGCACAGCAGTGAGTTACAAATATCTGGGTTCCAAATGACATTGTTGGGCCAGGGAATCTACCCACCCTGCCCTATCAGTGGACTTCCTGCTTTTCAAGCTGACACACTTCCATATTGCTTAAGCCAGTTTGAATCAGGTGCCTGTGATTTGGACCTGAAAGCATTCTACCTCATTTACACTTACAACCATGAATTTGTCAAACTCACTCTCCTGGTCTCCGGCTTAAAAACATTTCCCAACCTTGTTACTCCTCTTCCTGGGTTCCCCACAATTTTCTTTTTCTTTTCCTTTATTTTTTTTTATTAGTTACACATGACAATACAATGATCTTGACATATCATACATTTGAATCAAATGGGGTATAATTTCTCATTTTTCTGATTGTACAGGTTGCAGAATCACATTGGTCATACAGTCACGTATATACATACAGCAATAATAATGTCTATTCTGCTGCCCTTCCTATCCCCCCTTCCCCTCCCCTCTCAACAATTTTCTTACTTAAGAAAAAAGAAGTAGATGGCTTCTATTATACCAAACTGTAAGATATAGAAAATGACAAACCCCCAAATAGTGTGGCCTGGAAAGAGGGATGGAGGAAGAAGGCAACACATTGATAACATTGATCCTTTCCCAATACATTCTTTCCCAGTGAAAAGACAATGGCCCAGTGGCAAGACAATCCCTGGGGAGAAGCCATCCATCAAAGCAAGACTGGCAGTCTCTGGGAGGAAGCCAGAGCATTGACCCTTCCCAAAATAAATCCTTTCCCATTGACAGTACAATGGGACCCTGGAGGGAAAGAGATAAATACTGAACACTGACCCCACACCCACCATTAGACACGCTCTGTCAATAATTAAATCACCTCTCATTGTAACCTTTATAAGCACAGACTCCCTCTTTGGCCAGTGGCTCATTTTCCACCAGGAAAGTGGGTCCATCAAAAGCGTGACTCCACCAGTGAAGAAAGGCTGTGCTGATTCATGTAGTTTGCATCCTGTTCTTTCATTTTGTGCTAACACAAACTCTTTTAGACTGCAGATAGAGCAGTGTGAGCAACAAAGTGACTCTCAACAACAGTGAGCAAAAAACTGTCCACAGAACATCACACCAGAGTCTGGTGTGATTCCCTGATCAGACAGATCAGGGAACTGGGTGACAGATCCTGTTCTGGAACCCTTGGTGTCTAACAGATATATAAGATCCAGGTCTGCCCTCTGGAGCTCAGAGCTCAGGAAGAATGGGGAACCGGTAAGCGTTTTCTCTGTCAGACACTGTACAAAGTGTTTTAGGGGAACCATCTCATTTAATCCTTACCTACTCTAGGATAATCTCTAAAGAGAGAATTCAGGGATGGCAGTGGCCTAAGACCGGCCAGTCCGAGTAGTGCAAAGAGCTCTCGAGAACCAGTCCTGACCCTTGGTTTAGGCTTGGTCAATGTGACCTTGCGCAAGTCATGGTCTTGCAACTCCAAGGCCATAGTCAGCGTCTGTAGGGTGGGGATTTCCAGATGTCCCCCTCCCCAGGCTTCAGGGGCTGCCCTGGGTGTTGCAGGGCCTGTGGCAAATAAGGATGGTTGGTGACTGAGACCAGTGGGAGGGGTACAGTGAAGTCAGTAAGGAGGGGTCGAGGGAGAAGAGGGTCCTTGGGGCAAGAGCGTCATAGACACCCTCTTTCTTCCCCACCCAGCCCTCTGCTCCTCTCATCCTGGCTCCAACGCTGCCACACCGAAAATCTCCTGAACTCCAAAGATCTGCATTCTCTCCCCCAAGCCGGGCGCCTGCACCCCGCTGTCCCAGCAGCGCGACTTAGGCTTCCGCTTCTTTGGCCTGGAACTCGCAGAGCTGGTCTCTACTGCTGTCCGGTCCCCCCTCAGCTCGTCACCACTTGGTCTACGCCGCCTGCATTCTCTGTGTGCGGGGCCCGCCAGCACTGCGGGGAGAGTCCGGGATCCGCCCACGCTTCTCCCGGCTCTGCGTCGCTGTCTCCCTGAGTCGCGCGCAGGCTGCGTGGCGGTGCGAGCCGGGCGGGCAGCCATGGCGCTGCTCACCGGGAGGTAGTGGGGCTGGGCCCGGGGAGACGCGGGGCCGCCATGGCCCGGCGGCGGCGCCGCGCCTGCATCGCGCTGTTCCTGGTGCTGCTCTTCGCCTTCGGTACTCTCATGGGCCTGCGCACACTCAAAGCTCCGGACGGACTACCCGCGCTGGGCCCGGGCCTGGAGCTGGCACCCTTTGAGCGACGTCCAGAGGGGGCCCCCGCGCCCGCCGCCCGGGCCCCGGCCGCCCCCGCCGCCCCGCCGCCGCCGCTGCCGCCTCGCACCGCGGAACCGCGCAGTTCGGCCGGGCCGGTCCCCGCGGAGGCCGAGTCCGCCCCCGGGCAGAGTCTGCGCGTCTACTCGGACCTCCACGCCTTCTACTACTCGTGGTACGGGAGCCCGCGGCGCGAGGGCCACTACATCCACTGGGACCACGTCATGGTGCCGCACTGGGACCCCAAGATCTCGGCCAGCTATCCCCGCGGCCGTCACAGTCCCCCGGACGACCTGGGGTCCAGCTTCTACCCAGAGCTGGGGCCCTACAGCTCCCGGGACCCTAACGTGCTGCGGGAGCACATGACCCAGCTCAAGGAAGCCGCCATCGGTGAGTTCCCCGGACCCCTCAGCCTTGCCCATCTTCCCCATTTTCGTTCCACATCTGCTGTCCTGTCACCGGCCTTTGATTCCATTCAACCTCCAACTTGACTTCATAGCCTTTCCTTCCCATTACGGGCCCACTACGCGGCATTGCGGCTTCTTTTTAGTATTCCAATTGCCTTTCTGGACCCTTCTGACCCCCAATTCCAGACCTTCCTACAGGGTGGAGCAGCTAGGGGTTTGTACCAGAGCTGTCCTGCATAGTGACAGCAAAGAGAGGAAGGCAGAAACTTCAAATCTGTTGGGCTTTTGGGTTCCAGGGAAGTGAAAATCTGGGTTTTCTGGTTCCTCAGGAGTCTGGGGTTCAAAGGAATAAAGCCGGGTATGACCTCTGCTTTCACATCAGGTGCAGGGAAGAGCAGCGGCTCTTCTTGCTTTTGCTGGCTGTAGAGAGGAAAGTTTGCCCATGTTGTATGACAGACCCTGCTTGGGGGTAGAAGGAGCTTTTCATTAAGTACCTATCCACAGGACAGGTCCCTGGGAGTCTCCTTTGTAGGCTAGCATGTTCAGTTGGTTCAGATTTTATTACTAAATTCTGCTACACTTTGTAGTACATTTTAATATCGTACCTGGAGATGGTTTGTGAATGACGGGGAAAACAAGGAATGACAAAGAGAGGGGTGAGAAATATTCAAAGATAAACAAGACAGGGGCCATCCTTCAGGTTTACAGTCTAGAGTCACAGTCAAGTCACGGCAAATGCTCTTGAGAAACACCAAGATGACTTTTTGCACAGGCCTCTACTCTATGTGAGACATCAGAGGTGATCCTCTTTTTGGAAGGTAGGACTGGGGCTTCTGGGTGGGTGTGGCATGGCCACCCTCTCCACTTCCTTCTGCTATTTGCTGATGGAACCAAAAGCCTTCTGACCTGCTTGGTGCTCTATGGCTCTCCTGGCCAGAGCGATTCAGCACTGCAGGCATGGACAGCTCCGAAGCTCTGGGATTGGTTCTGCAGGAAATGAACCTGGCAGAAGGTTTCCATGAATAGTTTTTCAGTTGGAAATCATCTGCCAGGAAAGAGAAGTCTGTTGAGGAGTACTCTGTACCTTTAAAGTGTCTTCTATGTTGTGTTTCAGGCGTCTTGGTTCTCTCTTGGTACCCACCTGGCATGGCTGATGATAACGGGGAACCCTCAGATGATCTTGTACCTGCTATTCTGGATACAGCCCACCAGTACAACATCCAGGTGAGTCTCAAAGAAGAGGTCATGTGCTCTCTCATTCTGGAGACTCCTCCTCCTCTGCCTACAGGGTTAAAGCCCCTAGGGAAGTTCTTGGCTGTAGTCCAGGGATGGCAAATAGGGAGCCAGTGTGGTGTTGGGGAAGGGTTCTCATAAGCATTGCCTGTGTCACACTTACTTTCTTTATTTGAGAAAAATAAATATAGGATAGATGGGCGACTAAATAAATACCACTTTTTATTAAATAACAACAGAAATTAGTTTGGAGATCCTGACCTTGGATAAAGGCTAGGCAAGTGCTAAATGGACCTACAGATTGAATTCTGGATCCAACTCCCTAGCAGGAGGCAGCGCTGGGCCTCAGAGTGGGCCACACACAGGTCATCAGCTCACCTTCAAGTGGAAGGACATGAAGCAAGCATGTGGTTATTTTCACTGAATGTACCAATTAGGTCAATCTCCACAACTGTGGCAAAGGAAGAAAAATGACAGGAGCTACATGTCCCATTCCTGAGTCCACCACTATCACATTTAACAGATCAAGGCACTTTTTCCTATCAACACAGCTTCCCATTGTTTCAGGCAGCTAGTGCCAATCACTTGGAACTGGTACATAGGTTGAAACCTGTCAGCCATCCTGTAGCAGCCCACCAGAATGATTCCTAGATGCCCTGTTGTGGAAGGTGAGCAAATTTCTTGTCCTTCTCCTTTTTTTCTTTTTGGTCTAGAAAGATAGTGTCAGTCTTAACTCTATTGTGCCCACCATTGCCAGGCTTTCTCCTGAACTCAGCTTCCCCTTCAGACCGTGTTTGGAGCATGAGCCTTATTTGTTGTGGCCCCTGGACAGACACTCTCTTGACCAGTAAATCCTTTGTTTGTGGCAGGTGGCTTTCCATATCCAACCCTACAAAGGCCGGGATGACATCACTGTACATGACAACATCAAGTACATCATTGATACGTAAGGCTGTTCTGGGGGCTAGGTTTCTTTTTATTTTGTGTGTGTGTGTGTGTAATTTATTTTTCAGGTATAGTTGGACACAATGCCTTTATTTTACTTATTTTTACATGGTGCTGCAGGGCTAGGGTTTTAATGGGGATCAAAATGGAGAGAAAGGGATAAAAAGTCTGGAGGGCCAGGTCAAGAGATCCAACCTGCATGTGTTCCCAGCAGCTGTTTCGTAGTAAATTACTGGGTTTAGCAGGGTACAGTGGCTCACATCTATAATCCCAGGCACTTGTGAGGCTGAGGCAGGAGGATTGTAAGTTCAAGGCCAGTCTCAGCAACTTAGTGAGGCCTTGTTTCAAAATTAAAAAAAAAAAAAAAAAAAAAAAAAGAGTTGGGGATGTAGCTCAGTGGTAAATTGCCCCTGGGTTCAATCCCCCAATACAGGAAGAAATTAGTGGTTTTGAAGTCAGGCTACCTGGATTTCAATTCCAGTCCTGGGGACTCTGTGATCAGAGGCAACCTGAATCTGTTAGGCACTTTGCTCTTGGACTTCTATGAGAAATGTGTTTAACTCAATAAAAGTGTTTGCCGGGGGAGGGGTGGTGGTGCAGGGAGTGTAGCATGTAGCTTACTTAGCATGCAAGAGACCCTGGGTTCAATCCCCAGCCCCCCTTTCCCCCTGAAAACTCTGCAAAGATAAGGGGTAAGGGGAAAATCCAGAAGACTGGCAAATGTCAAGGCCCTAAGATGTGACAAGCCTGACATGACAGGGAACAAAAGGCCAGATGGGTAGTGGAGATGGGTGAGATAATGGCAGGAGTGGAGGTAGGCAGGGTCAGATCAAGCAGATGGGACCTTATAGGTGGTGATAAACTAGCAGTCAGATCTGCTTTACATTTTAAAAATAAAAATTGTATTATAGGAAGGTAGAAATGGAAGACTGGAGACCAGTTAAATGGCTAATGCTGCAGTTCATATCAAAGATGGTGGTGGTGTGCCTCAAATGGGGAAGTGAGGTTTAGTAATGGCAAGGCTGGGGAAAGGAAAGTGAGGGACAAGGTTCTTGCTTAGAGGCTTGGTAAGTCCAACTATGCAGACTAGTTGAATCCCAAATTGTGCTATGGGCATTGAGAACAATCCCAATGTGGCTGCTTCTAAAGCTGTGCTAGTTTCTTGCATCCAACTCAGGCTCCTTCCTCCTGCTCCTCAGATATGGATCCCATGGTGCGTTTTACCGCTATAAGAACAGCATTGGCAAGAGCCTCCCACTCTTTTATATCTACGACTCATACCTAACATCCCCTGAAGCCTGGGCCCACCTCCTGACACCCAATGGGCCCCACTCAATCCGCAACACTCTCTATGATGGGGTCTTCATAGCACTACTGGTGGAGGAGGGCCATACCCACGACATACTTGCTGCAGGATTTGATGGCATGTACACCTACTTTGCCTCCAACGGTTTCTCCTTCGGCTCCTCCCACCAGAACTGGAAAGCTGTTAAGAACTTTTGTGACGCCAACAACCTCATGTTCATTCCAAGTGTGGGGCCTGGCTACATTGACACTAGCATTCGACCCTGGAACAACCACAATACTCGGAACAGGGTCAATGGCAAGTATTATGAGACAGCCCTGCAAGCAGCCCTGACCGTGAGGCCTGAGATTGTTTCCATCACCTCTTTCAATGAGTGGCACGAGGGTACCCAGATCGAGAAGGCCATTCCCAAGAAGACACCAACACGCTTGTATCTGGACTACCTGCCTCATCAGCCCAGTCTGTACCTAGAGCTGACCCGCCGCTGGGCAGAGCATTTCATAAAGGAGAAGGAGCAGTGGCTGATGTGAGGGGCCCATGAACAAGAGCATGAGGTGTGCTGGCTCAGCTGAGGCTGTAGGTACTCAATGGTCCCCAAGTGAGCAGCTGAGTGCTTCTGGGTGGGCCATGAAGCCAGGGCCCCTATAGAAGAGTCTGTTCCTCAGGCAAGCAGTGCTGGGGTAACCTGTGATGGAAAGTGAGGTGGTGTACCCAAGGGAAGAGTGGAGGCTGGCAGGTGTCTTTTACTTAGCCCAGGCAGCTCCACATCCTCCTCAGAACACTTTCATACAACCTCTGCTAGCTTTGAACTCTGCTGCAGGTGGTGGTTATCTAGTGGAGTCACCCGACCACTGCTCTTGGAAGGATTTCAGGGTTCTGAGCTAGTATGCACCCTGCTCCTTTCTGCCAGCCTCCCCACAACATTGTCTTCTTGGAAGACAAGCAACCACTTCTAAGACTTTCTAAAAGGAAACTTACAGGTTGAAGCTCCTCCCAGTAGATTCCTGAACCCAATTACCAGGAAGTCGTCTTGAACATTCACACATTTATTCAACACTCACAAACTGAGCACCTTACTATGTGCTAGGTGCTGGGGAAAACTTGACTGAGGAATGGCTCCTGTCCTTCTGAAACTTACAGGAATCAGCCTTCCTTATTTGGTGTGGCCTTGTAGCTAGTGCTTGGGCACAGTTTTAAGTTGTTTTTTTTTTTTTTTTTTTTTGGCAGTTGTACCCAGTGCTGAGAGTTCAGTTCTTTTTCCTCGAAGAAAATACCTCTGTGCTCCAGAACCTACTTTTTCTGGGATGAACTTTCAGTTCCAGGCAGAGTAGTAGGATACCTTTTCCCTTTAGCTGCCCGAACTGAACAAGGCCCACTTGTCAGAACCGCTTTCAGTGCTACTGTGATTTTTGCCCTCAAGACCTGTTTCTGACGTGAGTCAGATTCTGGGACAAAAATGATATATGGGCTGGGCTGGCTATAGTTTTAGCACAATGAAGAGTGGGTTTGCTTAATAAGTTACTAGTTTACCTAAGATTTCTAGAGGGTAGAGTTAACAAACCAGTGTTTATCTACGAATAAATTGCATTTAAAACAGGATCCTGAACACATTCTTGGCAAGATCCTTAGGATATACTTGAAATAATGTATGTTGCAAACCCCAATACTAAGAGTATTTTAAGACTGAATCACAATTCTGGGAAATAGGGTACAAGTGGAAAGAGAAGAAAGTGGACCCCAGGTCCTCTCAAGGATGTCTAACTCCAGTTAGGTAACTAACACTAAACCCTTTCAGACAGATAAGCAGCTCTGGCCACCTAGCTTGTGACTTCGTTGGGAAAGCCAAAACAGGCAGGGACACTTGAAAGTGCTGGATGTTGACCTATAACAATTTTGTTTCACACACATACAATTTGAAAAAGACAGCAGGGCTGGCAGGAAGGGGCAGCCATCCTTACACATTGTGGATGCAATGAAACTTGATTTAGTTCTTCTGAAGGCTATATCAAGAGCCATAAAAGCATATATACATTTTTGACCAAGCAATCCTACCTTAAGGAATTTACTTCAAAAGAAAAATAAACCATTTATAAGAATGTTTAATAGCATTTTTTAATAGTAAAGAAAAACAAAGCTCAAATGCCCAACAATAGTTATGTCTAACATTTGGTATACATACTGAACAAAGATAAAAGGCTGCTGAGTAAACACTGGAGTTAAATAAAGGCATATACATATAATCAACTATAATTTATTTTATAAATAAATAAGAAAAAGTCACTGGCTGAAAAGGATTTGGTTTCCAGTATTATTTAATTTGCAGCCCCCCACTCCCCCATCAAATCTCCCTTCAGGCCAAAATGACAACTCTCCCTGCCAGGCAATCACAACCACCCTACTGGCCCCACAGATTTGGAGGAAAATGTTTGGTCTGCAGTTCTACAATTTTTATTTTAACCTGGTTCCAGCTTGAGGAGCCAACAAACTCTTGCTTTTGGTCACCTGACTTTTTGGTATTGGTGATTGAATCCGGGGGTTCTTAACCACGGAGCCACATCCCCAGTCCTTTTTGAATTTTGAGACAGGGTCTCAAGCTGATTAGGGCTTGGCTAAGCTGCTATGGCTGGTCTCGAATTTGTTATTCTTCTGCCTCAGGTTACTGGGATCACAGGCTTGAGCCACTGTGACCAGCTTACTTTTCAATTTAAAAGACAGAGGGAGGGAGAGGAGAAACTGATCAGATTTAAGACCACCCTAGGAATGTTCTTAACCTTTTTATTCAGCTTTGCGCTGATGTATGCAACCACAGAAGAAATATAACCTTCCCACAAAGTGGTTAAACCAGCAGCTTCTGGTCTAGTATTCAGAAAGACGTGTTGCCTAAAGAATAGGCTAGTGTTGTGGCTCCAGTGGCCTCTGCAAATGAGGCCTTGACAACCACCAGTGGACAGACACATAGTATCCAGCACTGTCCTTGGGTCCTTCTCCTGAATTTCATGGGCAGGACCTGTGTGAGGGGAGTAGCCCGTACTTCTGTTGGAGAATGGCTGTAGTGCTTTCCAGGGCACTGAGGAGGATACAGAAGACAGTTACAACCTGACTTCTCAAAGCCCTGAGTCTACCAAAGCCTGGTGACCAGGGATCTCTCAATTTACGGTTTAATGCTCTGTTTATCAAACCCTTGATGAAACCTAAAAAAGCCAGCAAACACCAGCAAATATAAATTTAGTCCCACTGCACCTTCCATTTCTCCATGCCTACCAGCACCCCTCACAGCAAGATGGGAGTGACAACCTTCGTTTTGTCAAAGCTATTTTTCATCTTCCTAACCTCCTTCAAATTCTACTCCTCCAACTTACCATCCTGGACGAATGATGCCAAACTTTCCAGACACAGATAAGTCAACCACAGTAGAACCAAGGCGATACTCAGGGCTCTGACCATCCCCAATTTGTCCCCCATCAATGACCAGGGACAAATGAGGCCAAAGGTCTTGGAACTCCTGTGGAAGCAAAGGAAGAGCATGGCCATAATCTTTGGCATCTGCAATGATGTCACATTGCACACATGGCTCATAAATAAGACAGAGGCTGCAGTTTTAAAATAGGAGACATCTCCCTCTGGGCAGAGGAAGGAGCCTCACTTAGTTAAGGCCAGCTGTTCTAAGGCCCTGTGTTAATACCTAAGATAGAGAACCCTTTGGAGTCTGTAGCCTTCCAAGTAACACACGTCTAGAATTTAAAGAAAAACCTTGCTATGCCAAAAGGAATTTCCACACACTGCTTAATTAGGGATGTATAAATACAATGACCGGGGTTCCGGGTGGGGATTAAGATGTGGTCTTTAACCCTGGACTGTGTGACAAATAAAAATCATATTATCCAGGTCTATAAAATAAAGGGCCTGAACTAGATGACCAAGGATCCTTCCAGCTTTAGCACTCTGATTCTGGACCTTAATGGAACTTTGGATCAGGACAGGGAGAGAAAATAGGTACATGCCACCATACTCAATCCTTGGGATGTGGGAAGAATGCTCCTACCACAACTGTGAACTGGATCATTAACTGAGCTAGAGCTTGCCCTACCCCCTAGTGAAGACATTGCAGTGGAATTAGGACTGGGAATTCAGGATGGGGGAGTCATAAATGGCAGTTATTGTGTTGGATGGGTCTACTCATTGCTAACAAATTAAAGAGCCTATATCACCTCATAAAATTCCACATTTGTGTTTAATAAGAAAAGTGAAATTTGCATCCTCATTTTTAAATTTTCCCTTTTTCTCAGTACTGGGGTGATTTATCACTGAGCTACTTGCCCAGCTCCTTTTAAGTTTTTAAATTCTGAGACAGAGTTTTGCTGTTTTCAATGTCAGGCCAGCAATGAATTTGCAATCTTTGTGCCTCCAGAGTTGCTGGGATTACAGGAATGAGCCACCACACCTGGCCATGTTCTTATTCATTCTAATCTAAGTAGCCAAAATGGGATTAGCATTGATCCTTTCCCTGACCTGGCTTGTGCAAAATGACAAGACCAAGATGAGAGCTTTCACTTCATCTATCTACCTACCTATCTTCCTTTATTCTCTCTCCCTCCCATCATACCGCTCTCTTGCTCCCTATTTTGTTGTACTGGGGAATGAAAACCCAGGTCTCTGCACATGTCAGGCAAGGGCTCTACCACTGACCGACATCCCCACCTCTTTTTATTTAAAAAATTATCTTGAGACAGGATCTCGCTAAGATGCGTAGGCTGGCCTCAAACTTGCAATTCTCTTGGCTCAGACTCCTGAGTAGCTGAGATTAAAGTTGTGCAAAAGGAGCTGGGCTTCTTCATCTATTTAAACAGCACTATTGTAAAAAAGACTTATAGCCTAACTCTTTAGTCTCCTACAACTGCTACCCCCACAAAAATAAGAAAACAATAACTTTATTTATCAGAATCTTTCCTATTACAAGACAAAATGAAGGAAAAAAAAAAAAAAACACTAGTTCTCCACTGCTTCTCAAACTTAAGAGATAAAACCTTTACATGTTTCAGATTCCTTTCCCAACCCATGCCAACGGGGTAGCCTTCCCTCTGCTGGACCCAAAGAGCAACTCTCCCACCAGGCAATTTCTATGTACCATCAAGCCCATTGGTTCAAAGGACTGGATGACTCTCACCTCAACATTCAGAGAACTGGCCTGGGAGCTGAGGTTGGCACTGGTGAGAGCAAGAGGTCCCCCAAACATCTGGGCCAAGTCCAGCATGAAGGCATGGTCAGGAATCCGGATACCTACAAGCTAAGAAGCAAGGGTAAAGTGGGGGATCATCAGGTAGGCTGGAAAGGGTAGGGGTTACCTTTGGTCTGGATCCCAATGAAACCAAAAATGACCAGGAAGTCTGGAGATAATTTGACTCACAGGAGTAAAGGGGTTCAGGTCTTTGTTGAGCTCTTCTGAGCGTTCCATCACCAGGGTCACTGGACCTGGCAACAGGTCTTTGAGGAGCTCCTCGGGTACTCTTACTTGGCAATATCTGGGAAATAAAGGAGAAAATCCACTCAAAATGAAGAACCCCTGGTGTGGTTCTTTCCCAGACTCGAGGCAGATCCAGGAAAGTTTTATGGGCCTAAAATGAAATCTGCCTGTCTCCCTGATTCCTCTCCCGAAGAACTCGAGAAGGCAGGGCTGAAGAGAAGGAGACCAGGCTTGGCGTCCACTGCCTGTCTCAGGGATTTCAACAACTGCATGGCATTATCAAGCCCCGCGTTTTATTTTCTGCAAGGCACTCGCTGCTAAATTAAGCTTCCAGAGAACTGTTTTCTTTTTCCCCCATGGCCTCCCCTTGCGCACAAGAGCGCCAAGAGAACAGGGAACTGCCGGCCTCTCTAGTTCAAGGCCTGGCATACATTAAGAGCTCAGTACACATTTCCAGTTCCGGATTCCTTGGTGAGCCTGGACAAGCCCCTCCCGCTCTATGCGCCTCAGTCTCCCAAGCCTGTCACCGGAAACCCCTCCCGCGGTGCCGCCCCCAGCGGGGCCGGGTCGGGGCGGCCTCACCTGTAGACGTCGGCCACGCGGCCCAGGCATACGGCCAGCGGCTTGGTCTCGCTGCGGCCCTTGAGGCGGTACACAGCGTCCAGTGCAGTCGAGCAGCTCGCCGAGCAGGCCAGGCCGTACAGCGTGTCTGTGGGGACGGCCACCACGGCGCCGGCGCGCAGCTCGGCCACGGCGGCCCGCAGTGCCTCGGTCCAGCCAGCGCGCTCAGGACTTGCGGCCTGCACGGCCCCATTTCCCGGGAGCCGCAACAGCCGGGCCCCCGGCGCCGCTAGAGCGGGGCTCGGCGGGCGGAGAAGGCGTCCGCTACGAGCGGAGCCCGTCGGCCCCTTGCTCAACCCCACGCTGGCAGCCACTGCGGCCCTCAGCCCCGTGCACGGTCGCGCCGGAGACATCCGTCTAGGCCAGCTTCCGGGAGGAAGTGACGCACCTAACCAACTTCCGGTCCGGGAGGCTCGGCCCCACCTCCGCGCCGGGCAGCTTAAAGGGACCGCGACCCCCAGGAGGATTGAAGGAGATCGGTGGGGACGGGGCGGGGCACAGCTTTGCGGAGCCCTAGCGCAGCGCTGGGGAGGGGGGGCGGCCGAAAGGGGGGCGGTGGTCGGGCCGCGCAGGCGGAGATGGAATGGGGCCCGGGCTCAGACTGGTCACGGGGGTGAGAGGGGGCCCGTCGGGGCGGGGGGAAGGGGCTCGGACCCCGCTCAAGCGCCGGCCCTGACCATCTGTCTCGCTCTCTCCCGGGCAGGGAGGCTGCCGGCGTGGACCGCGGGAAGGCGGGGCTGGGGCTCGGCGGGAGGCCACCCCCGCAGCCGCCCCGGGATGAGCGCGCCCAGCAGCTGCTGGACGCGGTGGAGCAGCGGCAGCGGCAGCTCCTGGACACCATTGCCGCCTGCGAGGAGATGCTGCGGCAGCTGGGCCGCCGGCGCCCGGAGCCAGCTGGTGGCGGGGTCAGTGCCCACCCCTGGGGGGTGGGGTCTGCTCACTTGCTGGACTGACCAAGCCTTAGCTTCCCCTGGAGGGTGGAAGAGCGTCTCCAGCGCTTTACCCTTAACCTCCTTTAGTCTGGGCGAGAGGTTTTTAAAAAGTTAAGTACTTGATCCAAATGCCAAGTGGCCGTATCTTTGCGGGGCCTAATCCAAGGCCTTTCCTCCCAAGCTCACTTTTCCCCCTTCTGTTGCAATTAGAACGTCTCAGCGAAACCCGGAGCGCCCTCCCAGTCATCAGTCTCCGCCAGAGGTGGCTTTCCAAAGGATGCTGGTGATGGAGCTGCGGAGCCCTGACCATCCCCGAGCTGGACACCCTGACTTTTCTCCCTCCCCAGGGCTGGCGGCTGGACTCTGAACAACTCCCTTCAGTAAATGGGCCAGTCTTCACTGAGTGTGGCTGATACTTGGCCCTCAGCCTGGAGTGGCAGCTCTGCTAGCAGCTGGGTTCACTCCGACTTCATCCTGGCTGAAGGCAGTGCTGGGCTTTGAAATGTAGCCAATGAATACCCAGTCAGATTACTCGGATTTGGGCTGACCAGCAGTGCTCGCCAGAGTGGTCTGGCCTGCTTTGGGGGTTCCAGGTGGTATTACGTGTCCATTTCATCCTTTGGGGGCTCTTAGCCCCAAAAAACTTTCAGCAGAGCCTTGATTAAAAGTAAACCTGCAGACTCTCCTGGTGACCGACCTTTCCTTTCTGTCCCCTCTCCGAGACTGATGACTGGGCAGGGGGAGTGGTGGAAAAATGTCATCCATGGGCAGGGGTGGAAAGAAATGCCAGATACTACCAAATTTAAATAAGCATTTAATTAGGATTTCATTAGTATTTAATATTGCTTTTCAATTCCAAAAAGTTAAATTTTCACTTCTTAGCAGATATTTTAAAGTACAATATTAAGTTTATACAAAATGAGCAATTAAGCAAACACCATTATTTCACATTCTTCAAAAATACAAATTCATATTTATTCTTTTTGGGTTTGGAGGTTTCTTCCTTTGGAAGTACTGAACCTGTAACGTTTTCATATCGCTCAGTGGAAGTCTATTGTTCCCATGTTTCACACTTAAATAAATTTGATAGACTTTTACATAATCCAAATAAAACTATTTGGGATTTAAAAAACTGTCACCAAGACTCCAGCCAATGATTAGTGTGTGTCAAAAAAGAAGGCTCTTGGGGGCTCTTGCCTTTCCTGGCTAGAAGATCTGAGCCAGAAACCCAGCAAAAACCTGTTTCCAGCCACCTTCCCTCAAAGGGGACTAGGGGCAGTTCACAGGAAAAGGGAACAGCCACTTTGAACTCTGAACCCACCCCCTGCTTTCTCCAAAACAACCAAAGATGTAGACTGTTGAGTCAAACAGCCCTTAGGAGGCCTGAGAACATAAGAGGAAAAGGGCAAGAGAAGCCTCTGACTTGGCACCACTACAAGGACAAGGATATTGCAAAAAACACCCCTGGGTTTTGGTGAAAAAGGTTTTATGAAAAATTTTCCCATAAGAAAATGTAGAAACTGCATTGAGCTGAGAAAGTGACATGACATTATCACCCAATTTTTTGGCCCAGCAGGCACACCACCAAAAGGGCAGTGTGTGGTTTTAAACCTCGCTTCCAGTAAAAAAAAAGCTTGTACTATGTACACCTTGACATAAAGATCCAGTTTAATTTGCATTTTTCAGTGCAGACTGAGAAGTCTTCTTGATCAAGAGTACCAGTGAGAAATGCCCAGACTGTGATCATCAGCTCCCCCAAAGGGCAGAAGAAACAACAGACCCTTTCCCTCTCTGCCCAGGAATATGCAAGAAGAAACAGGCTAAATGGACTGACCAATCAGAAATATGTATTATTCGGTTTTGTTGCCAACCTCCCTCCCCCAAATGTTAAGGATTGGACAATTTTCCCCTCTGTATTGCAAATATGAAAATCTTTCTGCTTTGGCTGAAGTGTATTTAAAACTTCTCTGGTCTATAGCCTAAGAATTAAAGATTACATGGGAGGAGGTGAGGGAGAAGGAAGAAAATTGATAAAGCAGACTATTAATAGCTTTGTTTACTGGATTTAATAAAGGCTGGAAGCCTTTTTTCTTAGAACTAACACAGGTGGTATGGGGAGCAGTGCATAAATGGCTCATGTTGACCTCCCAAACATATTTCTGATTGGTGATATAAGAAAATTGTAAACTCTTGAACAATATTGTAATTCCACAAATCAATGGTTCCTGTGACGCTCGAGTTTTTAACATTAAAGACAATGGATGTGATTACAAATACAAAAGTCTAGAAGGTGCCAGGTTTCTACCTAGGAACAACCTGTTCCTTCCCTTCAGGCATCACTTTCTAATGGTGAAGAGGGGAAAGATGGCAAGGGACCAAGAAGTGGTGAAAAAGGGCCTCAACAGTCAGAAGAAAACATCCACAGCAGTTCTTCCGAGAGCCTGAGGGGGCGCCGGGGCGCAGGGAAGGCTTGCATAGATTGAGCAGCTGCTGGGGATGCATAATAGTGTTTCCCTATGGACAGCCTCAGAGCACAGGGCTCATTGAGGGGAAATCGTGGCCAGGCCAGGGCCACATGGGACAACGACCGTCAAGTTACACATATTGCACCAAGGTAAGTGCTTTTCTTTTCACACCTCAATTTAACTTTTTAGTCTGAGCAAAAAATAAAACTTTGTGGAAAGTATATATATGTATATATATACACAACAGAAATTGCAGCAATTGGGTTAAAGATAAAATAACCTAAAGTGCTTTTTTATTTTATTATTTCTTTAATATACCAATATGAGGTTCTGCAAACTTGTCCCTCTGGATACATTCAGCATTATACAAAGTCTCTCAGGAAAACCCACCTACCCTCCATTATCCCCATCAGCCCACTGCCTTGACCCTGAAAATAAATCTCCCATCTACCGACTCTCCCAGAGGTGGTGAAGAGAAGCCCCTTGCCTTCCATCCAGAGAGGTTTTCACATCTCAAGGCCTCTCCTGGGCTTTGTACCATGACCTCCTTCTAAAGTGGGTGGAATTCAATAAATGACACCACTCTTGTCACCAAACCAGTGATGACCCTGTGAGATTGGCCAGACCATGTCAGGAAAAGACTGGGCCACCTTCTCAATGCCTCACTTGCCTGTCTGGGAAGGGCCAAATTCACTAAGGCAGTTTGGTGGTGCCAGCTAGTTTCCTACTACCTCCTAAACCCTGGTGCTGATAAGCACCCTTAGAAGAAGCAGTCTAATGAAATACTAGCGGGAACTGAAAGTACTGGTTTAATGGGTGAAATGGTCAACGTTACCATGGGAAGAAAAAGAGGCTTGATTCCACCTGCTAGAACTCACCCTTCCTAACCTTATCCTAGGCTCATTCCCAGGTTTGGGAAACAATTCTCTTCCTGAAGGTTCTTTCTGGCTTCACTTTGGCAAGAAACCTTCTCTTCTCCAAGGTCCTTGGCACTAGAAGCCAAGCTGATAAAAGGAGAATGGGGAGGAAAGGAATTCTGGATGAGGAAGGAAAGAAAGTCTATCTACCCTGTGGAATAAACCTGCTCTGCACAACCACTTGTAGCATTTGAAGCACATTAATGAATTAATGATTTTTCAAAAGCTGATGGGATCTGATAGTCTTTGTCATTTAAAATCACCCGTAAGAGGCAGATACTTCAACTAGAAAAATCTTGTCAGCCAGAACACTGTTTTAAGATGTTTCTTCACCCACTTCCAAAGTGTAGAGGGTATAAAAGCCACTAACCTGGTTAGGTTCCCAACATGAGCACAACCCTGGCTAACCAGGAAGAAGCAGTATTTAAGCAATAGATGCTTCACATGTCCTTTCTTGGGCTCTTGTTTCCCACCTCAGTTCCCAGACAGGCATGTGGGAAAGTCATCACTACTTTCTGACACAGCTTTGGGGTCCCACTTGCTGATCTCTCAGAAGCTGTAGAGACGATAACAAGGGCCATGCTCAAAAGCTTCCTATGAGGCCCAGAGATAGTCAAGGACAACCCATGCTCAGCAGCTGGATTCCCAGGAGTGGTAAACGAAGAATCCTCCTGCCTCATTAATTTCTGCTGAGGTCAATGGTTGCCAAAAGCCACCAGTGTTTTGGAAAGGCATGCAGAAGGTCAAATAGAGATCCATTCTCTGGCTAGACTCCTAGAATGAAATCAGCTGCTTGCAGTGAAGCTTGTTTCTCCTCACGCAGTAACAGCACCACCACTATCACCTCCCTCTTGTTCACGCTTGTCCCTGAACATCTTGGCTGAAGGTAGGGCCTCTGGCTCCCAGGTAAGTTATCTGCTCTAGATACTGTATTGGCTGGCTCTGAGTCACAGCCCAGACAGCAGAAGTAACAAGTGCAGATCTCTCCTGTCCTGTGTGGGGAACCCTGCTCTTTGCTGAAGGCAGGGAAAGGGTTCTTGGGAGACAGAGGCCTATTCCACACCCTGGGTCATGCCTAGCTTCTGAGCTTGGTGAGCACTCATAACTACATTAAATAGCCTGATGAGAGACACTTTCCATTCTAGTGTGGATTGTATTTTATGTTTTATTTTAAGAGGCAATGACTTGAAGCCAAAGGCAGACAGATGGATATAATCCTATACACAAATCAAATCAAAAAATTTTTTTCCTATAATACAACTTAATTAAACATTCCAAATGAGATAACTTATTGCAACATTTCAGGCTTTTTGGTGGAAGGGGAATTTTTTATTTTGTTTTACCCTGAGTAGAAGATCATCGTGGTTTTCTTTTTTTTTTCTTTTTTTCTTTTTTGTTTAGAAATCACATGACTAAGCTGAGCAAGTCACATCCTTGTTTGCACTGTACTAGGCTATATGCAAAATCCAGAGAGTGAGAGCTGGAGAAAGGAGAGGGCAACCAAAAACCTGGCTAGAACCTGGAACCAGAATACCTGGCCTGCCAATTACCTGCCACCTCATCCACACTCCCTTCAATTTGTACCTTCTCCTGATAAGCAAAACGCAGCCATTCTGTTGAGGAGGAAAATACCATTAAAAGGAAGGCAGACCACCATCTGGCAACTGGCCATAAGCCACATGTTCACTCTAGCACAAAACAGTGATGTTCCCCAAGGAAAATTCACTATGACCTGTAAGCCCTGGCAAGCAAACTGAGAGATGGAAAGAACCAGGAAGGCAAAGAGTGTGACTGTGTTGCTAGAGCCTGCTCTGCACACACATCATTGACACACAGCAGTCAACAACTTGCCTGGGCCCTATCAGAACCAGATCATCCCACAGCTGGTGGACTAGGCTTTAAGTTGCCCATTTGTGCTGAGCACACTGCAGGACAGCCCCTGCGGCATCCACCCTGAGCTCTACTGACACCAATAGCAAACAGCAAAGCCATCTCACCCAAACCCTGTCCAAGTCACAGCTGTCTCACTTGCTCTTGCCACTGCCCACTTAGATGGAGTGAAGATCTGGCCTTCTGAGCAGGAGTCAGCCTCAGAGTAAAAGACACACAGGGAGGAGGAGCACCGCCAACACACTGAACTCTACTGCCCATCCACAAAGAGCCCAGTGCCAGTGCTGGGCAGTACCAGATTGATGGAAACCACACCCTTTCATTTAGAATTTTTATGCATATGAGTAACCTTAATTTCCAAGTTCACATGACAATAAGCAAAAGTGACATACAGTGCAGCCAAACAGTTCATTTATAACTTAGCTTTTTTTTTTTTGTTTTGTTTTGTTTTGTTTTTTCCAAAGATCAGTTCCATAAAATGGATGTTCCTGGGATGTGAATAAAGAAAATACGTCTGAAAGGTGAGGCTTTCAAACAGCAGATTTCTTCATCCTTCTGATTTCTGACCCCATGATGGTAGGCATCACACCTCATGCTTCCTGCTTGCCCTCTTCCTGGAGGTGAGCACACATGGGCCCTTCATTTGGAGAAGCTGGTCAGGCCCATCTCCTCCTCCCCCTGCAGTAGTGCTTCAATGGGAATCAGATTGGACGGGGTGTCCAGGCTCTGGAGGGACAGGAACTCTGACACATCCATGGCACTTAACATTTCTGTCTCAGGGTCTGAAGGAGCCTTGGCCTATCTGCTTTGCTCACAGGAAGAGGGTTTGTGGAAGATGATGACAGGCGACAGGGGTGAGGAAAAAGTCTGGGGTGGCAGCTGTGGGCTGGGACCATCAGGAGGCTGGGGATTCAGCTCTGGAGGGGGGAAGAACAGCCCTTTCTCCAGGCAGCCACCCACTACTTTGCAGAGTCCCGACATGCACACTGACACTGACACGCCTCCTCTTGTTTGATGATGATCACAGGAACACTGAGGCCAATCTGCTGGACAGAGCTCCCTGTGAGAGAGGCGAGAGAGACTGCTCTTCAAGTAGCTGAGGGCAGAGGCCTGAGGGACAGGGGTGAATGGCCTGTGTGAGGGCTGAGTGCCAAGGAGGCAGGATGCTGGGAAGAATGGGTGCCACATTCCAGGCTTTGTTCTGCTTTAAACTGGACCAGGTACCTTCTGGGGGGGGGGGGGAAGGGCTCTGACACTCCCCATCCCTCCAAGACAAAGCCCCTTCCTTAGAGAGCCACACACCCATCTAGATGCACCTTCCTTCTCTGCTATGCCTCTAAGGCAGGCATGGTTGATGCCTCCATTCTCCTGACATCTTCTTCATACCTCTGGGCCTCTGGGCTCTTCCTTTTGCCTAAACTCCCCCAGGACCATTGTTCTTCTGTAGAACTTGGTCTCATCTTTTAACACCCAGCTGACTGCCCTCCTCTTGCTGCCCAGGCAGTGCTTCCCTGCAGGCTGTGCAGAGGCCTGGCTTTGGAGAAGCTCTTCCAAGCTGCCTGGTACCCATGCCCAGCACTGCTGCCATCCACCTGCAGCCCTCTCCACAGGCATAGGACCTGTTCAGACTGAGCTCCTCAGGCTGTCCCATTCCTGTGTGGCCCCAGTGTCTGACACATGGTAGACAGAGTGGATCTCCTTTTACATAGCCAGCCTGGCGTGGGTACACGTTCATATTCACTCTCATTGTCTCTCTCATGTGTGCTGTGCACTCACGCTCTGAATTCGGCTCAGAATTCAGCCAGGCCGTGTGTCTCAACAGAGGCAAACAGCAAGGAACAGGAGAGAAGGGTGGGGCCAAGGAGGCCTGAGAGCTAGTGCTCTGGCTTTCCCACAAGTTCACTTATGACCTTGAGGGAGTCATTTAATTTGTTTGGGTCCCAGTTTCTTAATCCACAAAAGAAAGAGTTTAAAATTAAAGGATCTTTCAGCTATGTATGAGTCTCTGACCCAGATGCTATTTCTTCCTTACTGTAATTAGAAAAGAGTCCAGTGAATTAACAACTGCCCTCTTTAGCATTAACTGTGATTCAAAAATTTTTCCTGGCTTATGTTTAAAAGATGTTTCTGAAAGGAAAAGAACTCTAGGTAAAGAATGATAAACATGGAATTTATACTAGAATTACATTAACTTCCAGTAGTTGTGAAACATGAAATATGCTAATAAACAGTACAATGGGGATTTAATTGAGGCTGTTTAAAGACTTTCGAAGTTTTAAAAACCAGGGCAAAGCAATAATTTACTCTGACTCAAGGGGCCCAGGGAGTTGACTTTCTTTTAAAGCTAACATGGAGTTACATACCTGTGCTACTGGCTACTGGTACTGCAGTGGTAAAAAACACCTTCTCAACTTTAGATGCTTGTTGCTGGGGGGAAAAAAAAATCACACTTATGGCCAGTCAAATATGGCAGACATCCAAAGTCCTGAAGCCTCCCATCCAAGAGGACAGAAACCCTTCAGTGTTTAGGGAATTTTGTACTGAGTGATGTTTTGTTTGTGCTCTGACATGAGGCCTCTGTACTGTTTGACATTCCATCCTGACAATGTAGCTAGCTGGCTATCTCCCAGCTGCCTAATCCAGTGGGTTCTGCATGTTCAAAGGCTTCTTCAAGGTTTTTTTTTTTTTTTCAAGCTGATGGTCTCCTCAGAGGGAGCCTAAGGCTAGCTTTCCCTGTAGGCTACCCACTCCTCTATCCTATTCTGTGAAAGCTGGAAAGTTCTTTTCTTCCTCTCAGGGATTAAGCTGAATGCTAAGGAACTTACATGTTTCTCAGTTTTCTGCATGTTTCAGAAAATGCAGTGTGCAACCAGGCATATACTCGGCTCTCAAAGGACATTGAAATGAATGAGTCATCAGACCAAATGCTTCCTTATCACACTAATATACTTCCTATTAAATTGACTAAAGGGTTTCTGTTTTCTTCATCTTTTATTCCTTAAAAAAAAAAAATGCCTCAGGATGATCTGAGACAAAGTGAAAGTCTCTGGCTAAGTTATAAGAGATGACACTATAAAACAAGCTGAAAACATGAGACCCCTATTTATTATGTGGAAGAAGAATGACACTTGTTTCATGCAGTTCCACAGGGCAGATGTGGGGCGTGGGGGGACACCAACTCTATGGAGGCAGATTGGATCACAACACTGGAAAGGCCTTTTCATGACGCTGCCTATCTATAATGGAAACAGGATGTCTTGAGAACTGGTTGGCACGCCATTTCTGAAATTTGAGTGTTCAAATTATTTAGTCCGAAGCTACTTTTCCAGTTTATTTATATCTACCTACAAATTCTCCTACCTGGTATATCCTTTTCTCTATCCAGTTTCTACCCATGTCAAGGCTCACCTGATCTGTGTGACACCCAATAATTCCTTCCCCTTAGTGTATGAATCCCTCATCTAGCCACACAATGTAAAAACCAAGAGCACAGGCTCTGGGGTTGGTCCGCCTATGCTCAAATCCCAGCTTTTCCTCTGTAAGTTGTGTGACCTTGGGCTAGTCACATAACCTCTCTGGACCTTAGCTATCCACTACTAAAACCACACCTGTCTCCTAGGATTGTTGTAATGTGTTAAGTTCTTGTTAACACAGTATATGACATATAGAGATACATACTGAGGCAGTAAGAACTGTGTCGGGGGGTGAAGTATATATGGGTACTATCTGTTCAATAAAATCTAAAAATTATGTAAGTAAAAAAATAATGTATGTAAGTAATTATTGGCACATGTTAGACCTTCAGTTTATAAAAATCTTAAGTTAGGTGTGGTGGCATGTGCCTACAGTCCCAGCTATTGGGAAGCTGAGGAAGGAGAATTGCTTGAGCCTAGGAGTTCAAGATTAGCCTGGGCAACACAGTGAGACTCTGCTCAAGAAAAAAAAAAAAAGGAAAGAAAGAAGGAAGAAGGAAAGGGTTCAATAAATAAGAGCTGCTTTTTTTTGTTTTGTTTTTAATCACTATTATTGTCATTTGGCACTTTACTGGTAATATGAACTTTCTTTTAGGCATTTCAGCAATTTTAACCTGAATGTAAGTCTTTATGGAAAAAGAAATCATGTTTCTCGGTTTTCTGCATGTTTCAGAAAATGCAGTGTGTAACCAGGCATATACTCGGCTCTCAAAGGACATTGAAATGAATGAGTCATCAGATCAAATGCTTCCTTAGAAAATGGTTGTAAGGGAGCAGGGATGTGGCTCAGTGGTACAGGGCTTGCCTAGCATGCATAAGGCCTGGGTTCAATTCCCAGCACTGCAAAAGAAAAGAAAATGGCTCTAGTGGCTTTAGGATAAGCTCTGAGAGCATAGTTTACTTGTTTCACTTGGTCATTGCTGTCTGGTTATGTATGACTCAGTCACATCAGTCCCTTGTATCGGTCTTGGGGACAACCTGATTTTCTAAAATATTCTTGAGTCTCTGGAATCTGTTGACTGCTTTCCTGTACTAGATGATGTGATTAAACTGCAGATAGAATATTCTTTCAAGTGTCTACTGCTAGGTAAACTTAAAGATTGTTTCTCTGCCTCTTTATCATAGGTGTTGACCACAGCATTCCCTGTATTTATACCATTTGATTATGGAGAAAATAACTACAAGGGGTAATTACACATTTCAGGGTAGACATGCTAGCCATTTCCCTTTTTGCAATAAAAGCCTCTGAACACATCACCCCTGTATATACACTTCACCCCACTGGGTATATTTATATGGAATACTTACAATTTGTTCTTGGTTTTGTGGTGAACTGGTGGCACCATTTAATATCCATTGTAAGTTCTGTTCTCCCATAACTAGGCTGGGCTGCAGGATAGCCGTGTTGGGAGTTGGGGTGATGGTTATGGTGGGATTATTAGTTAGGACAGAGTTGGCACCCAGAGGCAGAGTCTGGACCATGGCTGGCAAGGGCTCAGTAGTACTTTGTGGTGGGGCTGGTGTTGCCACGGCCGATGCCACCGCCGCTGCTGATGCAGAAGCCCCAGCAACAACGGAAAGTCCTGGTACGATGGGCTGCGGTGCCTGGGGATGCGGAAGAAACTCTTGATGATTAGCAGCAAACTGCGCGCTGTGGGGAACAGGCACTTCTGGAGGTTGTAAGAGAGCAGGGGGGTTGCCAAATGCAGCTTGCTGGGAACCGGGTCCTAGGGAGGGAGCAGGTGGAGGAGCGGACGGAGCTGAGGCTGGCAGCAGAGGCTGGGGTGGCTCGGAGAGGCCAGGCTGCAGTACAAGCGGAAGAGATAAAGATGCTGAATTTCCTGCAGGTGGTGGAACATCACTGACTGATTCTGCATCACCATTAAAACTTTCAATCAAGGCAGCTGGCAAGAAAAAGAAATAGAAACATATATCCATATCCCAAGCTTTACATGAGCCACAAAAACAGAGTTATTATGGGCTAAACAGGACAGTGACAGTTGGCTGCAGCCAATTCCTTTACAGCTAGTAGGCTGGCTTTCTGCTTTCATTTAGTGACACCTCTGGTCAATGTAACAGGTTTCATGATCAACCATTCTTCCTCAATGTGATAACCTAGTAAAAGTTTTATGATTTTAAAAAAATGTGTACTAAGTTCTTTCTGGAAGAGACTAGGCATTCTTTTCTGGACATGACTATTCAGTATAGTTTGTGACGACTGTGAAGCTTTATAGACAGATTACCGTTCAAACACAATATGATTTAAGCCTGGTTAGTAGGTCTTACCCATGTATGAACAGGGTATCACATCTAAAGGCAAAGTTCACAGCTCCTACTTAAAGCCAAAAAGAGATTCTAGAAAAAGAAACCCTTTTCTTCCAGACCCAAAAAAAGTTGCAAGAACAGATGGAACTGAAATGAAAGGCCCATCCTTCTCTGACCCTCCACAGAAGGTCTGCTTCTTTTAAGCTAATTGAAATATTTCATTGTGCCTGTAATTTGGTATGTCAACAAGTGAACCCCCTTTCCCAGGGCTGAGATGTGAGCAGAAAGAGTCTGTGTAACCAACCTGTCTGCTGAGGATCTTCCTGAATTGCTGATTCATCTGAATTCTGGAACATCGATTCAAAGATGACTGCTGGTGAAATTGTGCTGAGGTCCTGGCCCTGTGTCTGATCAAGAGAGACAGAGATGTGACACTCTCCATCCTGAGACAATTCCTCACCACCAGAGAGTATATTCAGGGTGGCTGAACTAGAATGATCTTTTGGTATGCTTCTTGTTTCTACCTTCTCATATTTCAAGTGACATGCATTTCCCTAAAACTTAAGATACTGAAGATATGGGTCTTCAGGAGCTAGCAAGTTATGACTTGTAGGTTGATTTCTGGTTTTTATAAATAAAAGTTTTACAGGAACACAGGCACACTCATTCATTGATAGATTATGCTGCTTTCATGATATACCTGCAGAGCTGAAAAGTTGTGACAGAGATCATGTGGTCCACAGGTTCTAAAACATTTACTAACTGGCCCTTTATAAGAAAGGCTTGCCAATCTCTGTTCTAAAAGAGCAAATCCCACATAAAATGGGATTATATAATATCCATTACTGCTATGTTTTTTTTGTCCTTTCTGAAACTCATATTAGAGTTTAATCCCCTTTATGAGCTATTGAAGGGTACCTCACACTATGGTGTTTAGAGGGGGAGCCTTTGGATGGTGATTAGGATTAGACAAGGTCATCTGGATGGAGCCTCCATGATGAAATACTAGTGGCTTTACCAGAAGGAAAGAGACCAGGATATACACACATGCACACTTCCTGTCTCTCACCACATGATGCCCTACACCACCTCAGGGTTCTGCCAGCAAGAAGACCATCAACCAGTGTGGCCCCTCAACTTTGAACCTCCAGAATCATGAGCCAAAGTAACACACTTTTCTTTAAAATAGTCTGGAGCCAGGCACAGTGGCACCTGTAATCCCAGCAACTCCAGAGGCTGAAGCAGGAGGATTGCAAGTTTGAGGGCAGCCTCAGCCTCAACAACTTAGGAGGCTGTATACAACTTAGTGAGACCCCATCTCAAAAATAACAACAACAACAACAAAAAGGACTGGGGGTGCTGGGGTTGTGGTTCAGTGGTAGAGCACTTGCCTAGCATGTGTGAGGCATTGGGTTCGAGTGTCAGCACCGCATATAAATAAATAAAATAAATATTCATAGTCAACTGAAAAAAATATATACTTATTTAAAAAAAAAAAAAGAAAGGCAGAAAAGGACTGGGGGTATAGCTGAGTGGTAAAGCACCTCTGGGTTCAATCTCAGTACCAGGAATAAATAGATAGAGAGATAGATAGATAGATACATACATACATACATACATACATACAACTTAGCCTATGGTACTTTTGTAATTAGCAACAGAAAATAGACCAAGACAATTGCCATCCAACTTGCCTTTCTCAGGTAATAATGACACTGTAAATGTCTTTCAGGGTCATTACATATTATCTGTGATATTCTAATGTGTATATGTGATAAAAAAAATCATAAAAAAATCAAACAATATAAAGAAACTTAAATAGTGATGCCCTTAATAAAACACTAGCAACACTTAAAAAACAAAATGAACCAGGGTGGAGGTGGGTGAGGAGGACACAGCACGATGCCCTGGAGGGCCTAACTACTAATATTCACTAAATAAAATGACCACTCTTCATTTTAGTTAAGGGGAGGGGAAAACTGCAATTCTTTTATCTACAATCCACTTCCACCCTACATTCTGCAGGGCAAGAGTGTCAAAGGCAACTGCCTACAGAAGTCCAGGCGAGCAAGAGAAATGAGTGAAGCTGGATGTGGCACACCTGAACAGATGCACCTCAGCTGTCCCCAGGGTTCAGCTGAATGCTGCCTGGAACTATGCAGGCCAGGATCACCAGAGCTCAAGATGAGGCTGAAATCTGGAGTTTTAAGGTGAAATCTACTAACTTATAAATAAAAGCAAGTGATTTTGAATCTAAGAGTACTGACCAATCTAAAACCTATCTTCAGGTCAGATCTCCCCAGTGCCAACTAGTGTTTCTGGGTTGTTTTTCAACAACTCTGCTTCTGGGAAGGAGAACTCAAGGACTGCTCAGGGCTGGGTAGAATCATGGTAAACTGAGGACAGCTCTCCAATCTGAAGGTCCTGAGATGAAAATGTCCATGAGAGCCAAGAGGGACCAATTATTCCATCTTGATTTCATCAGCTGGAAGAATGAAGGAGGAAGTTCAGTAATTCTGATGGCTAGTAGGATACAAGCTGAAGGCAGAAAATTATGCAGGACTTCTAACTTCCAGTCCAGGGGGAATTAAGACTCAAAGCCAAGAGTACGGCTTTCAAATTTTTCATTGTGACACAAAGAAATACATTTTACAATCTGGGTGTGGTGGCACATACATGTCTGTAATCCCAGTGACTTGGGAGGCTGAGGCAGGAGGATTGCAAGGTCAAGGCCAGCCCCAGCAATTTAATAAGGCCCTGAGCAACTTAGCAAAATGCTGTCTCAAAGTAAAACAAAAATTAAAAGGGCTGGGGATGTAGCTCAGTGGTCAAGTGCCCCTGGGTTCAACCCCTAGTACCAAAAAACAAAACAAAACAAGAAAATTTTTATATCACACACACACTTTATCATACACATTTATCTGCACAAATGGCTAATAACTACCATTAAGCTGTAAGCTTTGTAGTTTACTCATGGTTGTTATTTTTGTTCTACCTATTTATAAATCCTTATTAGTAATTAACAACAGTAAAAAGGAATGAGTTGTATTTGTCAATGATATCTATATAACTTTGCAAAGGCTGGGGGAGGAATAGCCTATATGCCTCCAAAAGATGTGCAAGAATGTTCATAGTAGCACTCTTCATAATGGCTCCAAACTAGAAAGAAAAAGAACAGTGGGGTATCTTTATTTAGTTTAACACTGTTCAACAACCAAATGAATGATCTGTAACTATATGCAACAATATGCATTAAATTCCTAAACATAATGTTGCAAGAAAAAAGCCAGATGAAAAGTTTACAATTCCAGCTACAAAAGCAGAAAAATTAAGATGTTAGAAGTCAAGACAGTGGTTATCCTTAAGGAGAGAGAATGGCTACTGAGGGGCAGGGTGCAGGAGTGCTGGGAACATCTGGGTGAAATAAACTGTGATCCATCAAACTGTGCATTTATGATACCTTGCCCTTTTCTGTGAAAAGTGCTAAGTCACTGCCAGGCTTCAGGATAGAATCCCTAGGAATAAGTGGGACTGGCTTTCAAAACTAGAGGAGACAGAATAGCCTGAGCTTCTGGGACCTGGAGCACAGAGTAGAAGAACACTGGATCCTAAAACTAAGCAAACAAAAGACCCAATCAGCCATTCCTTAGCAGCTCCAACCCTCCTTTAACAAAGGGTCTGAGTGAACCAAAGTTCATTTCCTTTTTGTTTTTTTTGGTGCTGGGAATCCAACCCAGGGCCTTGTGCATGCAATGCAAGCACTCTACCAACTGAGCTATAACCCCAGCCCCCAAAGTTCATTCCTAAGACATGCACGCATTATGTGGAAGAACTCTGAAACTGGCAAAGTGATTATCTCATACAAATTTGCCATCAAGTTCTAATTTTTAAAAAGCAAAGCAAAATTAATCCCATTGCTTCAAGGAACTGTGGCCTTTGTTTGAAAGAATAAAAGCAAACTCTTTCTAAATCTGGGATAAATGCTGGGTCCAGGGGCAAAATATATAGTTAGACTCCAAGGGAGAGGGTTTCTCTCTCTTGATTATGTAAATTGTGGTAGAAAAGTAATCTTTTTTTTTTTTTTAAGACAAGTTATTATTTTCTCCTTATACCAGGTATTCCCCTGGTGACCTGAGGACTCTGGAAAGCTCCTCAGTCACATGTCACAGCCCTGACCAGAGTGGATGCCCTAAGCCATTTAACACTGTTAAATGTTAAAGAAATATTATACCCAAAATCTTAGGTTAGGTAATTCACAGGGCATCTAGGCCACCAAGTGTGTAAATTTCTTTCAGAACTAATGTTCTAAAATAGAAATAAAATGAAATATGCATATGAAGTGCTTTATTTTTTCTCTTTATTCTTCAGATTGATCTATCTTCAATTTAACAAATCAATTCTTCCTTCCTACCTTTTCTTTTTGGTACTGGGGATGGGACCCAGGGCCTCTACACATGCTAGGCAAGCACTCTATCACTGAGCTACATCCCCTAGCCTTTTATATTTTTTATTTTAACACAGGGTCTTGCTAAGTTACCCAGCCTGGCCTTGAACTTGGGATCCTCCTGTATCATCAGCCTTCCAAGTAGTTGGGATTGCAGGTGTGTGCAACTGCACCTGTTGCCCTTTTGGTTTTAAACCAGTGTCTTCACATAGTTGCTTTTTATGTTTTATCCAGTGTTTATAACTGTTTTCTGTGGGAGGGCTGGTTTCATAAGAACAACTCTGCCATTACCAGAAGGAGAATCCAGGCCATAGGGTGCTTATATAAAAATGCAGCTCAGATGCCACTCCCAGAAACACTGACTCAGTAGGCTTAAGGAGAGGCCCAAGAACCTACATGTTTAATTAATTACTTAATTTTTATATTTTTGAGATGAAATCTCCTTATGTTGTCCAGGTTGGTCTCAAACTCCTGGGCTCCTGTGATCCTCCTGTCTCAGCCTCCAGAGTAGCTGGGATTATAGGTATGACTATCATGGCCAGTTAAGAACCTGCATTTTAAGAAGTGCTGCAGTGCAATCCACTAACCATACTTTAATAAACACTTTTCATAGCATTCCTAAATCCTTCAGTTTCTATTCAAATACTTTCAATTACATTTATTCATTATGCATACAGTGACAGAAAATCTAGCCTAAGTTGTTGTTATTTTCTAGGAAAGAACAAACTCTAAATTAGTGTTGGCAACACAGGAAAATATTCAGATTTTATGAAAGAAGACCACATAAATTCAGACTTGATGCAGTGGTTTGTAAGTACTATCATGGAGTCTTGGAAATGGCAAGAAACTTCCTACTGGTGTGAATCAAAGTAATCAGATTGAGATAGAGTGGGCTTGTCCTGTAACAGAATCCTCTATAGAAGTTCCCTTCAAAAGCTCATTGAGGTGAGTTTAAAGGAGAAAAGAGACTAAGCCAGATCACTCAGGCAGAGTTTGAGAAGGTCTAGAAACTGGACTTTCTGGCTACATCTTATAATGCTAGACTTCAGACTCCTCAAAGACAATCCATACCTTCTTTGTTGCCACTATCAGCTCAGCACTGGCACAATGCCTGATTAAGTAGTATTCAATCAATATTTGCTAAATGAATTTTAAATAGGAAAAAAGAAAAAAAAGAAACTTTCTGGGGCCAAGAGGCTATCAACTGAGTGACCTGGGTCAAAAGGCATTAGGTGACAGAACAATTTTTCCTGATAAAAATCTGATCAGCAGAAAGAGGAAAAAAAAAAAATCCTAAATGGTCAGTGATTAAGCCCAATTAAATCTAGAAGACTTCAGTCTGGTCTTCCTCAATTATCCACCAAAGGGAATGCTCGACTCTTGCATCTATATTTCTAGCACCTACACCCCAGGTACACTTACTGTATTGGAATTTTCTTGCAGTTCTGAATCTGTGGACAGAAGGCACAAGTCACTCAGGTAAAGTGAGTGATTTGTATCCTGTGAAAGAGAAAAAAAAATTTAAGTAACATAAATCAGGATTTATACACACCGTATTACATAACAAAACACTTGATTATAAATTCCTTAAGGTTCTAAATGTCTGTGTGTTACCTGTATGAACCATCCAAAGAAAGACCTAAGTAGATTATTTCACTTTTTAAAATCTCCATATTCTTTTTTTTTTTTTTGGTAACTGGGATTAAACTCAGGGCATTTGACCACTGAGCCACATCCCCAACCCTGTTTTGTATTTTATTTAGAGACAGGGTCTCACTGAGTTGCTTAGCACCTAGCTGTTGCTGAAGCTGGCTTTGAACTCTCAATCCTCCTGTCTCAACCTCCCAAGGTGCTGGGATAACAATCGTAAGCCACTGTGCCCAGCTCCATATTCTTTTTTTTTTTTGGGTACTGGGGATTGAAAGTAGGGGTGCTTACCCACTGAGCCACATTTCCAGCCCTGCCCTTTTAAATATTTTTTTTTTTTTTTAAAGAGAGAGTGAGAGAGGAGAGAGAGTGAGAGAGAATTTTTAATATTTATTTTTTAGTTCTCAGCGGACACAACATCTTTGTTGGTATGTGGTGCTGAGGATCGAACCTGGGCCGCACACATGCCAGGCGAGCGCGTTACCGCTTGAGCCACATCCCCAGCCCCTTTAAATATTTTTTTAGTTGGAGACAGACACAATACCTTTATTTTATTTTTTATTTTTATGTGGCACTAGGCGTTAAGGATTGAACCCAATGTCTCACACATGCTAGGCAAATGCTCTACCAGCTGAGCTACAACCCCAGTCCCCCAGCCCTTTTTGCACTTTTTATTTTGAGTCAGGGCCTTGCTAAGTTGCTTAGGACCTTACCAAGTTGCCCAGGCTGGCCTCCAAATTGCAATCCTCCTGCCTCAGTCTCCTGGGCTGCTGGGATTACAGGCATGCACCACTACACCCAGCTAAATATCTCCATATTCCTAAGAGAAACTCTTATATTTTTAAAAGATGGTTAAAAAGAATTCTTAAATTATCTCACAACCCAGGTTAAGTAACAAAAACTATCAAATTCATAATATTTGTATAATTGTTTTCATCATTTCCAAAGTGATATCACAAGATTCATTTGCTATTCATATAAACCCTGGAAGTATTATTGTCTACCTCATTTGAAATATGAGAAAATTAATGCTATGACAGTTGGAGTGATATGCCCCAAACACATAGCTAATTAGCATTAGATAAAACTAGGGCTTCTGACTGAAAAGTCAACACTCCTTCCATTATATCACGTGTCTCCAACATAGGTACCTGAGAGTTCCTTACTCAGAAAGTACTGAGGATTAACTATTCAAATTCTGCTGCTTGGGCTAACTCTGAGCTCTGGATTCTAGAATGTCAGTCTCAATTCATATGCTTTAGGTGGTGACCCTGCTTACCTCAAGTGGATCAGATAGTCCCACTCAAGCATGCATGCATTCAACACATATAGTGGTCCCCCCTTATCTATAGTTCTACTTTTCAAATTCAGTTACCCAGGGGCAACTGTGGTCCAAAAACGTTAAACTCCAGAAATAAATGACTCCTAAGTTTTAAATTGTGCATCATTCTGAGTAGTGTGATGAAATCTTGTGCCATCCATTTCTACCCCCTTTATCCAGGCTGCACACTCTACCACCTACTAGTCACTCTATAGACATCTAGATAATGAGATCAAATGTCGTAGTGGTACAGTGCTTGCAATCTAGTATCATTATCTTACTTAATAATGGCAGTGAAGCTGGCAATCTAATTACAATATGTCATTACTGTTATAGTATTGTTGCCAATTTCTTACTGTGTCTAATTTATAAATTAAGCTTAAGCATAGATATGTAAGTACAGAAAAAAGTATTTATAGGGTTCAGTATTATCTGCAGTTTTAGGCATCCACTGGGAAGCTTAGAACATGTCTGCTGAAGGTAAAGGGGAACTACTGTATTCATTGAGCATCTAAGATGTATTAGGCACTCTTCCAGGCCTAGGAATACAATAGTGAAAAAAAAACTGAGTCTCTTCCCTCCCTGTACAGCTTACATTCTAGTAAGGACAAATAATAATAAATATACAGTATACAAGATGATACAAGTGCTACGGAGAGTAGGAATGCTGGGGTAGTTGTTTTTATATTAGAAGTTTAATGCCCCTCAGATAAATGAAATCTGAACAGAGAAAAGAGAACATGGGCCATGCATGTATCTAGGAAAAGTGTTCAAGCAGAGGGTACAGTAAGAAAAACCTGGCGGTAAGAGTGGGCTTTCCTTGGTTTAAGGAACCACACAGAGGACAATACAGCTAAAGAAAGAGGAAGAGAAATAGATGAGATCAGAAAAGTGACAAGGCCAGAGAGCATAGGACCACTGTAAGATTTTGATTTTACTCTAAATGATACAAGCTGCTTCTCTGGAGGGGTTACTAGCAGACAACAAGCAATATCTGTGTCACAGTCTAGAAAGACTGCTCTGGCTACATATAGAATAGTCTGCAGTAGACTAGGATGGGAAGTAGAAGAAGAGGAGAAAAGGCTTAGCAAATTATTCCATTAATCCAGGCAAGAAGCTAATGAGTGAAACAATCAGAAAAGTGATCAGGTTCTAGATATATTTTCAAGGTGGAGCTGATAGTCTTTGCTGGTGGACATGGGGTATGAGGAGAAGAAAGGAGTCAGGAGGAATTTTGGCCTCTGCCACTAGAAATTAGTTGCCATTTACTAAGACACAAAGACTGCAGAAGGAACAGTTTTGGCCATGTTAGGTTTTAGAAGATGAGATATTATTTGGGTGGAGGCATGGAGTAGATGGTGTAATATGCAAGTGTGTGGAGTTCAGGGGGAGACCAGATGGGAGATATCAATGTAGGACTTGAAGGCAACATAGATGGCATGTGAGGCCTGAGAGTAGGAAACATCCTTCTACTGGAAAATGACGAAGGATTCAGAGAAGATGAGCTGTGAGGACTGAGCAGTGATACACTCCAGTGCTCAGAGGTTGTTGGCAGTTAAACTAGCCATGGAGAAAACTGAGAAATTGAGAATTAAGAAAACTGACTGTGACTAATGAAATGCAGCTTAGTACAGAAAGACTCCCATGTTTAAATTTTCTATTTGGCTTTTACAGATGAAAAAACTAAGGCACAAGAAGTCATCTGCCTAAGGTCATGTGATTAGTGACTGAACCTGGATTTGAATCCACATAGCTGTGCTCCACGGGCTACCTTCTTCACAGCTAAGGCTATTCTGTCTCTCACAACACAAGGGTTTAGAACCAGGCTCTGGAATCACACTGCCTGCCTAAATTAGACTAATTATAAGTTCTGGATATTTAGGCAAGTTATTTAATTTCTCTTTGCCTCAGTTTCTTAATTAGTAACATGGGGATTATTAGTAACACCCTCATAGAGTTCTTGTAGATAATAATATAAAAGCACTTAGCAAGTTACGTGGCACATATTTAACATTCAGTAAGTGTTAGCTATTATTACTAATGAAACTCGGGGACTGGAGAAAAATCCTTTTAAATGGATTCTTTATTGTTTAAAAATTGGAAACTCTAGAATTAGAATATTCTGTCTCTACCGAAATCAAAATCATGCTATATATTTTAAGAGTATTCCAAAGAAAGTCAGTGAATTTGCAAGTCTGAAGTTCAGAGACCAGGTTGGAGACTCAATGGCAATACAAGTGGCATGGTCTAGAGAGAGGCAATTCCCTTCTTCTGGAGAATGAACATGGATGCAGAGAAGATGGGAGGCAAATTGGTGGGGATGTAGAAGGCAGGAGGAAAAGCTGCTAAAAAGCCCACTTAGTCCATTATTCCAATAATCCAGGCTGGGGTGGGGGGAAATGGATTGAACAAAAATGTAATCAGAATAAGTCATCAGATTCTAGATATATTCTCAAGGTACAACTGAAGACTTTGCTCTATCAGCTTCAGTTTCTTTATCCATAAAACAATAAGAAAATAATAGCACTTACTTTTCAGGCTTAATAGGTCAGTGCTTAAACCCTATTAAAAGTAATAACAGTAAATACTGATCCCAAGATCTTTCTGGAATGGAGTGGTAGCTTCAGGGGACCAGGAAATATGGAAAGACTCAGTAAAGAAAATTAAACAAAACCTAAAACTCCTCAGAGGCTTATTCTGTGGCTCAGTGTCTTAAGCTAGTAACTCTTAAACCTTTTGGTTTACAAACAATTCAAACAGGCCAGCACAAGAGATTTTTCTCCAGCCTTTGCTTGGCTCTCCAATGACAGGTTGTGTGAAGAACATAATAAATTTATGTCCCAAACTCAAGTACATATTTGCCACTTTATAGGTATAAAGATGGAAGAGGACACTCTGTAGAGCATCTGGCTGACCCTTTGAAAGCCACTCTGAGACCTCTGGGTTCAAGGGCACCTTCTTCCACCATACCTGATGGAAATGAGGCAGAACTGAAGAAGAGACTAAAGGACAGGATGTCTGGTGAGATTTCTGGCTTCCACCACCACTCCATTGCAAAGCCATAGATTTTGACCCTGATTTCTCCCCTCTCAATATCAAATATGTAAAGAAGACATTTCAACCTTTTTTGTGTGAGACACAAACAGTTGCTGTTTTGTGATGCTCAGATCAAAACGAGAGAGAAGAACACTGCGCACCTCTGATCCGTTGTGTTGTGGAAGTGCACTGTATGAGTGTCCTTTGTTATCATGACCTTTCATGTGACTTTTGAGACTGTATTGAGTGCTGAATGTTTTCTCACAGCCATTACTGGGGCAGAAGAAGGGTCTTTCACCTGCAAGAATGACAAAGTAGTGTTAATTTCACCATAAACTCATTTAGCTGGTTTAAGAACCTACCTTTTCCTAATGGGGGGAAGTAAAATTCTTATGAGGGTTTGAGTAATAGTTGTTAAAAGGTGAGTAAACTACATGCTAATTATCTCAGTTCTGAAACTTAATGCAGAGCAAAGCACAGGATATAGCTCACTCCTGGAAGTTTTTTATCTTTAATTTTTAAAAATATTTTTCTTGGGCTAGGGTGGTGGCTCAGTGGCAGAGCGCTTGCCTTGCACATGTGAGGCACTGGGTTCGATCCTCAACACCACATTAAAAAAAAAAATAAAAAAAAATAAAGATATTGTGTCCACGTATAGCTAAAAAAATATTTTAAAACAATATTTTTCTTTAGCTGTAGATGGACACAATGACTTTTATTTTATTTGTTTATGTTTATGTGGAGGATCGAACCCAGTGTCTCACACATGCTGGGTGAGCACTCTACCACTGAGCCACAACCCCAGCCTACCCAGGAAGTTTAAAGGGAAGATTCACTTTCTTACAGGTTCTTTTTAAAAGAATATTTCTGTACTGGTTTCATTTCTTAAAGGTGGATTCCTGAGTTTCTTTCTTCCTCTGAAAGAAATTCAAACATTATTAGGTGAAGGCTAAGCTGATTAGGCTCACTCCTCCCACCTAGTTTAACAGGTCTCAATGGAAACACACATACTTAGTTACAGGCTTGATGCAGGTTAAAATGAAAAATAGAAACTAGCCTCAACTCACCGGTATGTGTACGGACATGAGTTTTAAGGTGGTGGCTTGCTGCAAATGCTTTTCCACAGCCATCATGATCACATCTAAACAAGTTGTTAAAGCAAAGAGAAACAGAGTCATTAGCTAAGAGTCCTTAATCCTCAACATCTCTTGTAAATGCAAACTATACATTCAAAACACTAAGATTAGATCAATAAAACTGGTTTTAGAGATGGCAATGATGGGAGGCCCCTGAAAGATAAGGTGGCACATCTGGGATCAGAGGCAGCAGAGAGCTCAGGATAAGTTTTTCTAGTCTGGTAGGTAAGGCCCAGTTAAGAAGCTGATACAAAAGTCTTTAGTTAATTACTTAAGAGAACTCTACTGCAGAGCCCACGTGGCAAATCTACAGTAAAATATTACAAATATCAAGAGTGGGTAAAGAGGCCATCATATATGCACAAGGTTGAAATACAACCTTAGAACATAATCCATTACAACAGTTTGGCTATCACCTGTAATCTTCAGTGTAGAGACTCACTTCTTTCTCTTTTACTTTCTTGATTTTTTTTCTTGGTGTTATAGGGAGTTGAACCCAGAGACTTGTGCAATTATGGGCAAGTGCTTTACCACTGAGCTACATCATCAGCCCTCCCTTTTACTTTCTTGGTAATCAAAGCTAGAATTAACCTTTCCCTCCTTAGAATTACTAAGACAAGCATTTATCTACATGCTTCTTTTACAGCATCTCTCAATTCTAATCTTGTTTTATCTCTCTGTGTATACATTTACTATCTGTTCTCCTAGATAGTAAACTCTATAAGGGCAGGGTCCACATAGCCCTTCATATTTGCTGTTGTTTTTGCACACATTTAATAACTATGTGAACATTTAATAATTATGTATGTTAACAAATCCACTTTTTAATTCAAAATATCTTATTTCTTTGAAGTAGAAAGCTTCTCTAAGGCATTTTTTGGGGAGGAGGGTACCAGGAATTGAACTCAGGGGCACTTGACCACTGAGCCACATCCCCAGCCCTATTTTGTATTTTGTTTAGAGACAGGGTCTCACTGAGTTGCTTAGTGCCTCACTTTTGCTGAGGCTGGCTTTGAACTCAAAATCCTCTTGCTTCAGCCTCCCAAGCCCTGGAATTACAGGTGTGCACCACCATGCCTGGCTGGCACTTTCATTTTTTAAATTACATATAATCATTATCATTGTCTAAAATCCCATCTAATATTCATGAAAAAAGTTTTAATCATCACAAAAATAAATGCATATGCCTAGACAGAAATCATAATCCTCTCAGCAGCCTATGTGGGGGGGAGAAAAAACAACCTAAGCTTCACAGCAACTGCAGAATAACTAACTAGAATTTAACCACTCTTGTTCTTAAAGGGGCCATGACTCCAAAGTACATCTGTTATTTATTTATTTATTTATCTATATTTTTTTATTTTTTTATTAGCTACACATGACAGTACATCTGTAATTTAAAAAGTTAGTTCTGTTTAATTGGTATCTAAAAGCTGACTGTAACTGAAGACTTTTAAATTGTTTCTAAGTATTCTGATGAGGAGATGAGTGATTTGAGAATGGACAGGTAGCATATTTAATGCCTTGAATATAATAGCAATATCTCCTGCCAAAATTAAAAAATACTGTTTATGGGAAATCTTTGGCAACACATTTATATTACACTTAGGGGGATTCTTACAAAACAATTATCTCATAGAAATGTCATATAATCATTTCATAGATGTTTCTGAGGGCCTACTGAATGACTGGAACCATGCTACATGTTATGAACAGGAAAGCAAGCAGATGAAACAAGTCCCTCCTTCAGGTTTATAAATTTGTTTCATGAATATATATGTGTATATGTACACTAATATATATGTAAAATGGATGGTCCAGTGTGTGTATATACACGTGTGAGATATTACAAAGCAACAACTGAACAAATAACAAAATACAATACTTCACCACTAACTTAAGCATTCCTACCTCTCACTTTCCCTTGTGTCCCTCCTCCTTGCCCCGCTTCAATTACTTTTTTTTTTTTTGTACTGGGGACTGAACCCAGGGCTTTGCACACTGAATACTGAGCTACAGACTCAGCTCTTTTTATTTTATTTTTAGGGTCTCACACTAAATTGTCAAGTCCAGCCTCAAACTTGCAATTCTTTTTTTTTTTTTTAATATTTATTTTTTAGGTATAGATGGACACAACACAACACCTTTACTTTTATGTGGTGCTGAGGATCGAACCCGGGTCCCGCCCGTGCTCTACCGCTGAGCCACAATCCCAGCCCTGAAACTTGCAATTCTTCTGCCTCAGCCTCCCAAGTAGCTGGGACTACAGGTGCCCAACACCGTGCCCAGGTCTTATTTCAATTTTTAAGTAGGTATCTCTCTTTGGTCCTCAAGCCTTAGACAACGTCTACTAATTTGTGTTTCTTCTCCACCAGGCCAAGGCTGTTAAGGAGGGCCTGCTTCTTAGTATTTCTCTAGCACTAATAACAGTACGTATCACATACGTGAGTTCAAGAAATATTTCTTGAAAATAAAGGGGAAAAAATAAGGCAGAAAGACCATCATCCATAGAGCAGGGATGCTCCTGGAGTCCAACTGCACCCCTCTAATTCCTGGCAGTTGGTTACAGCTATCGTGGGGTGAGCCAACATGGCCAAAGAAAGAATTAGTAAAGGGAGTTTTCTTTCTACTTTGAAAAATTCCTAGAGTTTATCAAGATACTCAGCTGAAACCTAGTGAGTGACAAATAGGAAAACAGTAAGACTTACCGAAATGGCTTTTCTCCTGTATGGGTTCGAATGTGCTTCCTCAGATCACTGAGTGTGGTGAAGTATTTGCTGCAGCCTTCAGATTCACAGTTAAATGTTTTCCCTGTGTGAAGCCTCTGATGTGCTTTCAGCCTGAAAAATAGCCCAGAGAAATGCCCATTGACACAATGTACTATACAACTTCCCCAAGCCAGCTTAATATGCTTCAGGATCAAGTGCATAAGAATTATACACCCATGAGAATTTGGCACCCATTTTAGTATGTCAAAATTTTCACCTGAAGAGAAATTCAGGAGTAAATAACATAATGGTATAAATTTTCCAGAGACAGTCATGCAACCTCTCTGTGCTTCCACTTATTTATCAGCTGTTGTGAAGGACTAATACTTAAAAGACCAGTGTGTGCTTCTTTTCTTGTTTTTTTTTTTTTTTTTGGTAATAAGAATTGAACTCAGGGGCTGGGGATGTGGCTCAAGCGGTAGCATGCTCGCCTGGCATGCGTGCGGCCCGGGTTCGATCCTCAGCACCACATACCAACAAAGATGATGTGTCCGCCGAGATCTAAAAAATAAATATTAAAAATTCTCTCTCTCTCTCTCTCTCTCTCTTTAAAAAAAAAAAAAAAAAAAAAAAAAAAGAATTGAACTCAGGGGCACTTAACCACTGAGCCACATCCCCAGCCCTTTTTTATATTTTATTAGAGACAGGGTCTTGCTGAGTTGCTTAGGGCCTCACTAAATTGCTGAAGCTGGCTTTGAACTTGTGATCCTCCTGCCTCATCCTCTTGAGCCGTTGGGATTACAGGCATGCACCACTGCACCTAGTACAGTGTGTTTTCTAAATGTTAGCTATTGCTTTCTAATACTTTATATTTAATATTAGGGACTAGTGTAAGTCTCTTGAAAAAAAATATGGAAAAGAGAAATAGCCATCAAGTGAGTGATTCCCCATCTCTCAGGGTAGGAAAAGAGTTACCTTCAAGGTGAGATAGGAAAGAAAATTACAGAAGCCTTAGTATGAAGATCCTGCAGCAAGGGGAAATATTACTCTATGCAAACTACTAAAATTCTAAGGTCAGAATGTCACTTTATGAGATGCAAATCTGAATACAGATGTACTATCATTTCCGCCCAAACCAAGATATATTCATCTTTAGGTAACAAGTTTTGCTAATGAATTTTAAATAGCTGGAGTAAGCTGTGCTCTCTGAAGCTCTGAAAGTGAACATCTCTCTGTGCAAGGAGAAAGAGCTCTGCAGCCATAAGGTCAGAGTCAGGCTGGTGGTGCAGTGGAGGAGAGGCTGACCTGTACAGTGTGTTGAATGCCTTCTCACAGCCCTGCACATCACACTCAAATGGCTTCTCCTTCGTGTGCACTCGCACATGGATCCTGAGGCTGTAAGAGGTGAGGAAGGCCTTGCCACAGCCCTCCTGATTACAGACGAATGTATACTCTCCTCGATGAGTCTTCTGGTGGGTACGCAGGTTGCCTGCTGTGCTGTAGGTACGGGGACAGCCTTCAAAGGTGCACTGGTACCGCTTTACCTGGCAAACAGAGGACATCTCATCGATGGGACAAAAGGGCCACCCAGGGCTTAACTACTCCCCATGAGCTCAGTTACTAAGAGAAGTAGACAACACACATTTTTTTCATCAACACAGAAACAACATCTACTGGCAAAGTGTGGAAACTCTTTTGTTGATCAAATTACATCTGGACAATGTCTATGAATAACAGAGAAGAAATTGGCTTGTGTATAAATGAATATTCTAAATGAATATAAGGGTGTTTTTAGACTCTACATCTATCCATCAAAGAGGAACATACACTATTATACTTACCTGTATTCATATAAAACTCTTAACTTCACTTTTTTTTTTTTTTTTTTTTTGGTACTGGAGAGTGATCCAGGGGCGCTCAACCACTGAGCCACATCCCCAGCCTTTTTCTGTATTTAATTATTTAGAGACAGGGTCTCATTGAGTTATTTAGGGCCTCGCTAAGTTGCTGAGGCTGGCTTTTAACTTGTGATCCTCCTGCTTCAGGCTCCCAAGCCTCTGGGATTATAGGCTAGTGGCACCAGACCTGGCTCTTAACTTCATTTTAAAGCTTGATTTAAACACTTTACCACCTAGTGTTTTATCTCGATTACAACTAATGTTACACTGAGTTTAAAACATCTTGAAATTTATATGTTAACTATCAAACACTGTATCCTAGGTAGTTTTTCCACTGCATATTTCGAAGTTTACAAGATGAAAAAAAAATGTATCTTGAATTTCTTGGAATATTTGTAGGTGTGATATTTCTTAAACTACCTTCAAAGAATTTTTTTTTTCCTTTTTGCAGTACTGAGGACCAAATCCAGGACTTTGTGTGTGCTATGTAAGCACTTTACCACTGATCTATAATCTCATCCTTTTTTAATTTTTTTTTTGTTTTTTAGTTGTTGATAAAACCTTATTTATTTTTTATTTATTTATATGTGGTGCTGAGAATCAAACCCCATGCCTCACACATGCCAGGCAAGTATGCTACCACTGAGCCCCAGCCCCAGCCCCTAAATTTTATTTTTAAATAAGGTCTTGCTAAGTTAGGTGAGCTAGCCTTGAACTTGAGATCCTCCTGCTTCAGCCTCCTGAGTCTCTGGGCTTATGGCATGTACCACCATGCATGGAATAAGAATCATCCATTCTTTTTAGCTTTTAACATTTTCATGTGCATAAATCTTTAATTCTGAACTTTCCAAAGCCTCAATTCACATCTCCAATTATAGTACACTACTGCTACTGTACATTAGCCATTCATTCAACAACTACTGAACTACAGTCTCAGGTAACATGCTCCATACCACAGATTAAAAAGTGAGTAGGTAAAAAATCTCTGACTTGAAGGGAAGAGCCAGTGGTAAAGGAAGACATGTATTCAAACTATTTCACCCTGTGCTAAGCTTTCAAACAGATATGTATATAAGGTGCTTTGGGAACATAAAAAGGTAACTTCTAACACTTTTCACCTGTTAGCTTTTTTGGGGGGAGCTGAAAAGGCATTCCTCAGACAAAGCAGACAGAGAAGGGTATTCCAGAAAGACAGAACAGCATGGGAATTGCATGGTGATGAGTGAGTGTGATGACACAAGCCACAAACACTTGCAGTATGTGAGAGAGATTGTAAGGAGTAGGAAAAATGAGGTGAAGCATTCCTATGTAAGCCAAAGAAGAGGCCGTCAATGGGAGCCACTGACAGGTTTTGCCAAGATAGCAATACAATCAGAATTAGAATTTAGGTGAAGTCATTCTGATAGCTTTGGAGAAGACAGACTGGAAGATAAGAGCAATTAAAAGAGATGAAAGAGATGAGAAGAACATAAAATAGAGAAGTAACAGTGGACATTACAAAAGATGAATCAGAGAAATTAAAAGAGCTGGAATGACCAGTTGTAACAACAAATGGGTGCTGACAAGTGGGAGAGGTGGAGAGACAAAGCAAAGACCAACCCCAAGATTACAGCCTGGATAACTAGGTAAGTGGTCAGGTTACCAGAGTGGAGCTGGGTAGGCCAGAGATGATGAAGGGCCCAAGTAGAAACGTTGGGCATAAAGTACACAGTTGGACTTTTTTATAGACTGGAAGCTAAAGAAAGTCTATGGCAGGAACCTGTAGTCTAAGAGTTACAGCTGGCTACCTGTATACTACATATAGTAGGCTCAAGTTCAAGTTCCAGCTCTGCAATTTACTGTGTAATCTTAGGAACATTAATCTCACTATGCCTCAACTTTCTTATTTTGTTTTTTTAGGATTGCTATAAGGATTAAAAATCATTCATGTAAAGCATTTTAACATAGTGACTGGCACTATGTTAAATAAGATTTCATAACAGCACAAAGAACAGGCCCTGAAAAAAGCTACCACACTTAATGTACTAGTAAAAGATGAGAAGTCCTTGACAGGTAAGAAGAACGAGCTGGAGAGGTAGGCAAAGAAGCAAAGAAGAATGTCTCAGAAACCACAGAAAAAGGGTCTCAAGGAAAAGGGAATGATTAACATGTCAAATGTCAGAGAAAACAAGGAAGATAAGGACTGGGAAAACAACTGGATCAGCAGACAGGAATTCACTAATGCCTCAACAAGACTAGTCTGCACGTTGCTGGAAACAGAAAACTGGATTAAGGTAAATAAATAAAAGGAGAAGTGAAGGGAGAGATTAGAGATCATGGTAGACACACAGGAGAACTTCTGAATTGATGGCTTTTTTTCTTCTTAGTAGGCTAGTTCTTGAGCAGATTTGGAGGGAGAAAAGTCCTGGAAGAAAGAAAAGTTGAGGATCCAGGAAGGGACACAAAGAAGAGAAAGATACTATTTAAAAACCTGGCTGGGGGCTTTTAAATAGTAACCCCAATAATTTCAGAGGCTGAGGCAGGAGGAACAAGTCCAGCTTCAGTTTTGGCAAAGTCGGTCTCAAAATAAAAAAATAAAAAAGAGCTGGGGATGTACCTCAGTGGTAAAATGCCCTGGGTTCAATCTCCAGTACCAAGAAAAAAGAAAAAAGAGACCAAGCCTGGGTGGGACTGGGAGCTATAGCTCAGTGGTGATCTAGTATGTACAAGCCCTAAATTTTATCCCCAACTACAAAAAAAAGAAAAAGAAAAGGAAAAAAGCCTGGGTAGAGAGGGCCATTCAGTTTCAGGAAAGAGAATTAAGAAAAGGATAGAGTGGAGTCAAGGGTAGATGGTTTTCTTTTCTTTTTTTTTAATATTTATTTTTTTAGTTGTAGTTGGACACAATATCTTTATTTTATTTATTTATTTTTATGTGGTGCTGAGGATTGAACCCAGGGCCTTTCACATGCTAGGCAAGCACTCTACCACTGAGCCACAACCCCAGCCCAGGCGTGGATGGTTTTCTATAAAAAGCCAAACAGTACAAGTCTATGCTCTGTGGGCTTTATGGTTTCAGTCACTAGAATTCAAGTCTGCCATCACAGATTAAAGCAGCTACAGACATAAATAAATGAACCAAAGCTAGGTATACTAGTGCACACTTGTAATCCCAGAGGCTCAGGAGGCTGAGACAGGAGGATCACTAGTTCAAAGCCAGCCTCAGCAACAGCGAGGCTCTAAGAAACTCAGTGAGACCCTATCTTTAAATAAAATACAAAATAAGGGTGAGGATATGGCTCAGTGGCTGAGTGCCCCTGAATTCAATCTCTAATACTCCCCCCGCCAAAAAAAAAAAAAAGTAAATGAACCAGCAAAGCTGTTCAAAAGGCTATTAAGGACACTGAATTAATTTCATATAATTTTCATGTGTAATAAAATATTATTCTTTTGATTTAAAAAATCATTAAAAAATATAAAAAACTACCTTAGCTCCAAAGCTATATAATAACAAGCAAGTGGATGGATTTGGTCTGTGAGCCACAGTTTGCTAATCCCTAATACTTGCAGGGGTGGAGAAAGAGAGGGACCCTGACGCCTCCAGATTCTCCTGTCCACTTCACATTTCTCTATCCAACTCCCAAGGTGACCTTGCACAAATCTTCAGCTTTCTTAGGCAAGTGCTCTCTTACCTAGTACCTTTTCTACTGCCACAAACGAGATGCTCCAAGGAACTGAATTATACAATCACTCAGTGCCTAAGGTTTTTGTTTGTGGGACATTCTATCAATGAGCTACACCCTTAGCCATTTTTCACTATTTGAGACACAGTCTTGCCAAATTGCCCAGGCTGGCCTTGAACTTGTGATCCTTCTGCTTCAGCCTCCTGAGCTGCAGGGATTACAGCCATGCACCGCCACACCCACCTTCTCCTAGTCAGTTCAAAAGAACCTAGTTTTGAGGTCAATGCCAGAATAATTCTAAAACAGTGGTCTACACATGCCATCTCTGTCCAAACGATAAAATCTCAGTTCCTTAGCCTGATACTCAAGGATATTCTCTGGGTCTCTTCCATGTTCTATCATATTACTCGGTAACCAGCCAAACACAAGGCTGTCTAAGCCGGCAGGCAACAGCACACTGGTTCCCCAAATTCAACTCAGAATACCCACCTCTTTGCCTTTACTCTTTCCCTGCTCTCTGCTGAAAATGCCCAGTTCCTTTTTTTGCTTTTTGGAGTCTCTCTATTCCTTTAATTCAAGCCTAACTATCTCCAAGGTTCTCTATATAATCACTCCTTGTCTACAGGACAGGGCCTTTCTCTAAACGCCAATAATAAACTAACTATACCACTCATTTGACACTTAACCTATATTGTTAATTATCTACTCACGCATATATTCTTATGTCTCATTAAGACTAAAAACCTCTTTGGTGATGAAAGATTTCAAAATAATCACTGACTAGTAAAGAAAATTGGGACAGTGGATGCTGCAATAAAGGAGTCTGTATGTCTCAAACATAAAGCTTATAATAATCATGGTAGATAAGAGCAGAATTTCACTCTGAAGATGCTCCTACAGTGCTCAACTCTTTCAAAGGAATTGCAATAAATAATTAACTACCCTTTGTCTCTGCCCTGCTTCCATCTGAGTTTGTTTTTGGCCAATTCATGCTTCTACTGAGTGTTCCTTCCTCAAGGGACCATTTCCCTGATTGGACCTTATTATCACCTCAAACTAGAACAGGTATCCTTGTTATAGGTTCTCATAGCTTCCTGCAGCCAGTAATCTGCATCTATGGGTTCTTCATTCCTGAATTCAGCCAACCACAGATTGAAAATATTCTCAAAAAAACCCAACCTATGTCTGCACTGAACATGTACAGATTTTTTCTTCCTCATCAATCCCTAAATAATATAACAACTATTTATATAGTACTTACATTTGTTAATAGCTTTATTTATTTATTTAGTACCAGGGATTGAACTCAGGGGCCACTAAGCCACATCCCCAGCCCTTTTTTGTATTTTATTTAGAGACAGGGTCTCATGGAGTTGCTTAGTGCCTCACCGTTGCTGAGATTGGCTTTAAACTCATGATCCTCCTCTCTCAGCTTCCTGAGCTGCTGGGATAACACTACACCCAGTTTATTTGTTTTCATGTGATGCTGAGGATCGAACCCAGAGCCTCACAAGTACTAGGCAAGAGCTCTACCACTGAGCTACAACCTTAGCCCAGCACTTATATTTTATTAGATATATAAGTCATCTAAAGGTGATTTAAACTATATGGAAGAATGCGCAAAGTTAGATACAAATACTACACTCTTTTATATAAGGAACTTGGGCATCCATGGATGGGGAAAGGGGAAGTGTTTCTAGAACCAATCCCCAATGGATGACGAGTGATAATTCTATTTCTTTAAAGCACAAGATGAAGATGAAATAATTAAATAACTAAATCATTTAGATCATTATCTTTAATTAGGAAAAACAGTATCTAGAAAACAGCAGGTATTAAGTAAATATTTATTGAATTAAATAAATGAATGGCTACTTCTCAAATGAGCTGAAAGTTCCATGAGGGCAGGGACCATGTTTAACTTGTTCACTAACTACAAAATCCCAGAGACCAACCTTGTGGAGAAGTGGCACTTCATTTGTTGTTGTTATTTTATTTTTTGCAGTACTGAGGACTGAACCCAGGGCTTTACAAACGCTAGTCAAACATTCTATCACTGAGTTACCTCTTCAGCCCATTTTTTATTTTTATTTTGAGACAGGGTCTCCTAAATTGCTAAGGCTGGCTTGGAATTAGCGACTTCCTGCCTCAGTCTCCAGAGTAGCTGGGAGTATAGCTATGCACCACCCATGCCTGGCTTCCATTTTTATTTTTCAAATAAACAAAAGAAAGTAGTGAAGGACTACATGAGTTTCAAGGAGGGTGGTTAATAAATCAAATGTGGCAGAGATAATTGGTAAAGTATTTCTCAGTTTTAGCTGACTCAAAGTCATACCTACCCCAGCACACTAGTTTCACTGGAGTGGTAAGAGAAGAAGCCAAAATTAGGCAATAAGTATAAACTCAACTTTCAAGAAAACATGGCTGAGAAGAGAGAGATTGAGAATAGAAATTTAGGGGAGAATACAGATTAGGGAAAATATTTTTTAAGGTGCAGTAGACAGCTCACTGTCAAAACTAATGCCTGCTCCCTGCTAATAACCTGAATAATAACCTCCCAGTTCATCAGAAAGAGACAGTAAATCGAAGTCACTATTCTGTGTCTTTCAGAATTATTTTAAAATAGCACCAAATTTTACAAAAAAAAGAAACTTAAGCCTCCTCAAACTGGGGAACAACAGGAAGTCACAAAAAACATAAATGCAAGTTTTCATGATTACATAGAAATATCTGGTACTTTCTACGGTTAAAGTTTAGCATTCATGTATTTAAAAAATTATGCTCTGGGAATTATATCGTGCTTGGTGCTAGGAATAAAACAAAATAGCTGGCTGGGGATGTGGCTCAAGCGGTAGCGCGCTCGCCTGGTGTTCGTGCAGCCCGGGTTCAATCCTCAGCACCACATACCAACAAAGATGTTGTGTCCGCCGAGAACTAAAAAATAAATATTAAAAAAAAAAAAAAACAAAAAAAAACAAAATAGCTCTTGCTCTCAAGGAGCTAAAAATGAAAAGGAAAATCAAACAGATAAACATAAGAACAATATGGTCTGAGAAGCTGAACTGATAATGATGTTCAGCACACTAGAGGAATATACAGAAGAAATGTCACTTAGACTTGGGATAGCTAAGAAAGGCCTTTTGATGGAGTTGATACCCAAGCTGAATTTAAAGGCTTCAGAGAGGGGTGACACAAAAGTAGTTTGCTTATCAAAATGAAAGATAATATGAACATAATGTCACTGAAGACCCCACTGAATATAAAGAAAATTTGTTTCTTGAAGAGAGCTTAAGATTCTAAGCATAACTTTAATTTTCCCGTGTGGCCTCCAACAGTGGCCAATTACTATGCTAACAAGCTCAGGAGCCAGGGTAGTGTTGATAAGGATGGAGTCTAATGCTACTAATAAGCAGAAAGTGTGAGTGTTCAGAGATCTGATATTTGATTTACTAAGTGTTCTGAGCAGCTCTAATATCGAGAAATATTTAACAAAGATGATTGTCTTGTTAAGTCAACAGAATCAGAGATGGAAAGTGAATGAAATAAATGAAAAAACACTGCAACTCCAGGAAATAAAAGCTTAAAAAAAAAAAAAAAAGAGGGGAAAAAAAAGGCAGGGTTTCTGCTAGAAGGAAGGAAAAAAGTGAGGCTGGAAGACAAGAAGCGAGACTGAGAACTATATTTTACATACATTTGCAGCCCCTACTCAATAAGGAAAGGGAGTCCCTGATTCTTAGCACTGAGCAGATGAATGCTCCAAGTAAATGACTGGTCTGTTATGGTGACAGGAACTGTTCTTTCCTCCCCATCACTAGTGACCTCCCTTCCTTTCCCTGACACCAAAACTGTTTCCCATGCTGGCACTTATCTCATTTCTTCTACTCCATAATGAACAACTAAAATGCTTGAATCAGGAACATAAGAGCTCTGAACTGACCCTGTTTCTTCAATAGTCTTCCCATCACCCACCATCACAGCTGAATTCATTCATTCACCATCCACCCAGAACTGTTCCAAATCTCACCCCTTACTCTTAACAGAACTAATGACATCCTGCTGCCCTTTCTTTTCTCAGTCCTGTTCACAGCCAACAGAACTCAATGGCTAATTCTCCTATCTTTGCAGAAAGTGGTGAGTTATGGTAGAAAGCATAGACGGCTGGCATCGCTGATAGTTGGGTGTTTCTAAGCCTCAATTTTTCATCTGTAAAATGGGAACTAAGAGTATCTATTTTATCAATATGATATGAAAGTGAAATACAAAACTATATATGGAAACTCCTCAAGCACTGACTGGTATACAGCAGGTGCTCGATAGATTCTAGCTCTCTCAGCCTTTCCACTGCCAATACATCATTCTTCAGCTGTTAAGAGCCCCAATGTGAAGCCGGCACAGTGGCACACGCCTGCAATCCCAGTGGCTTGTGAGGTAGAGGCAGGAGGATCCCAAGTTCAAAGCCAGCCTCAACAACTTAGCAAGTCCCTAAGCAACTCAGTGAGACCCTGTCTCTAAATAAAATCTAAAAAATGGCTAGGGATATGGTTCAGTGGTTAAGCACTCCTGGTTCAATTCTCAATACCAAAAAAAAAAAAAAAAAAAAAAAAGCGCCCCAATGCCCATCATGGAAGTAACTTTCAGTGGCCTGGTACTACGAAAGCCAAAGTAAGTCAAAGGTAGCCAAGTATAAGGGCAAAGATTACCCATACCCATGGCAATTACTAGTGTTCTAGAAGCCCTCTCGGGAACTACACATGCTCTCATTTCAAAACACAGTTATAAACGGTAGTAGTTCAGCCAGGCACAGTGGCACATACCTGTAATCTTAGCAGCTTGGGAGGCTGAGGAAGAAGAATTGCAAGTTCAAAGCCTGCCTCAGCCACTTAGCAAGGCCCTAAGCAATTTAGGGCAATCCTGTCTCTAAATAAAAAAATAAGAAGGGCTGGGGATGTGGCTCAGTGGTTGAGTACCCCTTGGGTTCAATACTCAGTACCAAAAAAAAAAGTGATGATAGTTAATTAGACTACTAAGACTACTACTACTTTTTGTTTTGTTTTGGGATTGAACCCAGGGGTACTCAACCACTGAGCCACATTCCTAGCCCTTTTTATTTTTTATTTTGAGATAGGGGTCTCACTAAGTTGCTGAGGCTGGCTTTGAATTTGTGATCCTCCTGCCTCAGCCTCCTGAGTCACTGAGACTACAGGTATGTGCCACCATGCCCGGCTGCCACCAAAACTTTTGTGGGCTATCCTGGAACCCAGTCAACATTTATAACCTTGTTTAAGGGAGAAAATGCCTTCCCATAGAGTACCTAACAAAGACTGTCTTAACATTTTTACCTCTTCTTAAATTGAGATTACCTCTATACCTCCTCTCAGAATCATAGGGGTCTGTGAGAAAGAAAAAGCAAATGAATATTCAATGAAAAACCACAAAGCAGGAGGCATTATGTTCAATGTTTTATGCATATACTGTTGTATATTTTATAGGCATAAATCTCATTTAATCTTCACAGAATGCAATGGGATATTTTTATTTCAATTTTACAAAAGAGGAAACAGAGCAGTTTGCCCAAAGCCACATGGCTAGTATTTAGCAGAACAAAGATGGAATCCAGGTTCAAACTATACCATCACAGAAGAAACAATTTTAAAATAAGCTTGATTTAAATAAGGAATGGGTGGGGGGGCTGGGGTTGTGGCTCGGCAGTAGAGCGCTCGCCTAGCGTGTGAGGCGCTGGATTCAATCCTCAGCACCACATAAAAATAAATAAATAAAAGATAAAGATGTTGCGTTCAACTACAACTAAACAAATTTTATTAAATAAATAAATAAGGAAATAAATAAGGGATGGGTGGGTAAGCTAAAATTCAAGCACTTTCTCCAACAGCAAAAATTTAGCAATACTTATGTAAAATGCAAATCTGAGACCTATAATTCCTACAGCACTAAGTTTGAAAACCAGTGTGTACATAATACCAATCTCATCCATTTCCCAGGCCAGTGGGTCTCAGTGAGGGAAATGCTGATTACAAAGGAGAGGTACATAATACACAAGCAGGCACTTAGGGGGCATATGGAAAAAGGGGTATTATATGGTGGTAAACAGAAAACACATTCTTCTCTGGATTCATACAGAACCTCACACATGTACAGCTTCCAAGCCTCTGAGGGTAAGGACTATTTCTTTGTGCTTCCTGATACTTGACAGCGGTAGATACATTAAAGTTTGCAGTGGGAAATGAATGGATCCTAAACACTAGACTTTCAAGGAGAGACAGTCTCTGTGCTAGTTCTGAATGACAATTCTGTGGGTGTTCAGAAAGGGACCCTTGAAGAAATGACAGTATGAGAAGAATGGAAAGTAGGTGGTTCCCCCTCCCAGAGAGTCAGGAACATGGTTTGTCTGAGTACATCACTCCACAGCCTAAGGGATTTATATTGAGGGATAAGATTGGAATTAGGTCTCCCAACACAAAGGACATGTTGTGAAAAAAATGACACTGGAGCCAAATTTTCTTCCTTACTCTTATGACTAAAAAAATTTTCAGGCTTAAAAAAGAAATATGGGAGATGGTTGGTGCACACCTGTAATCCCAGTGACTTGGGAGTCTGAGGCACAGGATGGCAAGTTCAAAGCAGCCTCATCAACTTAGAGAGGCCCTAGGTAACTCAGCAAGACCTTGTCTCAAAATAAAAAATAAAAAGGGCTGGGGATGTGGCTATGTGGTTAAGCACCCCAGGATTCCATCCCTAGTACCAAAAGAAAAAGAAAAAAAGAAAAAAAATCTGGGGAAACAGCTCAGTGGTAGAGTGCTTGTCCACCAAATGAAAAAAAAAAAAAAAAACCCTGAAACCCTGGACCTGGATTTGACTCCCAGCACCACCCCCCCCCCCCACACACACACACACATACACAAAGAGAAAAAAGGAAGAGGACGAAGAGATAGAGGAAGAAGAGAATAAATCTTGTTTTGGAAAATCACTGACCACTTATTTCATTTCTTGTGTGTCTAGAAGCAATATAACATCACAGGCACCACTGTAACTGCTTTTTGGCAGAAAAGGATATTCTTTCCCAATCGATGCACTGCAATACTTTGATTCATTATGAAGAAAATATGTGGTATGATTCCTGGGTTTCTTTACATTTATTCACCAACTATTCAGCAGAAGAGCAGGAAGATCAGTTAGCCATAGATGACACATTACATTCACTAATGTGGTTTAGACAGAGATAAGTGAAAAGATACTCAGACAGTCCTGGCAGGGCACAAATAACAGAGTGGGGAAAACATGGACTGCATAAAACAACTAAATGAACAGCTGCTTAGAAATCAAAGTAGAGGTCAGTGCAGTGGAATCTGCCTGTAATCCCAGCAACCCCAGAGGCTGAGGCAGGAAAATCACAAATTCAAGGCCACTCTGAGCAACTTAGAGGGAGCCTGTCTCAAAATAAAACATTAAAAAAGTGAGAGAGAGAGTACTACAAAAGAAACAAAATAAAGAAAACAACAATAACAAAAACCCTCTGAAGTAGAAAAGCCTTTAAGGAGAAAATCTTAAAAATATATCTGAGCAGAATGACAATATCTTTACTGAAATTTCTCAAAGCTACTAAATGATCAGGGACTCAGTAGTAAAACTGCAAGTATGGGAATCTGAAATGTGAAATTAAGAGTTAGAATGACCAAGGGTCCTGTGGTAGAAAAAGATAGTACCTGTGGCAAGGTTCTGGATGGCTTATTTTATTTATTTTTTGTACTGGGGATTGAAGACTGAAGTTCTTTACCACTGAGTTACATCCCCAGTCCTTTTTATTTTTTAGTTTGAGACAAGGTCTCAAATTTGTGATCCTCCTGCCTCAGCTTTCTGAGTCACTGGGATTACAGACATGTACCACCCAATATGGCTGTTTGTTTTATTTTTGAACAAGACAAGCATAAGGGGGAAAATAAATGAAGCAATAGGTAAGCCAACTATACCCTACAGGAAACAATGGAACAATCAAGGGTAAACAGGAAAATCAGGCTAAAATCTGACTAAGAAAATAAGCTGCTTAGGAAGCCAACCAGACTAACTAGTTATCAAATTATTATTATTTGCAGTATTGGAGATTGAACCCAGAGCACTTCACACTGACGTGCATACACTTTGTCACTTCACACTGATGTGCATACACTTTATTATACATAAACCTCCAGCCCTTTTTATTTTGAGACAGGATCTCACTAAGTCGCCCAAACTGGCCTCAAACTTGCTATCCTCCTGCCTCAGCCTCTCGACTTGATAGGGTTATAGGCATGCACCACCACATCCAACTCAAGTGATTTGTTTTCTTAAGAACAATACCTCCGTGGTGTGGACATGCAGGAAAAAAACAAGTTTAATAAAAAGGTGGGGAAGCAGGAGTGGCTAAGATATCATGACGCTGTTACCAAATAAATCAGAAACAAGCCTGGCACAGTGTAATCCCAAGTGACTTGCAAGGCTAAGGTAGGAGGATAGAAAGTTTGAGGCTAGCCTAGACAAGTTAGAAAGACCCTGTCTCAAAAAATAAAAAGGACTAGGGATGTGGCTCAGTGGTAAAGCTCTTTGGGTTCAATCCCTAGTACCACCAAAAAAAAAAAAAAGTCATAAAACCAGGCCTCTTCAAGTCAATTAAATAGATTCTAATGTCAAAAATAAAATCACTGTCAAATCATAAGCTAAGGTAAGATGGCACTTCAAAAAGGCAAATGTTTTGAATGTCTGGTCATTAAGTAAGATTTTCCAAAACTAAAGCCATTGATGCTTCTTCCTCAATCCCCATCCAATCCCACACCTACCTATTTTTCCACACAGGTATCATTGATCGAACTGAATCCACAGTAAACTAACCAAAGTACTCATGATGATATCCTTGACCCTGTCCTGTTCAACATGATTATCAATGACCTGAAGACACAAATGACAAACCAGGTTTGCAAATGGAATAAAAAAAATCTGCAAATAGTACACAGTGAGAAAATGACAGCTAATGATCACTGCTTTATCATTCCCTCCCTATCATCTTCTCTTTTGCCTAGGTCAGCATTTCTCAAAATGTTCTCCGCTGAACCCTGAAAACAAGACCTGAAAAATGGCTTCCCAAGTTTATAACAGTTGGAAAATTCTACATTTTCTTTCTTTAAAAGCACATCAAAGGTTCTGAAAAGTACTGTAATAGATTTCTGTCTTGGTTTAATTTAATGTTTCCCAAACATTTACTCATGAAATATTCTCATACAGTAATTATTAACTGAGGATGGCCAAAAGTTAAGTCCTAAATCATGCTCAAACTTACTATGGTTAAAAAAAAAAAAGGCTCAGTTCCCCTGAGCTACTATTGCCTCACCATACTTCTGTCAACTATCAAACTTAAAAAAAAACTTGATACTTACTTCCTGCCTCCTGTTTCTTCATCACCCACTTACTTTTTTCATCACTCAAACTCTGGCTTCAGCTTATTGCTCTACTGAAAACATTCTTATGACATGAATGACTAATACACAATTGGCAAAACAGGGCCTTGTTTCCTCAATCCCTGAGAAGGTCACACAGGAATACTCACCTTTCTTGACCCCTCTCTTCCCTCAGCTTCCATACACTGCATTGTACCATCTTGGACTACAGCAATGTTCTCTGGTTCCTCTTTCTCTTTCCAATCTTTAAATTCTCAGACCAACTCTTACTTCTCCCTTGAATAAACTGTCCACAGTTTGAACTAATTCCACACCAACTCCTTACTTTGAACCCACATTTTCAATGGGCTTTTAACTTACTCTTATTACTCATCTCCAAGGACTACATCACTCCAACTGAACTCATCAATTTCCCCACTAAACCTTTTCTTCTTCCTATCTTGATTCCCACTAATGGAATCACCATTTATAGGGGAGCGGGGTAGAGGGTGGAGAGCAGAGTCAGCCACTTTCTCTTCAGCAATCACACAATCTGAGTATGAATATGAATATACCTTTTAGAGTATCTACCACAGTGAACTTGACACCACTCTTCTCCAGATCCATCAATCAGCTCTACTAAGATACAGAGGAAATTCAACACACTTGAAAAAATGGCCGAATCTTTTTAATCAACACGATCAAAGCCTTTGAATCACACCCAACTCATGGCTCATTATTCAAACTCCAATACCATACCAAGTTCTCTCATCTCTCTTTAAAATCACTATTAATTTTTTTCCCCTCATCAGGTTTAAATGAAACCCCAAACCTATGCTACAAGCGTCTCCTAACTGGACACTAAGTATGCCTCAGAACACTCTTTCTAAAATGCTACTCTAACCACATCACTTCCTGGCTCACATACCTCCAGTGGTTTTCCAATAGTTTCAGAATACAGTACAAACCTTTGGCATGCTACCACTGCCTTCCAGGTTTGGATTTTATCTTTCCATCCTTATCTTCTCTATTCCCTATCTTCCACAGCCAGTGTGCTAAATCCAGCCCGTTTGCCTGTTTTTGTAAAGTTTTATCAGAACACAGTCAAGCTGGGTGCAGTGGTGCACACCTGTAATCCGAGCAACCTGGAAGGATGAAGCAGGAGGATCACAAGTTGGAGGCCACCCTCAGTGACTTGGCAAGACCCTGTCTCAAAATAAAAAATAAAAAGGGCTGGGGATGTAACTCAATGGTACAGCAACTCTGGGTTCAATCCCAAGTACCAAAACAAAAAACAAAAACAACAACAAAACACAGTCATGCTCATTCACTTATGTATTATCTAAGGGTCCTTTTGTGCTACAATGGAAGAGTTGAATAGTTACACAGAGACAAAATAGCCTGCAAAGCCTAGAATATTTACTATTTAGCTTCTTACAAAAAAGATATACTAACCTTTGTTCTCACAGATAACTGGCTATTCCCTGAAAATGGTCTGAAATTTCCACCTCCTTTTATTTGTTCATGCCATTCTCATCTCTTGGAAGGACTTTTCCTTGCATTCCCCATTAATTGTATACCTTGTTTAAGAAAAGCTTAAATGACACCTTTTTTCTAGAAAACTTGCCTGATCCCAAAGGTGAACTTCTCTGTGCTCCCAATGCGATATCTGCACCTCTCCTTCACATTTACCACATTATACCTAATTTTGCAATGACTGTCATAAATATATTTCTACTTCTTTTTTTTAAAGATTTATTTATTTATTTATTTATTTATTTATTTATGGTGCTGAGGATCGAACCCAGGGCCTCATGCATGTAAGGCAAACGCTCTACCACTGAGCCACAACCCCAGCCCCTATATTTCTACTTCTATATCGTAAATCATCACAATCATCTGCAACCCCACAGAGCATAACAGCACCTTGCTTTATAACTGTTTGCTGAATTGAAATGAACTCTTAGAAGTTCAACTACTGGGTTAAAACCGGTAAGAACAAACATAGTAGGGTGCTGTTCTTATAGCTGATATGGAGGCCTCCATATCTATCTACACTCAAGAGAATGATACAGAGCAAAGGTTTCTCTATCTGAGCACTGTTAACATTTTGGGCCAGGAACTTCTTTATTGCATGGAACTGTTCTATGCACTGTAAAATGTTCAACACCATCATTAGCCTCTATCCATTAGATTCCAGGGTACCTCCACAGTGAATCAAAAATGTCTCCAGATATTACCAAATGTATCCCAGGTGGCAAAACTGCCCCAGTTGAGAACCACTATTTCACAGCTTTCCAAGTACAAGCTAACAGTTAAGATTTTGTTGCCAATAATATAGACTACATAGTAACCATAGTACAATGTCCAGATTAAGAGATAAGAGCCATAGAGGATTCAATGCTAGTTGACTCACACTCTGGATTTTAAAAGGACTTTGGAAAACTGGAGTTCATTCAATTAAAGGTGACAAGGCCAATGACAAACTGGGGGAAAATGTTGCAAGAGGGATATATTTAACTAAATGGAAGTGGTTGGCCTGAACAAGAGATGAAGAGAAACCCATGAACTTTACATGATCTAACTGGCTGTCCTGAGACAGGAAGATTATTCAGGAAGGCAGACCTAGAACTAGTCTGCAGCACCTGCAAGAAGGCAGATTTTGGTTCTATAGAAGCAAAAGCTTTCTAACAATCAAAGTGGCCAGCACAAGTACTGGGCTGAGCTGTGAAAGACCGCGCTTTTGTCATTCTGGAAGTGTGAAGCACAAACCAATGAACCGATGTCAGAGATTTCTGCATAGGGCAGGAGGTAGGACAAAATGGTCTCTTTAAGGTTCCTTCTAGCTCTGAGATTCTAAATCTAGACAAGGAAAAGCCAAATACCATGAATAAGCTATATGTATAAGCCACATGTAATTTCAAGAACTTAATTATGGCAAAAAAGAAAAAATATTTTCTTAAATAATTTACTGTATTTCTTCATGGTAGCATCTTACATTTAGCACCCAGCACTGCAACTATCAGTGATCTATTTATTTAAATTAATAGTTTCTGGATAAAGTTTAGTTTTTTTTAACCATATATATATATATATATATATATATATATATATATATATATATTTATTTATTTATTTATTTATTTTTTAATGGCACTGAGACTTGAACCCATGGCACTTTACCTCTAAGCTACATCCCCATTTGTGTTTGAGATAGGTTCTTGCTAAGTTGCAGAGGCTAGACTTGAACTTGCATTCCTCTTGCCTAAGCCTCCAGTGTTGCTAGAATTATAGACATGAGCCACTGAGACCAGCTTAGTACCTTTAAACCATATCTTTTATTCCACTTATCATCACCACTAGTACAAATTGTAAAAAAATGCTTTACAATTTTCAAAGCATCCTGACATTCATTACCTCACATTACCTAGGTATAAACATGACAACTTTATTTAGGTAACCTACTCTCATTTGCTGTCTTGTCTGAATTTCTAATATAATTAAGCTAGCCTTTATTATTCATTAAACATTCTCTAAGTTAATAAAGCATATTCCAGTAGATACTCATCTCCAAAACATACCATTTATAAACAACCCAGAGATGAGCCAAATCTAGTTAACGCACTATCAGATGTGCCAAATTTAGTTATTCTATCATGTGAAACATGGATTTACTTCAGTAAAATTTTTATTTTATTTATGATTTGGGAAAGAAAATTTGAAATGTTATTATTTAGTATTCCTAAATTTCAATGTAGCTATACAATCCAAAAGTTCTAGGAAGCAGACAGAACAAACATGAGGCATACTGTTGAAAGGCAAAACTATTACAGGCTGTAAGCCCAGGGTCTCCTTTACTCCCCTGTTAAAACTGCCAACAAGAGTTGTGTAAGGAGTTGCCCCAAAGCCAAAATGGGCCCTCACCCACTGCTTTACTTACTTCTTTACGTTTTGTTTCCGGACATTCCGACTGTAGAGTAAGGGTTGCACCTTCAATATTTCTTGGCATGGGTGTGGAACCAGGGTTTATAGTCAAATGAATTTGATCTGGTGAGATAATGTGTTGCACGTAACCCTGGGACATTGCTTCCTGATCTATTAGGTGGAAGCCCTCTTCACCCCCTACTAAAAAAGGCAAGTGTTCTCCACACTGTCCATCGTCATCTTCATCTTCCAAAGTGCCAGGGTCCTGCTCAATAAGAACAGTGGTCCTATCATAAACAGTTCCAGATGAGGAAGGCACCAGTCCGTTGGTATCCACAAACCTGAGCATCTTGTCATCGGGGGTCAGGTCATCTTCCTCTGCCTCAAAGAAGATGATGTTGTCGTCTGGACTGTGTTCCCCCATGGTTCAGTCGTATTCAGCCCAATTGTGAGAAATGGAAAGATAATGAGCTTTCTGCAACAGACAAAACCAGAGTTAGAGCCACACCACAAGACCCTCCTTCTACCATCCTAAGCAACCTTAGGGCTCATTTTTCCTCTCATTTAAAGAGCAAATCAAAGCAAATGAAAAAATCATCTTCCTTGGAAATAAGTTCTAAAATTTTAACTTAAGACAGCCAAGTCATTTTTTATGGAAAGCAATAGTTTTCCCCCCTCAGAATTGAAGGAATAGTAGCAGAGTTCATGCGACCTTCTAAGTGTGCTTTTTTGTCAAGCAATTTGAAGACTGTTCAAAATACCTAAAGAAGCAAACAGAACTGTGGCTGCTTCAAGACTGCGTTGCTATAAATCTTAAAGTAAGGAATTCCCCACTCAATATCCCCCAAATCACACCTTGAGGCAGTTCAGGGCCTCATGTAGTCTATGGTGGAAAGAGTAAGGCTTTGGACCTATTTATTCAGCAACAGATCCCAGCTTTGCCCTTACTACTTGCGTAACTTTTCAGTGCTCATTTTTCTTATGTGTAAGATGGAACTAGTAATTTCTGTTCTCTCAAAGTTATTATGAGAAATAAAACAGATAATGTATGTAAAGCACAATACCTGACAAATAGTAGAGGAACAAGTGAGAATTCCTTCCCTCCTTCCTAGAACAAGTGTTTCAGCTTCTGGATGGAAGGGCTAAACCCCAAAAAGGCACATCTAATGAAGATCACTTTAATTATTTATCTCACAAGACAATAAAGTATGAACCAGAAGATATGCTTGTATAGTGGGCGCTCTGCTGGGAGGGAATGTACTTAGCATATTACATGACACTTCTTGGAGTTCAAGAAATGCCATTTAAATGAATAAAAGACATGTAGATATTCTCTCTTAAAAAGACAGTGTCTCCTGGGAAGACACGCTCTCTTGGTGAAAATATCAAATATGAAGCTTTCATGGACTGGAATAGTGATTCTTCCTTCACCGGCAAACACACAGGTTCTATAAATGTGGGTTCCGCAAGCAGAACAGAATTTTAAAATAATCAGTACATCACTTAGTTTTCAGTCCGGCTTTGCACTTTATCGTTCTCTTCTGCTGAGGGTTAGAAAGTGAGCCTTTGCGTAGTGAGGCGACCGGGAGAGGTAGTTACCAGAGACAGGTCAAGGGATCTAATCCGGGAGGAACCGGCCCGACCCCTTGCTCTAGCTTACGCAACCCCATAGATGCACGTTTCGCTTCATCTGAGAGAAGAGATAAGAGTTCCCAGGGACCCAGTGGACTGCCCAGCACCTTTGGCGGCAAAGCGGAAACCAACTGTCCGGGACAAACAAGACACACAGCTTTGAGGGTAGCCAAAGAGGAGTGCGAACAGAGCACCCTTGAGAGAAAGCTGAGAAAGGGAAGCTGTCTGGGATAGCCCCCAGTCCAGGACTACACGGAAAAACCCCAAGACAAGCGGGGGGCTCCTAGCCGGACGAAGAGAGGCAGGGTCCGGGTCTCCATGGAAACAGGAAAGGGGGGCTGGATACCCATCCCCATGGAAACCGAGACGGGGTGGGGTCCTTACGGCGAGCGGACGGGTCTCTACTGGGAACTGCTTCAGGAGGAAGCCTAGGTCCCCCGCCCCCCGAATAGTCCCAGCCATAGCCGAGTCCAGTTTCGCCTTTTACCTCCGCGGCTCCCGGCAACAGCGGCGGCAGCAGCTTCTCCCCTCCCCAGCGGCACCATGATTGCCCCCACCTTCCCCTAACGTCACTTCCGCTTCCGCTTTCCGGAGGAAGGAGGGGACAGCGGCTCCGCCCCTCTCTGGCGCTGTAGTTTGGCTTCAGCGGCCCGAGGGCCGAGCCTGAGCTTCCAATTGGCGGGCGGGGGGCGGGGCGGCGCGCAGCGGACGTCGCCCGGGCTTGGAGCCAGTGCAGCGCCGGGAGGCGCTAAGGGCTTTAAGCCGGCCGTTCCCGGCGTAGGGTAAGTGGGCGACGCCAACCGAGAATCCCAAGTTTCCTCAGCTCAGCTCGCGACACTACTGCAGGAGCCCGAGTTTGCCGTCAGATTCCGGACTCGGGCCCTCAAGGGACGAGCCTGCGGTGTTCTTGGACTTCCTCTACGGCGCCAGCGTCCCCTAATCACCCAGCTACGTTAACAGGGCCAGAGGGTCCCAGAAAGGAGCAGACCCAAGGGACAGAGCTAGGAGTATTCCAGAAACAGCCAGAGGGAACGCTGCCCCTTCTTCCCTTCTCACAAGCTTTCACGAGACGCCCAGTTTCCTGCCTGCTCCCACTCCTGCCCCGGCTGGCAGTCCCAACTTTCCTCCTCAGGGGATTCTCGTGCCTGGACCAGTCAACGCCACCTACTGGCCACTCCTTTTCTTATTCATTTTACTGGCTCGTCTCTAATTCACAGAATTACCAAGAAGTTATAGCATTTCAGTGCCCAAGAAGCGATTTTGCAAGTGCTTCTGTGATGCGCCTGTCCTTTCTAAATGCCTGTAAGATCTGGATGTGAGATCTTCCCAGAAGTCACTGCCTGTTTTTCCCATGAGCTACTTCTCTAGGATATTCAGAGTGGGACAACTCCTAGACACTAGATCAGGGGCCAAGGAGTTCAGGCCATGGCTGTACTATCTTGCTTGAAAAATGTGCGCAGTGACTGTTATCCACCAGACTGCAAGACATGTCTTTAGCCCCTGATAAGCTGTTTCAATGCTTAAGCCATAAAGGTCCAGCCAACATCAAGACAGAAAAGCATAACACAACCACCACTGTTTAAAAATGTTTATCATTAAAATATATTACAAATATGAGAGGGATTATGCTCATATACAATTTGGAGGACTTGCTGGCCTAGAAAATTCCACCTGTTTCACCAGAAAACCCAGTTCTTCAGTGTTTGTACTTTTAAGCCACTGTATTGCCCTCAGAAGCTGAGTGGCCAGCCTCAGAATTATTGAACTATACCCGAGTAGGAAAGGGATAGAAGTTCCATATGTATTTTCACATGTCCTCAGACTGGGCAACTGAAGGATCTCAGGAGGCTAAACCTTGTTTATCCAGGAGCATCCACCTACATTCTTAATGTCCATTTCATTGTCTTTTCAGGACTCCAAAAGTTTGTTCAAATATCTGATCATGAGGAGCTCAGTCTAGGCTACAGAGAAGGAATTGACTGTGCCCTGGAGGCAGGCTGAATGAGCACAAGTACAAAATTTTTTTAAAATTAAAAAAAAAAATAGAGATCTATTTGTGTTAAATAACTTAAGTTGAACATCAAACGTCAGTTTTATTATTGTGGATTTCTCTCATGTCTTCACAGCTCAACACTGAGTGTGCTGATCAATGATGGCACAGGTGAGGGGAGGTCTAGGCTCAGGAGCTGCCATTCTTGCTTCCAGATGACCTCAAATGTTTTTAAGGGATCTCTTGAGCTGCAACAGGTGGAGCTGGAAATTGGCTACCCTGGGTAAAACAAGGAATGAGACAGAAAGGCTCAGAGTGGGTGGCATAGGAACTGGTGAATAAACTCTTGTGCCTTCTTTTTCTCTGTTATTTCAGGCTTTTGGTGTTGAGCTGGGTTTCGAAGCAGTAAGCTGCCAAATATGCTAGCTGCATGAAAAAACACAGAAAATAAATGATTAGCAAAATAAGGACTATATATTCTTGTGTTGTTAGGAGTGGGGAGGGGGTACCCAAAAGCAGTCTTTGCTTAAAAAAAAATTATTTGAATATAAACTTTGGACAAAACTTGAAATTTTAATCCTACTGTAATGTACTTTGGAACTTTCTCAATTTCTTTTCTTTTCTTTCTTTTTTTTTTTTTTTTTTTTGAGAGAGGAGGGAGAGAGAGAGAGGGAGAATTTTTTTTAAATATTTATTTATTTATTTTAGTTCTCGGGGGAAACAACATCTTTGTTGGTATGTGGTGCTGAGGATTGAACCCGGGCCGCACGCATGCCAGGCGAGCGCGCTACCGCTTGAGCCACATCCCCAGCCCCTCTCAATTTCTTTTCTTCACAGTGAATCCTCAGTTTGCAGAGATGCCACAGACATTTTGGTCACTTACCTAGAATATTCTCATCCAAATGATTTTTTGCTGAATTTTTCAGCAATTCTTGCAAAAACGCCATCAAGTAGTTGAAGACATTTTTGTGGAATGTGGGAAGAGTAGAAATAACCTGAAAGAGGAAGAGTTCGAATTTGTCATTTTGTTCATTCAATTATTTGTCAAGTTGGTGACTGTACTCCAAGAACTGAGTATGTGATCCATGAATGTGCATAAGACTATGCACAGAAAAATAATCCCTTACCACTTGGCATAAGTCCAAAAAAGAGCACCACTTGGCATAAGTACCAAAAAAGAGCACAAGTCAAACTCTACATGAATTTAGAGGTCAGATTTCTAACTTCATGCTCTCAGGGAGAATAAAAAGGAATAAAAGATATTTTGTTGGGTCCTGAATATAAGACAAAATTGGATTTGTAGAGGTAAGGACTAGGGAATGTGGGATAGAAAAAATGTAAAAAAAAAAAAAAAAAAAGGAAAACAGAAGGTAAGCTGAGAGAACACTTGATGTGTCAATCTTGGAAGGAGCATAACCATTTTAACAGGAGCAGTTGTTCAGGCTAGAATTCAATGAAAAGCTATCTATACATCAGACTCAGCTGGGGAATTTGTATAAAATAGATATCAAAAGACACTTTGATTCAGTGGATGTGGGGTCATGCTCTGGAACTTATGTTACTGGCCAGTTTTCTAGATTATTCTGTTAATACCTGTTGTACACTGAACCGTTTAGCTAAATCACTGAAAGTCTTGAATATTTAAGAAAATAATTGACAGTGGAAAACTTTTTGTTTTTTTTTAGCTTACAAATAATAGGATTTTTTTTTTTTTTTTTTTTTTTTTTTTTTTTTTTTAAGCTTACAAATAATTCCCTAGAGTTCTAGAGACTGAGAAGTCCAAAATCAAGATACTGGCAGATTCAGTGTTGAGTGAGGGTCTGTTTCCTGACTCTTAGATGGTGCTTTCTCACTGTGTTCTCACATTTTGGGATGGACTAGCTAGCTCTCAGTACTCTTCAATCATATTGCTGCCCATGTGATTTAATAATTTCCCCAAAGCCCAGTTTTCTAATACCATCATCTCCATGGTTAGGATTTCCACGTAAGAATTGGATGGGGACACAAATATTCACATCATGACACTTTTCTACTGATTTTGTTATTTCTTTTTTTAATACATATTTTTTAGTTCTAGTTGGACATAATACATTTATTATTTTTATGGTGCTGAGGATTGAACCCTGAGCCCTGCATGTGCTAGGCAAGCACTCTACCACTGAGCCACAACCCCAGCCCTGATTTTGTTATTTCAATGTTATAGTATTTAGTATATAAAGGTTTAAATTGTTAAATATTCATTACAGAATATTATTTTTAAAACTATAAAATTAATCAGTTTGTGGCATTTAATGATTTTTGCCTTAATTCTATTTTGTATTCTGCTAATCATTTTTTTAATTTATATATGACAGCAGAATGCATTACAATTCTTATTACACATATAGAGCACAATTTTTCATATCCTTGGTTGTATACAAAGTATATTCACACCAATTTGTGTCTTCTTACATGTACTTTGGATAATAATGATCATCATATTACACATCATTTCTAACCCCATACCCCCTCCCTTCCCTTCCAATCCATCTGCCCTATCTAGAATTCATCTATTCCCCCCATGCTCCCTCTCCCTATCCTACTATGAATCAGCCTCCTTACATCAAAGAAAACATTCGGCATTTGGTTTTTTGGGACTGGCTAACTTCACTTAGCATTATCTTCTCTAACTCATCCATTTACCTGCAAATGCCATGATTTTATTCTCTTTTATTGCTGAGTAATATTTCATTGTGTATACATGCCACATTCCAAGTGTGATTTTTTAATGTATGTTTTTAGTTGTAGATGGACAGAATACCTTTATTTAATTTATTTATTTATTTTTATGTGGTGCTGAGGAGCAAACCCCGTGGCTCACATGTGAATTACAACCCCACCCCTCTAATTGTGATTTTTTTTTTTTTTAACCAACATAAGGAGAACTTTAGAATACTGTATGCTTTGGATGACAGTATGCAAAACAAGTCAGCAGAGGGAGAGCCTGAATGCAGGGAACTGAACCCAGGTAGGCAGAATGAGAAAGGAAGATAGAGGATGAGTGATAGATCAATGGATCCAGGCATGTGGGAGGTGAGGAGGAGGAGGAGTCAGAAATGACTTAGGTTTCGGGACTGAGTCACTGAAATTAAGGGTGATGCTATTAAAAGAAAAAAGGACTCAAGAGGAAGAACAGGTTTGAGAAGGAAAGACATGGTACTGAGTTTTTAAGACTTCAGCGACTATGCCCACTTTGTTCATCAGGCCTCATTGCCTAGGGCTAGCAACATGTGTATGCTGGTGCTCAGTGCTTCCCCTTACCTGTTTGCTTGCTGTGTAATTGCCAGAACACTCCAAGCAGTTATGGTAGGCACTGTAACAGATGACAGGCTCTGGCAGGCTCTCCAGGAAAAGCAGCAAGGCTTCAGCTACAGAATGATTGCTAGCAGCTTTTGGCCCATCGTTAAGGAACAGGTAATGATGTTGCCCATGGTTAGGAGAAGGCCCAGGGCCAGCACATGCTAGAAGTACATGCTAGCACTGCCTCATCAGGCTTTCTGTTCAGAGCTAGGATGCCAGCCTGACATCTGGAAGGGGCCACACCGTCAAGTGAGCCAGGCCTTCCTAATTTCGTGCTATATTGGTTGCTTAAGGTTGTAAAACTTTTCTAGGCAAACTTTGAGAAAGAAAAATATGATGGTTGAGGACCCAGATTCAGACTACAAACCTTAAAAAATATCCCTACGCTTTTCTCACCGCTCTCACTCATTTTCACACATACACACATATGCACAGATCTGAATATCTGAAGGATACAGAGATTATCAATCATTCCAGTATCCAGACAGTCCCTGATATGTTCAAATTCTGATCTCAGGCCTGGCTGCTGAAATAGATCTTCCTGCAAGAAGGAAGAAAGTCACAGGACAATTACTTTCTCAGAAAATCAAAGTACAAAAAGGAGCAGTGTCAAGAGATCTCTGAATCATCCTGGTTGACAATATGATTTAGGTTGATGTGGCTAATTCATCTTCTCAGACATGGTTGTGCAATAGGTCTTTAGGCATCTATTATAAAACTATGGGTAGGGCACACTATCCAAGACAAGATCCAAGTAGCTGTTTCCTGCCTTGTTATGAAGGGATTAAGGGGGAAGTGGGGACACACTGAAAAAAATATATCATCTGTAAGATGGATAAAGCTAAAAAGGTAATTCAGAACACTGAACCAACAAGATTATGGCAATAAAGGTTATTTCCAATAGTTACAGGATACTTTACATTCATGTTTTATAAACTGATTTAACATTATATAACTGTGATAAAAGTAACAGTATTAAATGTATTGCTCAAAAGTTACATTTAAAAGTACTCCCGAGAAGGTAGACTAGCAAAGTACCCAAAAATGTAACGTCTACAGCCATATTCCTAACCCTGCCTATTAATCAGCCTGGGGACCTTAACTAATTTATTCACTTTCTGGGCATCTGTCTCCTCATCTGAGAACTATTACAAGAATTCAATGAGGCAATGAAGCGAAACACTGAGAACAGTGTTTGGTATATTGCAACACTCAAATGTGAGGTGAAAACAGAACATCATAAGAATATATGTTGCTGGACTAGGGATGTAGCTTAGTGGTAAAGTTTTGGCTTAATATGTATGAGGCCCTGGCTTTGGTCTCCAGAACTGCCAAAAAAAAAAAAAAAAAGTATGTTGTGGGATTACAATTTGTGTAGGTTTCTGTGGAACCTATATAGACAGGTCAGTCAAACTGACCAACTGACCCCATGAAGCTTGCCCAAGTTTGTCTAGAAATCAGGCCTCCAGATTCATGGGGGTTCCATTTGGTCCTCTGTCTCTGCCTGGACTTTCAATAATTTAGCACATCCCATTCCAAGAAGCTGGTGAAATTTCCCACAAATGAGACATCCCAGAAGGCCTTCATATGGCTTTGTTGCTGGAGGACCCTAGAGACCTAGGAAAGGAACATGCTGTGCTGGGAGATTGTTCAGTACAAGGCTGCTTCCACTGGGGTAATCAAGTACTATGTGTAATCGCACCAGGATGCGAAACACGGCACAAAATCTCTCACTCATTCCCCGGGGGAAGAACAGCTCTTCACAAGTTTCTTGTATTTCCATGCAAGAAGTTCTTGGATTTAATGGTCTTCCTCAAGGCAGTCTGACTTCAAATCAGGTTTGACTGCTTAGCCACACCCTACCTGCTGGATAGCATTTCGGTATAGGTAATCCACCATCATCCAGAGCTCTTTGGGGATTTCCATGGGTTTCTCTATCCGGCTCCCATCATCTTCAGTCTGCACTGGCATCAGAGTCTGAAATTAAAGAAAAATCATGACAAGGGGACCTACAATGGAACTCTGCAAGGCTGGCTTTGGTAGAATGCACAATATGGGGACAGCAAACCCATGGAAGAGGGAAGTATTTCAAATGCCTTTAACCAAACACTACACAGGCAAAAATGAAATCAGGTGGGACAAAAGGTGGCTTCTGAAAATTGGGAGAGGATTATGGCAAGCAGTTTCAATGAATCAGGTGAAAATATGCACCATTTTCTTAGGTAAAAATCATGCCTGTAGTATTTCACTGTTAGAACCAGAAAGACAGTGTGGTCTGGTGAGGAAAGAGCACACACTTGGGAGTCCAAAAATCTGAGTCCAAGGTCCAGGTCCACTGTTGACTCACCATGTGACCTCTGACAAATCACTCTCTTTGATTGGATCTCTGTTTTCATCTATATAATGGAGAGGATAATTCAAGAGTCCCTAAATAAAAAAATGCATTGGGAAAAGAAAGCATACGTATTACCATAAATCTGCCCCAAACTAGTTCACTTGCATTAGAATTCTCTCCATAAGAGCCTTTTAGATCTCAGCAAATTTAGTTTAGGATGCTAATCTACCAGGTAATGATTTTTTTAAAAATGAATAAGATCATGGGTCAGGGAACTTCCATTATCTTAGGATTTATTTCTCTAATATACTGTTAAATACTGAATGTTTAACCCCTACCCCCAATTCATATGTTGAATCCTAATCACCAATGTGATCATATTTGGAGGTAGGATTTGGGATTGTGGTTAAGTATTTGGGACTGTGTGGCTATGAAGGGGATTAGTGTCCTACAGGAGATCTGAGAAATCTCCCTCACATCCTGTGCCATGTGAGGACTCCATGAGAAGATGGCTCTCTATGAATCAGGAAGTGGCCTTCACCAAACACAAAATCTGTCGGTGTCTTTATTTTTGGACCTCTCAGCTTCCAGAATGTAAGATGTAAATTTCTGTTGTTGACAGGCCACCCATTCTAGGGTGTTCTGTTAGAGTAGCCTGAATAGACTGAGAAATCTCCTAGATGTAAAAAACTCAAAAACACAGCCACATTTTGCAGCTTTTCCCATCAAGAGATGGAGTCTTTCCCTGCCCCTCGAATCTGGGCTGGCTTCACATCTTGCTCTGGCCCATAAAATATGGCAGAATTGGTACTATGTGAGTTTGCAGCTAATACCACCAAACCCCTTATACCTTCTGCTCTCGTGCTTTGGTCACCATGTGTAGAAGCCTGAGTTAGCCCACTGAATGACGAGAGGCCATGTGGAGAGAGGGGCCCAGAGAGCAGCCAACACCAAGACCTGGGAGGGAGGCCACATTAGCAGCCAACCCTCTGACCATCACAGGTGCCTCCTGATTAAGATGGCCAGGCGAGTCTAGGCAAGACCAGGAGAAAAACCAATGACTCACTGTTGTTTTAATTTTGGGGTGGCTTGATGCACAAAAATATGTAACTGACACACTAAGCAAGCTCCAGAAGGCTGAAGAAGTCTTAATTCCCTAGGCAAGTGGGCATTGGAACACCCTGTTTGGCTTGGCTGCACCACAGTTCTAGATGTTTCCTTGTAGCATGTTACTCACCAGCTCACTAACAGTTTCCAATGGCAGGTCCAAGATTGGCTCCCTCATGTAGCACAGTGTATGAATGGGGGACCCGAAACAGCTGGGCAGGTAGTTCCCAGACACAGACAAAAAGTAATCTTTTCCCCCTTCCAAGTGCAAAACCAGAATGTCCTCAATTTTGTCTTCACCTGAGTTGAGTTTTGTAGCTGTGGTCTTATTTACAAAGAGCTCCAACTCAATCTCAATATCAGAATCTGCAGAAATATTGAAAAAAGAATAATGTTGGCTAAGGAAAGGCCAAGAGGAAAGGGTGGGGAGAGATAGGGAGAAAAGAGTAAGGCATAAAGAATTAGGAAAACAAAATAAAAGGTATCAACCAACAACCAGTAAATATGTGCTCAGAACTCAGGAGACACTAGAATAGAAGTTCATAGTCCAACTGGAAATACGAAAACAACAAACAAAAGAATTTGAATAGACAAATGCTAAAAAACTCAAGTACTGAATAACACCTATAAATCAACAAGAAGGCATGAATAAAAGAACCTTCCCTGAGTCAGCTAAGATGAAGACACCTGATCCAGTAGAAATGTGATGCAGTTATCAGCCTATGAATTGTCCACAAAGCACCCTTAATCTTTCTTAAAATCCCAGCCACTTGCAGGGTGCAAAGGAGAAGTCATTTGAGAACCAGAATAAATTTCTGGATTACTACCCCATTATCTTTCTCCTTGAGAGCAGATCACTGGGAGTTAATGACACCAAGACAGACAGGGGAAACGGCTCCTTGGCAGCAGCACCTTCTTTACAGTAATCCAATGTCTACTCTGAGAAATTATGAAACATTGGGGCTGGGGATATGGTTCAAGCTGTAAAGCGCTTGCCTGGCATGCGCAGGGCACTGGGTTCGATCCTCAGCACCACATAAAAATAAAATAAAGATGTTGTGTCCACTGAAAACTGAAAAATAAATATTAAAAAATTCTCTCTAAAAAAAAAAAAAGAAATTATGAAACATGTGCCTGGCTGAAAATATTTTTAAAACTGAACACATGCTCCTTGTCATTTTATATTTTATTTATGGATGAGTTCAGGTATTGGGTTTAAAATAAAATTTTCACTCAGAAGCAGAAAGCTTATTTTAGGAAAATGAGCAAAAATAGGGTAGGACATTCCCCAAACCAAAAACCAGGAACCTAGAAGAGAAACTTTACCTGGCAGGAGGAATCCTTTGTTGGGGTTGGCATTCAGCCACTGCTTACAGAAAGAGTGTTCCCCAGGCTTGTTGATGAATTCAAACTGACAGGGTACTTGTCCATTATGAATTGTAAAGGACTCTACTTGCAATTGCATGTATTTCACATTCTGAAAACAGAACTGAGAACAAGCACCCAACAAGTCAGAACCAGTGCCCTCTCCCTGGCCACCTGCCTGGCCAACCCAACTACACAATCCTTACCCTGGGAAGAAAATAAAGGACCATCTCTTTTCAATGTCTCTGCATTAGGTATTTCCCTCAGAAGACATAGCTACCACTAAAGATCAGTTATTTGTGTTTAACCCAAAACTCTAAAATCTCAAGGTTGTACATGTAAATTTACATGTAAACTTCCCAAATGAATCAAAGTTATATCTTCTATATCCATAACCATTTCCAAAATATGCTTCAAAAATTCCACCCATTAATATGAAGCTCAAGTTCACCCTTCTAAGTAGGTGGACATCTATAGCATTAAACATACCTTTACCATAGCCTCCATTTGATTGTGTGGTTTGGTCAACTTTGAAAGACCTATGCTGCAGTCTTTTCATGAAAAACCTTTAGATCTAATTGGACTTCCCTACTGCCCATCACTTTTCTATGCAAAAACAAAAAAAATTCAGAATTGATTTAATCTTAAAGCATCAGTAGAAAGACAATTCCATTGCAAGAACACACATGAGTTATTCTAAAATCAAACAACGCACATTTGGGATCATCTTCTGCTTTAGAAGATGAGGACATGAATATATCCTAAGCCAACAACCTCTCTCTTCTCACTAGCATCATCGGCCTTGCTTTATCTAGAAACAGCCTCTCCAGGAAGTCTAGAGTCTAACAGCCTCCAGAAATTCTAAGCTTTAGTAGAAAAGGGAGGTTCAAGTACTAGCAATAGAAAAGCCCATTACTAATATTCTTAACATGTCTTTCCTACCTCTCGCTTAGAGAGAGAGACAGACGGAATGTTGGCATTTTCCATCTTATCCAGGGAGCGAACAATTTCCTCCAGAGTCTTCCGGTACAGTTCTTCATTTATGACCTTCACCTAGAAGGGAAACATCAGAAACTAAGTACCAAGGCTTCTACCCACTTCCTCTTTTTTGGTATAGAGGGCATTCACAGCATTGAGAAACAGCAGTAGATAACTAAATAAATTTAGTTCATTAACAAAGAACCGGGGGCTGGGGATGTGGCTCAAGCGGTAGCGCGCTCGCCTGGCATGTGTGCGGCCCGGGTTCGATCCTCAGCACCACATACCAACAAAGATGTTGTGTCCGCCGAGAACTAAAAAATAAATATTAAAAATTCTCTCTCTCTCTCACTCTCTCTCCTCTCTCACTCTCTCTTTAAAAAAAAAAAAAAAAAAAAAAAAAAAAACAAAGAACCTAATTAGCAATAGTCTTAGAAGGATCCTTAAGCTGTGGTAAAAAGTCACCTGCTTCCTGAATAGCAAAAAGAAAACACAGGAGTAAAAGCTAATTAATTGGCAGCTAATCCTGTCACATCTGGCCCCTGGCGGAAAGAGGTTCAGTGCCTAGGTCTATGTTGCTTGCTGCCACCCTCAGGCTAGCAGTGGGAAACTTTTCTAGAGCTCTGATTTAAAGCAGTGTTTCTCAGGCTTTTTTTTTTTTTTTTTTTTAATATTTATTTATGTTTTAGGTGTAGATGGACACAACACAATGCCTTTATTTTTATGTGGTGCTGAGGATCAAACCTGGGTCCCGCCTGTGCGAGGCGAGCGCTCTGCCACTGAGCCACAATCCCAGCCCTCTCAGGCTTTTTTAAACCCATGCTCTATCAGCCAGGAAGATTTTTGTCAGGCTCTTTCTTCTGCATTTTGAATTATAATTTTTTTTTTCATTTTCCAGTAACAATTAATTATAATATTGACTTTTCTCAAACTATACACAACCTCATAGATTTTGATATGCTTCTGTCCATACCTTGAAAATTGGTAATAAAAGCATCTCAGAAGTCACTGATGGAGAAATATCAATAGATATTTCTATGAAATGAAAACATGTTTGAGCTGGGCATGGTGCTACATACCTGCAATCTCAGCAACTTGGAAGGCTGAGGAAGGAGGATCACAAGTTTGAAACCAGCCATAGCAACTTAGTGGGACTCTCAGCAACTTACAGAGAGACCCTCTCTCAAAAAATAAAAAGGGATGGGGATGTAGTTCAGTGGTAAAGTGCCCCTAGGTTCAGTCCCTAGGGTGTATAAATAAATAAAATAAAATTTTAAAAACACAAATTTTTTTCTCTTTCGAGATGGGGGTCTTATGTCCATGCTGGCCTTGAACCCCTGGGCTCAAGCAATCCTCCTGCCTTAGCCTCCCAAGTAGCTGTGACTATAGGCACATTCCACTGTGCCCAGCTAAAATACAATTTTCTAATAAAATATAATTTTCTAATGTCATTTCCTTCTATAGAAATACTCACACATACACAAAAATATATGTGAAGGATGTTCACTACAGCACTGCATATAACAGCAAAGCTTTGGCAACAACTTAAATGATCATTGATGCATTATGGTTCACCTACACTATGGAATAGTTTTCAACCTTTAAAATGATGAGGTAGCTCTGCTTGTACTGATATGGAAAGATTGTCTTAAGATATATGGGGGAGATGTTCTCAGAACAATATGTACAATGTGAACTCTTTTCCCAAAAGAAAGAGAAAAATAAAAATATCCTGATAGACTCATTTGTAAATGAATAAAGAAAGGTCTGGAATAATACAGTCCAAAAAGCAAATCTTCCAAGTATGTGGACATACACAGAATGATACCAAAACAATTATTAAACTAAGACAAATTTTAAAAGGCACATCCTCATATTAAGGGTGGTGGTAGAGAACAAAAAGACAAAACATAATCCTGATGTGAAAACAAATTCCCTACAGAAAGATTATAACAGGCATCAACTGCCCACCTACCCCAATGTCAAATACAGAGCTGACAGGCTTGTGGTCACTGGTTTTCAGGGCCATGTGGCTCTGGTAACTCAGCTGAATGATGTTCTTCCCTTTCCAGAGGACTCGGTCACACCAGGCAGGAGCACGACACTTCTCACTGAAATGCAAAGTCCACGCTGGGGAAACTCACAGCAACTACAGTAGGTTCCACTGCCTGGCTAGTGCTCTGGCTCAGGCAGGAAACAATGAGGCAAAGACTTTGTATCTATGTGGCCTAGTGATCTAAGACAGCAGAACAAGTTGGGCCCACCAAGAAATAACATGTATCCAAATAACAGGGTTATTATCCAAAGCAATTATGAAAGCTCAAAGTCCAACACAGTTCAGACTGATTCTCTGCTCTTCATCCTCCTGTGAGGATTAGGAGAGTGTAAAAAGGTGATACGAGAGTAGGCCTAACCTTCAAGGACGATGGTTAAGGGGACAGGCTGAACTCCTACTGCCTGGGTTCAAGTCCTGCCTCCACCACTTGCCTGTTTGGTAGGCTTTTTGATTTCTCTATGCCTCAACCCCAATCTCATATAATACCTACCTCAACAGGTTGTTGAGATGATTAAATGAGATAATAACGTGTCTCAAATAGTGTGTGGCACACAGTAAACACTAATAAAAAGATTCTAAATACTGTGTAATGACCAAGAACAAGCTTACTTGGAGTCATCTCATCACCCTAAGCTCAGCTGAAAAGTAAATCAGTATCAAGACATTATGGGGTTGGGGTTGCGGCTCAGAGGTAGAGCACTTGCCTAGCATGTGTGCGGCACTGGGTTTGATCCTCAACACCAGATAAAAATATTAAAAAAAAAAAAAAAGACTTATTATGGAGCAAAGCTTATGACAGTTAAAAGAAAATATTTGGGAAGGCTGGCTGCTTCATCAACAGATACTGACAGAAAATGTTTGACCAGAGTGGAAAACATGGGGAAAGAGAGGAAATTTATGTCCTTCTTAAGTCCATGAGGGCAAGTGCTTCCCAGAATTCCCAGGTTTCCATTTGTTAAATCCACTAAATTTACCCCTGACCTACCTGGTGTCCCAGTCATCGGAACCGGTGTCATACTTATAGGTAGGTTGGAACGTGAGCTCACCCTCTGTGAAGCCTTCGAAGACAGTCTTTGCAGCAACTTGAATTTTCAGCTACATAAAAGGATGGGAGAAAAAAATAGCCTCAGAATAAAGAGTCAAACCTTGAATCAGTAAAGAGGAAATCAATTTGGAATCTAAGCCGTACCTCAAAGGAAAAGGCCCCGTAAGATAACTACATTTTGTAAGATTTTTGAATAGAAGCAAGCTGACCATGCACCTCATATACGGTTTTTAAGGATCTTTTATAAGAGCAAACCCGCATCCAAGGGGCATGAGTACCACCTTCCCAAGATGTCCTTAAGAAGACAAGGGACCACTTAGCATAGTTTTTCTCTCCCAAGTATCAAACACTTATCTGTGCAGTACAGTGGCTCCAATTATACAGAGATAAAACTGTGGTACGTGAACTGGGAGAAGCTCTGTGCCTTGGTTCCCCATCTGTAAATTTTGGGTTTGTAATAGACCCTACTTTATAGGGTCATTAGAAAGATCAACTGTCAATCTAAAACAGTGCCTAACACATTTTGAAAATAGCATCATTCCTGTTGTATTAATTCTAGGACCTCTTTTGGATCACACTCAGAAGAGATAAAAACTACATGTGCTCCTGCCTCTTCCTGGAACAATAAGCTTGGTACTGCATGGACTGGTGGGGGAACTGTCAGCTCTAACGTGGGGGTCAGGGTCGACCACCACTTCCTGACAGTATTATTCTTTCAAAACACTATTAGGGCTGGGGTTGTAGCTCAGTGGTAGAGCGCTTGCCTGGCATGTGTGAGGCACTGGGTTCGATTCTCAGCACCACATATAAATAAATAAAATCAAGGTCCATCGACAACAACAACAACAACAAAACATTATTAAATAAAAAGCAATAGGAAATAAGAAAACTCTAGGTGTAAAGGCAAGCTCATGGTTCTTGAACAGTACAGATAGACTGTAAAGCATCTGCAGGCAGATAACACACAAAATGGGTGATACTACTTCAGGAAAGAATAGAAGTCGAGTGGAAATGGGTATCAAATTATAGGGAAAACTGGAATGTCTCAGTCCAGAACACAGAGAGAAACAAACAGACAGATAGGGAACAAACTGGGTGAATGCTGACATGGAGATTAAGTAGAATAAAAGTAATTTACCCAGGAAAAGAGCTGGAGAGGGGGGAAAAAAAAATGAGTCGATAAAAAAAGGAAAGACATTTCAGAGTTGGTTCTTTTCCTTTGATAAATCTGTACTGCAGAAGAAAGAGATAATAGAAAGATTTAGATTAATGATAATAACCTTAGTGATTATTAAAAGATGGGGACTCAGGAGACGAAAAAAGAAAAAGAACTTTGAACTCTGACCAATAAACAGGAGTAGCCAGAAGAAAGCGGAGAGAAACAGACTTCTCTTGTCCTGAGAAATGACTAATGCTCTGAGAAAGAAATGCTAAGTCCAATGATGATGGAGAAGAGGTTACAGAACTGGCTCCTGGAGAAGGTGCAGGAAGGCCCTTAGAGCTGTCATTCACACTGGAGAAGTCTGGTAAGGAGAAGGATATAGGGAGTAGGAGGCTCCTTCTAAAAAATTACTGAATCATCTTAAAGATACAAAATACTTTCTTTATAGAAGTTGGACCCTTCCGTGTCAACTTCAGACCTCTTGAATGAATGGAAGAGAACATGCTTTTGTTCCCAAAGGAGACAAGGTGCCTAGAGGGAAGAGTTGATGGGGAAAACATTTCTGAATAGAGAAGCGCAGATGAAACAAAGAAATGGCTGGACAACATCAGGACCTCAGGACCACCTTCCAAAATAGAAGGAAAAGCCAAGGGTTGGGAAACTGAGCTTTCCTGTGCCCTTACAGTGGGGAGCAGATGCCTGAAGAGGACATAGGTGGCCATCTGTACCTGATCATATGCATACAGGGTTTGAAAGGCCTTCTCTTCGATGAGTTTTTTCACTTTTTCCACATCCAGTTCTTCTATTCTGTAGTTGAGATCCCCCAGCCACAAGATCACACTGTGAGAACAGAGCACAAAGGTAACAGAGTTTAGGAGGGACTTTATCCTCTCCAGGGTGCTTCTGACATAAGGCCCCTGAGGCCCAGCCTCTTGGGAGTTGGGTGGGGAAGCGACTTAGCTGTTCCAAAACTTTTCTCTCTTGCCCTCACATCCAATACCATGTCTAACATGCTGCCTACTCAATTATCTTGATCCAAGTTCATTTTAAACAGCCTTGAGTTCTCCTTGACTATTTTATTCTTAGATAATTAGAAAGACAGTCTAATGAGATCTAAAAGCAAGATAAAAATTCACTCCTTTGCTGAGAAGTGGGGAAAAAAAAGATAAAAAATTGAGTCATGCCAATCACCTAGAGACCTCCAAACCAGACTATGCCTTCATGCCACCTCTGCCTCTACGTTGCATCCCAGTCCACAAAACATACTCTCAGCCTTTGCTTCTAGATTGAACTCCTCTGAAACAAAGCTCAATCTTTAGACAGGAGCTTGGATCTTAGCACCACATTACTGATTGGCTCATTCTGTACTCCTGGACACAGGGTGACAGGTGGTTTATTGTATCTGCTGCTTTGGGAAAAAGCAAACCGAAGGATCCCTGATGATATCACACATCTCATGAAATCCAATATTATTCTATCTGAAGCCAACAAGCATGTCATAGAGAATCTGCGCAGCAGTGTACACACATCCAAATAAATGCATCTACATGCTAAGAGCAGACCACAGAAACTCGAGCTGCATTCTCACAAACTAGGATGCTGTGGTTCAAGAATGTGAGGAGCTCAGCTGTAAGACATTCTCCCTGCTGGGGGTCTCAGGAGAGGCCCTGGAGGAGAAAAGCCATCCTGTTAGTATCTAGAACACCCACAAGCTAGGGACAGCTCCACTGCCATAAGGTGAGAGGTGTGACTCTGCTTATTCTATGGCAGGCACCAAGGCCCCAGTAGCTTCTTTGTCTTTGTCAAAGAAGTGGCACAGGCTTCCACTGTTACCATAAAGTCTGAAATTCTAAGGTTTTGAATTCAGACAAACAGCAAGTTGTAGATATAAACACAATAAGGATAATGAGCAAAAAACGAACACAAGATGCTCAAAGCAGCTGCAACTACAGCTTTGTAAAGCTGAACCAAGAGGAAAAAGTTGTGGGAGGCGAACAAGTGTGGTCCAACTCTCGTTTACCATGATCTGGAAACAATAGACAGCAAATCCTAAAACACACTTCTAAACACTGTTTGAGATGCTTGCTCTTTGGTTGCTCTCTTCACAGTGTCAGGTCAAGGAAGATCCACACTGACTAAATATTATACTTGTCCTTGGACAAATGATGCTTGAGCATAATTCTAGGGGTCTGTCAGATGGTAATCAGGAAACTAAAAACTTCCAAGAGATATAATCTACAAGTAGCCAAGAGCTGGCAGACAGATACCCCCACTCCAGCAGTCATCTCCCCAGTAAGACACAGCCCACAACTCTAAACATCACACATGACAACTATTTGGAGAAGCCCAGACTCACTCATGCTTGTTGATGGTGAGAGGAGGGAGACTTGGGTCCACCTGACAAAACTGCATTCGAGAACAAATGTCTTTATAGTCTTGGTTCCTCCTTTCATACTCTTCTGTGTGGGCTGCCAAGTGAGAATTCACAACGCAGATGCTGGTATTGTGCAGCTGGAACCTGATCGCCACGCCTCCTTTGTTACCCTATTAAAAGGATGCCCCAAAATCCAATTCACAACTTAATTGTGTTAGTCATTTCAAGCCACAAACTTTCAAATTTTTTTTTCTTAAATCATTTTCATAATGACCCTGTGAGGTTATTCTATTGAAAACAACTCCATGAAGGCAAAATAACGAGCCAGTCAGTGGGAGCAGAGCTCAGAGCCTGGCTCTCTCAACTGAGTGTTCTATTCTCTTATCACAGGTGAGCCACAGGCTCTCCCTTTATCACATGGGGTTCAGCTCTGCAGGAGAACCTAAGAACAGGACTCTAGTACCCTCAAGAAGAGAAGGAAACTGCAAACCTAATATCAGCACCTTAGTCTTCCTTGGTAACCCAATGTAATTTCTGTACCATACTTCATGGGTTAAATGGCAGGATCAACCAGAAGCTCTAGCATTGAGTAAATACAGATGAGTGCTATTCAAGAAAATCAGCCAACAATTTACTACTATATGATTTCTTTCTTTCTTTCTTTTTTAATATTTGTTAGTTGTGGATGGACCTTTAATTTATTTATTTATATGTGATGCTGAGAACTGAACCCAGGGTCTCACACATGCTAAGGCAAATACTCTTCCACTGAACTACAACTCCAGCCCCCTTTAAAAAAAAAATTTATATATATATATCCACACACATATATATACACATATATACATATATACATATTTATTTATTTATTTTAGTTGTAGTTGGACACAATACCTTTATTTTATTTATTTATTTTTATGTGGTGCTGAGGATCAAACCCAGTGCCTCACACATGCCAGGCAAGTGCTCTACCACTGAGCTACACCTCTAGCCCCCTACCATATGATCTCTAAACAGTCTGCTCAATCCAGCCTTGCTTGAGGGTAAACTCAGCTTGCAACACTGACACTCTCAAAGTAGGACACATGTGGTCGCTGCATCTCGAGATGCTGAGTTAAAACTTTAGGGGCCAAGGCCCTTATATGTCAGACACAACAACCCCAAACTTACCATCCTTCCCATGATTCCCGTCCCAACAGTCTCAGCTTCCACTTCTGAGATATGCGCTGCATGTTCTTGTTTGACATACAACAGCAGCATAATCCCAACCAGTCGGATAAGCTTCACCTGAAGAATATCCCAGTCATGACATAAGATAGAAGGTGCAAACAGGTATAAATATCCCAAAGGAAAAGGGGTCTCAAAGCTGACTGAGAATATATCTCCTTCTTCATGTCAGAACACAAGGCATGCTACATGATAACAGGAAGAGCTTGCAAGCACCAAAGCCCTGTGTCTTTCCCACCCAGAGGTACCCCTTGGAGGCCCTGGAACTGAAAACAGCAGCATAATTATGACTGGCTTACAATAAAGATGATGAAAGGGTGAAAAATTATCTTAGACTTTCCCTATGTGCAGTAACATAAAAGTAAAAGGTCCCTGACTCCTTTCTTACCTTTGCATATTTGGCATCTGGATGAAGACCCTCTGACACAGCTTTAAACCATTCTTCTTCCTTTGGGGTATCATGAAAGAAAAAGGCTTCCTTACTCAAGTCGAGTTCCTGGAATCTATTGGAGAAGCAACAAGTTAATAGAGAAATGCAATATGCAAATAATACATTCTTGAATTGATTTACGTGCATAAGTACTAGCTGTCTAAGCTGAACTGCAGGACCTTCAGGAGGGAAGAAAGATATACACTTGGAGCCAAAGAACTAAACACCATGGAATTTACCAGGTACTTTTGCAAACATCAGCCCATTTCCTCTTCATGACCCAGACTACGAAGTAGTTTAGCAGCATGCCCATTTTATATCTGCAATCACTAGTTCACACAAGCCCAAGCGGCAAACTGGGATTCAAACCTAGGTCTATGTGAACTCCAAATTCTACTTTTTTCCAATATACAAAACAGCTTCCTTTGATGCCACTCCCCACTAACAGTACCCAGTACAGTGATGAGAGAAGAGAAAGGGAAAAAAAATAAATGACTATTTGAGTGCATAAGTGCAAACCTGTAATCCCAAATATATAGGAGGCTGAGGCAGGAGAATCTCAAGGGCAAGGCCAGTCTGGGTAACTAAGTGAGATTCTGTCTCAAAAAAAGAAAAAGAAAGGGCCAAGAATGTAGCTCAGTGGTGGAGGACTCCTGGATTTAATCCCCAGTACTTAAAAAAGAAAAAAAAAGTAGCACACAGTGGCACATGCCTGTCATCCCAGCAGCTTGGGAGGCTATGACAGGAGAATTCCTCAGCAACTGCAATGCACTAAGCAACTCAGTGAGACCCTGTCTCTAAGTAAAATACAAAATAGGGCTGGGGACGTGGCTCAGTGGTCCAGTACCCCTGAGTTCAATCCCCAATATCAAAAAAAAACCAAAAAAACCCCTAATCTATGAGACTTAGTTTCCTTCCCTGGCAAAAGGTATTTTTGTTTTGTGACCAAATGGGTGTTGAATGCCTAAGTAATGAAATTCAGTTCAGGATGCACTGATTTTAACAGAAATCTACACTAAAAATCAAATATGAGCATTTCAATGCCATGCACAGCACTTTGCTGGACCTTTGTGTACCAAGAGAAGAACATCAAGCAGAGAAGCAGCCATTAAACGAGCACTCAGTTTTCAATTCCTTCACTGTCCTGAAGACTCAGCTACATGTCCAAGTCCCCATGGCCACAGCTGTACATACATTCTGAGGAAAGAAGAGACATCTAGGAGAGAAGCACTCACCCTACACAGTACACATCTGGGGCCTGGATACCGTGGCTCAGCCAAGGGCGGAGGCATTCTTTAGGGGACTGTCCATTCACATTGTAAGTTCCCACAAAAAACCTGTCATCAAAGAGAATTGATCAGTGACCTGGAAGCACTGAGGAGAGACTGGGAAAAGCATTTATGCTGATTTTACCTAGTTTCAGTCTCTACACAGTGGCATTTTAAGACATAGAAATGTCATATTTAACCAGGACCAGTGACTATGGCATCAAGGATGACTAGCAAACTCCATGATGCCTGTTGCTTTTGTGATAAAGACTTCACACAACACAGACCCACCCTGAACATTCTTATTTCCTTTCAACAGCCACTACGGAGCCATCATCCACAAAACGATTGCTTACCCTGTGTATGCTACTTAAGTGAGAAATGCCTTGGAAGTTACTTTTGGCAAGGAAACAACACCAGTGCTCAGAAGGTTATTACTTTACGATAACTAACTATTTCTATCTCTAGAAACAATGTTATTTTGACTTGTAATCCCATTAAAGATCCAGCAGAATCCTGCAACCTTTATTCATTTAACTTTTTTAAAATAATTTCTTGTTTTTATTTTTTAAATTTATTTTTATCAGGTATACGTGACAGCAGAATGTATTTTGATTCATTGTCCACAACTGCAGCACAACTTTATGTTTCTATGGTTGTACATGATGTAGCACATCACACCATATGTACAGTCACACTTTTACATTTATTTAGTTGTAGGGGCTGGGGTTGTGGCTCAGTGGCAGAGTGCTTGCTAGCCTGAGTGAGACACTGGGTTCAATTCTCAGCATCACATATAAACAAACAAATAAATAAAGGCCCATCAATAACTAATAAAATTTTTTAAATATATATATTTTTTAGTTGTAGATGAACACACAGTAACTTTATTTCTATGTGGTGCTGAGGATGGAACCCAGTACCTCACATATGTGATGCAAGTGTTTTACCATGGAGCTACAGCCCCAGCTCTTTTATTCATTTAACTTTTGGTAATCCTATAAAAAAGATTATCAAACACTAACTGACTATATTTTAAATGATTTCTTCAGAGGCTCAGAATGACTAAAGGAATAGAAGACCTGAGACTGATACACAAACTCAGAATATCTCTCTTTCTTCTGTATCTATTTATTTCTGCAAGTATTTTGGTAGCTATCTGCCAGCTGTGCCACTCCCACTGTACCATACCTATCTCAGTGCCTGCCTGGAAGAGATACAGGAAAAACGCCTGTGATGAAGAGTGAATGCAGTTACTCATATTGAAAAGGAAAGGAGAAATTCTACAGAATTATTTGCTTCAAAATCCAGGGTATGGAGGAAAGTGCTTAAATTCCAGAGAACTGAACGATCATTTTGCTTTGAAAACGATCTATGACCCTATTAATTACCTGAAGTTTTGGACATAGGTATAATCCTCTTCTTTCTGTATCAGATGTGATTTCACAATTGTATCTCGCAGTCCAAACTTCTGCATGGATAACATATGAGCCTTGTTTGATACTGTGATAGTGGAGGAGCGAACCATGTCCGTGATCTCAGACTTGGATTTATTCTGTCTGGAAAAAAATAAAAACTTTTTTTCATATTTTGATGAGTTCTCCATAGCAAAATAAATGAGTATGAAGCTAGAAGTCTCCACACATTAGCATCCGAATCCCAGAAGACTAAAGAAGCCAAATTTGCTAAAGAAACACTACTTCTATGGGGAATTAAGTGAACTTATGTGTTGTTGATTGCATAGTGTACTGGTCTAGAGAGTCTTCTGATAATATAGTCATAGAATCTTAGGCTAGAAGGTGATCTTGAAGATATATCTAATAATTCATTCATTCATTTTCTTTTTTTTCTTTCTTCTTTTTTCCCCTCCCTTTTTGGTACTGAAGAATTAATTCAGGGGTACTTTAACACTGAGCTACACCCCCAGTCCTTTTTATTTTGAGACAGGTTCTTGCTAAATTGCTGAGGCTGGCCTCAAACTTGCAATCCTCCTGTCTCAGCCTCCTAAGTGGCTGGGATTACAGGAGTACCTGGCTTCATTCACTTTCTCTTCCTTTCTTTCTTTTTTATTTTTGCATGTGGTACTGGGAATTGAACCCAGTGACACTCCACTACTTAGCTATATCCCCAGCCCTTTCAATTAGTATTTTTTAAAAATTTGGTACCAGGGATTAGACCCAGAGGTACTTTACCTTTAAACCACATCCCCAGCCAGCCCTTTATTTTATTTTATTTAGATACAAAGTCTCACCAAGTTGCTTAGGGCCTCACTAAGTTTCTGAGGCTGGCTTTGAACTCACAAACTTCCTATCTCAGCCCCCTGTGCAGCTGGGATTACAGGTGTGTATCACCACACACAGCTATGTATTTTTTTAAACTTTGAAACAGAGTCTTACTAAATTGCTGAGACTACTTGTACTTGAGAACCTCCTACCTCAACCTGCCAGGGTACTGGAGTTACAGATGTGCACTACTAGGTCTGAAAATTCATTCATTTTCAAGTGAGAAAAACAAAAACTAGCATCACCCATGATTTGGCCCATTGGATGGTGGCAGAGTGCTTAGATTCAGATCTGACAATAAGTACTCTTTTTGGACCCTGATGTGTCACAAGATGATAAAACCCTTGATTTGATAATTTTACTCTGCATCTCTAGTCCACAGGGATAATCCAAAATAAAAAGACAATTAAAATATATATTTCATTATTATTTATGTAGTACTTATATTACAAATTATGTGCAACATAAGCAAAATTTGACATATCGACCTCATAGAACCCTATATAACAGCTCAAGAAATTTTTGTTGAAGGTTACTTAGTGAACTAAGATATGTAAGACACTTAAAACAATCTTGAGGGGTGGGGGTACTGGGAATTGAATCCAAGGGCACTTTACCACTAAGCTACATCCCCAGCCCTTTTTTAAAATTTTTTTTCAGTTATAGATGAACACAATACCTTTATTTTATTTGTTTTTATTTTTATGTGGTGCCAGGGACCAAACCCAGTGCCTCATACATGCTAGACAAGTGTTCTACCACTAAGCGACAACCCTGGCCCCCACAGCCCTTTTAGAGACAGGGGCCTCAAACTTAGGATCCTCCTGCCTCAGCCTCTCAAAATTGCTGGGATTACAAGTATGCCCCACCACGCCTGGCTACACAACCCTGGCCCCCACAACCCTTTTAGAGACAGGGTTTCATTAAGTTGCCGAAGCTGGCCTCAAACTTAGGATCCTCCTGCCTCAGCCTCTTAAAATTGCTGGGATTATAAGTATGCCCCACCACACCTGGCTACAATAATTTTGCATGTATACTATTACTATCATTATAGACTGACTAAGACTATGTAAATGTACCTGTGTACACCAAGATGACTTGAATGAGGTGAGAATGATAGATCTAGCTACAATTAAATTTGCAAGATTGCTCACTGGTTTTTTTTTTTTTTTTTTTTTTTTGGTGGTGCTAGGGATTGAATCCGGAGCCTTGTGCATGCGAGGCAAGCACTCTACCAACTGAGCTATCTCCCCAGCCCCTGCTCACTGCTTCTTAAATGCTTAATTAAAATACTGACATAAGTAAGAAAGGCCAGTTTAATCTTGACCAGATGATTCTGGCTATGATCAGTAGGGGGCACTGGAGTATAGACTAATGCACAAGGGGCAGGGGGATTAAAAAAGGAAAAAAGAAAGAAGTATCTACAACATCAAGAAACTCCTAAAAGAATGAGAGGGAAAAGATCAAACATTTCTAATTTTCTACATTCCCAATTGAGGGTTAGAATGCCACGTTTCAAATCCTAGATCAGCCACTTGCTAGTTCTGGGACCTTGGGTGACTCATGTAAATTCTTTATCACCTGAGTTGCCTTAGCTGCCAAACAGAGAAAAGTAGTTAGCCTTTAGGTCAAAGACAGTCCATGTAAGAGGATGATGCTGGCGTACACAGTAAGGGCTCCATGGATATCAGTATTGAGGACATGTCTTAGGCCAGCTGCCTGGGCCAATTTACATCACATGCAGTAGTGGTCTTGGTTCTCTACTGAGGGGAACCTCAGTCCTAAGAGATACAAATAAAGGAAGAGCTTCATTACCTCGGGAGCAAGCTTTCTGGTTTATCCTGACCCCTGGAGCTTTGGTCCACAAGTAGACCTTTCTCATTCAACCTTGAATTGTTGAAGTTTGAACCACCTAAAGAGAAGGAGAAGGAATTAAAACCCACTAAACATATACTTTAACATACCAGACCACAATTTTCCCAAATGACAGCCTACGAATCACAGGTAGTCTGCAGAGAGCTCGGAAGCACTGGAAAGGCCCATGCCAGTGTCTGGGTGAAGTCCCACCAGGCGGATAGAGAAAAAGGACTTCACCTGGAAGTCTTTACTGCTGACTAACCATGCTAGCTACTCTCCACTCCCATTTCTTGGGGACAGGGTATTTTATACTAAGAATAAAACTCTAAAATCTGAAAACCCAAGTTGTATCTTATGCTTTATTATTTATTGATCTTTTGACTTTGAATAAGCCACCCTCTCTTTTTTATTTATTGGGGGAAAGGTACTGGGGATTGAACTCAGTGGCACTTTACCAACGAAATTCATCCCCAGACCTTTTTATTTTTGACTTTGAGACAGGTCTTCCTAAATTGCTGAGGGTCTCGCTAAATTTTTGTGTCTGGCTTAGACCTTGCCATTCCTCCTGCCTCAGCCTCCTCATTTGCTGGAAGTACAGGCATGTGCCAGCACACCCAGCCCCACCCTCTTAATCTCAGTAATTTGACTTGTCCTGCCTTTGATCCGGGTTTAGGGATCAAATGAGCTGACATGTAAGGGTAAGCACTTTAATAGCCACCGACATATCATAAAATGGAAGATAGTGATCTTATTACCCTCTTCTGCAAGTGAGACTGCGGCTCCAAGGAAGAGAAAGGCAAAGGTCAAGAGATCTAAAATTGGAAAGGGTCCAAGTGCTATGGGAATGAGAAGTGCCTGTCTTTGTCAACAAAGTGCCTTAAAAACCAAAGAGCCCAAGGACTCTCAACAAAGAAATATTTGGGGAGATTTGTAAAACCAAGATAAACCTAAAAAGGAAATTAATCTGCCAAGAACTTTTTCTCCTTAGAAGCCAAAATTCTAGTCAACAGGGAACAAGACAAAGCCACAGAGAGGCAACATCAATTCACAAATTAGGGGAGGGAAGACCAGGCGCATGAAACACTGCAGAAGAATTCTGCTCTGAAGACTGTTACTAAACATGGATTTCTCACTGACTTTATCATTGTTTATAATAGTGTATGCTAATGTGTACATCTGTATATCTTGCTATATTTTAGTAATGAATTGGGAAAGTCAAACTTTAATCTGCTTTATTAATAAAAGCACAAAAGACCTGAAAAAAAAAACCAAACTTTTCAAAAGTAAAAATAAAAAGTTTTTATTTTATTAACATGAAAATAGTTACATTTCAGCACCTCCAATCAATCCCAAACGCTGTGAATGTTTATGCCCCTCCCTTCCATATATGGAAATCATAAGCCCCAAAATGATGGTATTAGGAGGTGAGACCTGCAGGAGGTGTTTAGGTCATGAGGTGAGCCCTCTGAAATGGGATTAGTGCCCACATGTAGGGATAAGGAGACAAAAGAGTTCCTACTCTTGCCACATGAGGACACAGAGGAGGCAGTCACAGGTAAATCAGGAAGTGGGCCCTAGCCAGACACCGAGTTCTACTGGAGCCTTGATCCTGTACTTCCCTGTCTCCAGAACTGTGGGAAACAAATCTGTCATTATTTCTTTTTTGGCAGAGGGCAGGGACCAGAGATTGAACTCAGGGGCACTGGGCCACTGAGCCACATCCCCAGCCTTATTTTGTATTTTATTTAGAGACAGGGTCTCACTGAGTTGCTTAGTGCCTCACTTTTGCTGAGGCTGGCTTTGAACTTGAAATCCTCCTACCTCAGCCTCCTGAACTGCTGAGATTACTGGTATGTGCCACTGTGCCTGGTGGCAAACAAATCTGTCATTAACAGCCATCCATATTATGTATTTTATTATGAAAAACATAGTGGTCTGAAAGGACTAGGACATAAAGGCCTTTCAATTTGGCTTTGGAAATGCCCCTTGAATCCTTATAGCCTATCCCTAATGTCACTGCAGCAATCAGTTACCAGTATTTCAACTGAATGACTACAAGAGCTTCAACTAGTCTCCCTGCCTCTTTTCTTTTTTGCGGGGGTACCAGGGATTGAACTCAGGGGCACTCAGCCACTGAGCCAAATCCCAGCCCTCTTTTGTATTTTATTTAAAGATCAGGTCTCACTGAGTTGCTATGCCTCGCTTTTGCTGAGACTGGCTTTGAACTCGTGATCCTCCTGCCTCAGCCTCGTGAGCTGCTGGGATTACAGGTGTGTGCCACTGAGCCCAGCAGATTTTTTTTTCTTTAAGTAAATCTTCTCACCTCACTTTACACTGAATAATCCCAATCCCTTCATATGGTGGCCAAGGTTCTTTCTTGTTTGGATGCTGCCACCTCTCATCAGTCCTCTGGCCACTACCTGCTTGATATCAGGCTGTAAGCACATCAAAGTCACTGCAGCTATGCAAAGATCCCATCAGAAACCACCTTCCTGCCAGGCATGGTGGTGCATGCCTGCAATCCCAGCAGCTCGGAGGCTGAGGCAGGAGTATCAGTAGTTTAAAGCCAGCTTCAGCAACTACAAAGCACTAAGCAACTCAGTGAGACCCTGTCTCTAAATAAAATACAAAATAGGGCTGGGGGTGTGGCTCAGTGGTTGAGTGCCCCCGAGTCCAATCCCCGTAGCAAAAAAAGAAAAGAAACCAACTTCCCTCTAACTCATTGTGGGTTGGCAGCTAACTCCTACCCATCCTGTAAGCAGGGGTAAGAAAACTTTTTCTGAAAGGGCCAGAGAGTAGTGTCCTCGGCTTTGCAAGCCTTACAGTCTGTGTCGCAAGCAACTGCCTGGCTCTGCAATCAGAGGGCAAATAAAGTTTTATATAAGGATCCTGAGGTGTGAATCTCATGTAATTTCCATGTGTCACAAAATGTTTCTTTAGTCTTTTCAAACATTCAAATATTTTTAGTTGCAGCTACTCAGGAAGCTGGGGTAGGAGGATTACTTTATTCCAAGAGTTTGGGGCAAGACTGGGCAAAATACAAACTCTGCCTTAAAAAAAGGAAAGAAAAGAAACAATTCTTAGCTCACAAGCTGTTGAACAAGAGGCACAGGCTGAATTCAGTCTATGGAACTGTGACCCAACCCCTGCTGCAGCACACATTTTAGAGACCACTTCTTCTAAGAAGCCTTTAAAAAAAAAAACAAAACTGTATTTGTAGATAGACAGCAGCCTTTTTTTGTTTTGTTTTTATGTAGTGCTAAGGATCCAACCCAGTGCCTCACATGTGTTAGGCAAGTGCTCTGCCACTGAACTACAACCCCAGCCCCAAGGAGCCTTTCTTGACCCCTCCTTGACCAGTTCCATAGCTCCCTCTATCCCCACATTATGGCCTCAACTGTTTTTTCTCCCCAGTTAGACTGGAAGTTTACTGAGGATGAGACCTTGCCCAATTGTTCCGTCATCCAGCACACCACCCAGTGTAAGTGGTACACTCACTCAATAACTCAACACGGGCTGGGGATGTGGCTCAAGCGGTAGCGCGCTCACCTGGTATGCGTGCGGCCCGGGTTCGATCCTCAGCACCACATACCAACAAAGATGTTGTGTCCGCCGAGAACTAAAAATAAATATTAAAAATTCTCTTCTCTCTCTCCTCTCTCACTCTCTCTCTAAAAAAAAAATAATAACTCAACAGAAAACACTAGGTGTGGATCCCTTAGGTGCCATACAAATACATATCATCCCAGCTTAAACTTGTGGTATTCTTTTGGGATATTCAAAGTGATCTTCCCATTACCTTCAGTGCACAATGAAAACAAGAAAAGGAGAATTAGAACAGGTTGTTTTGAGTCCTGTTGTCCCCAGGGTTACTTAAAAATTACTTCTGGAGGGGCTGGGGATGTGGCTCAAGCGGTAGCGCGCTTGCCTGGCATGCATGCGGCCCGGGGTTCGATCCTCAGCACCACATACAAAGATGTTGTGTCCGCCGAAAACTAAAAAATAAATATTAAAATTCTCTCTCTCTCTCTCTTTAAAAAAAAAAATTACTTCTGGAAACCAAATGCCCCGCTAGATTCTACTCTTGCTTTTTCAGTAAGCTATGCAGCTTAAAGAACTAAGTTTTTTTTTTTTTAAAAAAAAACTTATTTAGTTGACAGACTTTTATTTTATTTATTTATATATGGTGCTGAGAATCAAACCCAGGGCCTAAAACATGCTAGGGAAATGCTCTACCACTGAGCCATAACCGCAGCCCAAGAACTAAGCTTCCAAGTTAGTGAATAGCATGCCAGGTTAAGAATGTCTGAAATTTTAAAAAAATTACAATGCCAGTTGCTATCAAGGATAGAGGCCAACACTCATTTCACTGAATATAAACATAGAAAATGGTACAGCTACTCTGGAAGACAATTTGTCACTTTCCTCCAAAGCTAAATAGTATTACCATTTGACCAAACAATCACACTCACGGGTACCTATTAATTTGTAAATTTATGCCTACTTAAAGAACTGCACCCAAATGTTTATAGCTTTACTTACAATTGCCCAAACTAAAAGCAACCAAGATATCTTTCAATGAGTGAATTGATAAACAAACTCAATACATTCATATAAATATTTTCAGTAATAAAAAAGAATGTGTTATCAAACCTCAAAAGACAATAATAGGGCTGTGGATATAGCACAGTTGGTAGAGTGCTTGCCTCACATGCACAAGGCCCTGGGGTCAATCCCCAGAACCACAAAATAAAAACTAAAAACCCATAGGACATTATAGCACAAAGAATGAACTTTAATATATGCAATTTTTTTCAAGAGACAGGGTCTCTCTCTGTTGTACAGACTGGCCCTGAACTCTTAGGCTCAAGGGATCCTCCTGCCTCAGCCTCCCAAGCAAGTGGGACCAAGCAGTTTCCATGGCACCAGGCTCTAATGAATACAAATTTCAAAAAATCATTTGGGACTTAGCATGTGCAAAGCCCTGAGTTTGATCCCCGGCACTGCAAAAACAAAACAATACAAAAAATCATTTAGGAAATCAGGGTATCCTGGAGTGAATGTAGAAAATGACAAAAAAAAAAAAAAATCCAACTCTATCCCAAATGTATGAAACAAACACACTGAGAGGGGTAGGAGAAATTTCTAAGTAATTTCAGCAATGAGTGGAGTCTGTCAGACTAACAGCAAATGGAACTGTATGTAAGCACTGTGCTCTCGTTGACAGCACTGTCCCATGAGGGTATGGATGAACAATTCTGAACCCACTACACATGTACACTGGTTTGAACAATAGCATGAATGGATGGTGAGTGGTGGAAGTCAGGTTTCCCACTGTTAGAGTGGGAGGTTGCAGATAAAGCAAAGGGAAGAAGCTAGAATAATCCATGTAGCAAGGGATTAGAGTTAAAGACATCTTATGCATTCATATTCAGTCTAATATAGAGTTACATGTAGAAATATTTATAGATGTGTATATATACATAATAAGAATATATACACATATTTCCTTGCTCTGTCAGTTGAGAGGACCTAGAACCAAGAACACAACAATGAGCACACTCTAATGCTCAGATCTTAGTTTCTTTCTTTGTTGGGTTTTTGCTTTTGTATAGGGGATTGAACCTAGGGACACCTAATCACTAAGCCACAACGCCAACCCTCTTTAAGACAAGATCTCGCTAAATTGCTGAGGTTGGCCTCAAACTTAACAATCCTCCAGCCTAAGCCTCCTGAGTCACTGGGATTACAGGCGGGTGCCCTGTGCCTGACTTCAGACCTTGATTTCTCATATTGTTCTCCAATAAAAGGAACCAGAGCTCCTGGGAAGGATGACTAATTTAGGACTGGAACAGAAAATGTACAAAATGAGCCCTAAACATCTTGTAGTGCCAGAAATCAAGAAACTGCTGGGGTGGGGGGAATAAAAATAAAAACCAACCCAGCTACAATAATGAGGATAGTTAAAGGGACACAGAAGCCAACTGAGAGAGTGAAAGAGCTCCCAATGGCCAAAGTGGGAACAACTGAGCAATAAAATAAAGTAGCACTGGATTATAACTCAATATATAAAATAAGTGTCCATCGGTCCATGTTGATACAAAACTAAATAAAAAAATACATGGGAGAGAAGAGACAAATCTTCCATGAAGAATTCCAAATAACTTATAGAGACAGCTCCATCTCCAAGGAGGCAGAGCATGACTTCCCACTCTTCAAGCACGGGCTGCATACAGTGACTTCCTTCCAAAGAGTACAGTATGGAAAGGGGGAAAATGAAAGCTTTATGGTGGAGAAACCTAACAAAAACTTCCTGGGCCAACTGGCCAAATTTCATAACAACATAGGTCATGTTAGTGTGCACCTTTGATGTAGCACGATAAGAATGAAACTTCACCTCTGAGGTGCCCCCATAGTCTAATGAGAAAACATCAGATGAATCCAAACGGGGGTCTTGACCAGTACCCTCAGAACTGTCAAGGTTGTGAAAAACAAGGGACATCTCAGCCAAGAGCCTAAGGAGACAGGACAACTAAATCTAATGTGGTGACCTAGATGGGACCCTGGAGCGGAAAAGTACATTAGGTAAAATCCAAGGGAATGGGAACAGATTCTGGATTTCACATCCCAGCCTCTTCTCAACCCCTGCGATTGGCCCTGTCTCCACTGCAACTGCTTGTGTCAAGATGCCCATAACCTTCATGTTGCCAAATCCCAATGTCACTTCTCAGTCTTCAGCTCAGTCTACTTCCACCTCTTTGCAGTACTTGAGGGATGATCACTTCCTCCTTCCATGAACACTTTCTTTAGTCCAGGAAGGCTCATTTCTTTCTCCACACCCTGCCCCCATGCCCCCAGGGAGACCCCAGGCAAGGCTTCAGACTCAGACTTCCTCTCTAACTTTTCCTCATCTAAAGATCTCAAAGCCTCAGCGTTTTAAAAACCACCAATATGCCAATCACTCCATCACAGACCTTCCAGGTTCTTATGCCCCACCTCCCTGCTCTGCTTTCTTCACCTCAGTTAAATGTCACGTCATTCAACCACTTGCTCAGACTAAAAACCCAGGATCCACCCGTGACTTTTTCCTTCTCACATCTACAACAAATTCATTAGCAACTCTGGCAAGTTCTACTTTTGAAAATATACCCAGAAGTTGCCAGGCGCGGTGATGCACACCTGTAATCCCAGCGGCTCTGGAGGCTGAGACAGGAGGATTGTGAGTTCAAACCCAGACTCAGCAACTACAAGGCGCTAAGCAACTCAGTGAGACCCTGACTCTAAATAAAATACAAAATATTTTAGGGAATGTGACTCTGTGGTCGAGTGTCTTGAGTTCAATCCCCAGTACCCCCTTCAAAAAAAAAAAAAAATACACACCACACACAAGTTCTCACTGAGACTACAACAGCAGCTTCCTAACTGTCTTGTGTGCTACTATGTGTACACCCCAAGAGTCAGTTTCCCAAACAGCAGACGGAATAAACTTTGAAAAAAAAAATCACATCACTATATCAGAAGGAACTTCAAGTAGCTTCCCATCACCTTGAGAATAAAATCCAACCTCCTCATCAGAGTTTTATAAGACTAGGCCTCTAATGCCTCTCCAACCTCACTCACTGAGACCCTGCCACACTTCATTTTTGGCTGTTCCCGGGGCACACCAAGCTCATTACTGATTCAGGACCTTTGCTATTACTGGTCCCTCTGTCTGAAATGTGCTTCCTCTGGACCCCCATCCATCACTCCCTTTCATTACAAAGGTCTAACACTTACTCTGACACTACCTGAGTCCCTGCCACCTCACACTTGCCCTTAATTCAGAGGCTCCTAAATTTTCTCAGTCCATAGCACCCTCCTTCTCAATCATTTTTTCAAGACACCTTGAAGCCACGAGAAATATCTAACAGTTTTAAGTAGTTAGTGCTAAATAAATTAATATGTATGTAAGTCCTCACAACTTAGTAGCAGTTTTGTTTTTTGTTTGTTGGTTGGTACTGAGGACTGAATCCGGAGTGCTTTATCCTTGAGCTACATCTCATTCCTTTTTATTTTTTGAGACAGAGCCTTCCTAAATTGCTGAGGGTCTCACTAAATTGCTGAAGTTGACCTTGAACTTTTGATTCTCCTGCCTCAACCTCCTCAGTTGCTGGTGGGATTATAGGTGTGCACCACCACACCCAGCTTCCATTCCATCTTAAGCACAATTATTGGGTTGGGAATACAGCTCAGACCACTTGTCCAGAATCTCTGAGGTCCTGGGTTCCATCCCTAGCACCAACAAAACACTAACAAAAATTAATAACAATTACTCACCAATGTATGCCTGTTATACTATACAACTTCTCAAACCCTGGAATCAGGTGGACATCACATATAATATTTCACATGGTTTAAGCACAGTATAGATTGAACATATCTAATCCAAAATGTCCAAAATCCAAAACTTTTTGAGTACCACCATAATGCCACAGTGGAAAATTCTACACCACCAAACTTAGTTTCATGCAACTCAGTGAGACCCTGTCTCTAAATAAAATACAAAATATTTTAGGGAATGTGACTCAGTGGTCACATTATTAAAGATATTGCACAAAATTACCTCCTGGCTATGTGTATATGATATACATGAAACACAGTGAATTTCTTTTTTTTTTTTTAAAGAGAGAGTGAGAGAGGAGAGAGAGAGAGAGAGAGAGAGAGAGAGAGAGAGAGGGGGAATTTTTAATATTTATTTTCTAGTTCTCGGCGGACACAACATCTTTGTATGTGGTGCTGAGGATCGAACCTGGACCGCACGCATGCCAGGCAAGCGCGCTACCGCTTGAGCCACATCCCCAGCCCAACACAGTGAATTTCATGTTTTATCCTTGAGCTACATCTCCAAAATCTGGAAAACAAATCCATTAACTGAAACATTTTCAGTCTCAAGCATTTTGGACAGGGACATGCATTAAATCACAGCAGCCACCAAAACCCAAGTTTCTAAAAATATGATCTCAAAAAGGAATGCAGCACTCTCCACTGATGAAACTGTGAGCCAGTGGTTCCTATTTACCCTGAAAAGTTTTAAATCTCCCACAATGTCCCTGTGAGTGTCACTGCAGAGCCTCAGCTCTGTGTGCTTTAACGCACAGTTTGGGAATGACAGCCCAGCTTTTAAAATTTTTTTCCTTGGGCTGGAGATGTGGCTCAAGCAGTAGTGCACTCACCTGGCATGCGCAGGGGCCCTGGGTTCGATCCTCAGCACCACATACAAATAAAGTAAAGATGTTGTGTCCACCAAAAACTAAAAAATAAATATTAAAAAATTCTCTCTCTAAAAAAAAAAAAAAAAAAAAAAAATTTTTCCTCTTAGAATTAGTACCATTTGAAGGGCTGGGGGTGGAGCTCAGTGGTAGAGTACTGCCTAGCATGAGGCCCTGGGTTCAATCCCCAGCACTACAAAAATAAAATAACCACTACCCTTTGATATTACATCACATTTATAATAAAATTTTATTTATTTATTATTGGATGTCATCCTCACTAAAAGTTACACCCTATGAGGCAAGACTGCCTTCGTGCTATTTCCCTGAGATGCATCCAGGGACTGGGGCGCAACAGACATTCAATGTATTACAGATATGAAAGAATCAATTACAAAGTTCCACTTGACCATTACCTTCCTGTGTGACTTGAGAAGTCACTTCCTCTCTTTGGGTCTTAGTTTCTTCATCTATAAAATAGGGACTTCAACATTAACAGTTCCTGGGGCTTTATAACATTCAACATTAACAGTTCCTGGGGCTTTATAACATGCAAAGGCACCTGCACTTTTCACAGGAATGTCAGTGCTTTCTAATTACACCCTCAGGATTTTCTTTCTTTGGATACTTCCTAACTGCCAGGCTGAAATGACATCTCCTGGGGACAAATGGTCTGCCCCTGTGGATTCGGCTTATGTCCATGGGTAGGAAGCACACTGGTGGGGAAACCGCCCTGCAGACCTACATCTTGCCAATGCTCTCACATGGGATCTCTCCCTGGACTCAGTCCAGCAAGGCTGGACATCTTCATTCATGACTCCACAGATGGAAACTTTAAGGCAGGATTTGGGGAATTTCCAGCCACAGGGCAGTCTTCTCAGAACTTCTTTTCCCCAGAATATGGCACAGAAGCTGACTGTCAGCAGCTCCTTACCAAATTTACCATTAGAAAGTACCATGATTCCCTCTCTGGCCACAACTTCCTGTCCTGTCTCCTCTCCTGCTCCCCGACTCCCACTCTGCCCTTTTTCCCCACCTCAGACCCCCAATCCATTGTCAGCCAATTTAATAGGTCACTTCTGGGATCTTTTCTTTCTTTTCACATTCAGTTATCAAGTCTATGGATTTCCTCTGATAAACACCTTTAAACCTGACACTTGTTCCTGTCCCCACCGACATGCCTTAGTTCAGGCCTTCAATATTTCTGCAAAGCCCAAAATGATTTCTTTACCTCCATCTTCACCCTCTCCAAACCAGCCTGCCACCACATGGAAAACACAATCTAAGCAGCTCATTATTGTGTGTAAAATCCCTCAATAATTTATAAGACTTTTGGAATAAAACTAATCTCTGAGTTACACACAAGGTCCTTTATAATCAGCTGCAGAGTACGTCTTAGCCCATCCCATCCCCACTCCAGCCTGTCCTCCCCACTCCTCAATCCAGTCACACCAATTTACCTTTCCAGATGATGCCTCCTCATCCTATCCCTGATCCTGGGTATATTTTTTTCCTACTATTATCAAGTATTTATTTTACACTTTGCAAAGCTGATCCTGAGTGTATCCTAACCTCCATCACATGGTGGACTACAAACTCATTCTTCAACTTCAAGACTCAGCTCAGGAGCCATCTTCAGAAAGCTGTCTCTAGCCCTCTTCTCACATCCTCACAAAGTGTCCAGGCATTCTTCATAATGGAATCATAACTGGGCTTACCTCTCAGTGGCTTCTGCCTTGCCATAATACAGGGCCCATACTAGGCAGTCAGGAAATGCATACTTAACAAATGGACTCAATTCTTCTTATGTTCAGGTCATTTTTCAGTGGTGATTTCTGGGTGCCTCCCCCATGACCACCTTTCATGCCTACAACTAATGGCATTTCCCAGTAGGAAACTACCTAGTAAGTCAACCGTAGTAACAGCTCCAGCTTGAAAGAGAACACAGGAAAAGAAAGGTGGGAGCATCTCATGAAGATGGAAGGGAGATCAGCAGAGTAGAGGAAAGGGACAAGCGGGGGGAACTAAGGAAGGAAGGGGATTTACTGGGGATCAGTTTGACCAAAATAGACTGCTATGTTGTGTGCATATACAAATGGGTAACAGTAAATCCCACCATTGTATACAACTATAATGCACTGATTAAAAAATATGGGGGAAAAACCCTCCAGCTTCATCTCAATGTGAAAAAAGTACAGAATGTTGGAATTGTTTTGCAACTTCTGCACTTTGCACCACACATCTTAGGGACTCAAAACTCCTCTCGCATGCCTTCCTAAATAGACACTGTTGGCTCCTGAGGTTCCTCCTCAGCCTGAGCAGCAATGTATCCTGAGAGAGCCCTACAATCCCTTATATGAAACCCTCTGAGCCAAATGCATTTTGAAATGAATTTGGGGGTTTTAGAAAGATAATACACTACCTGTACCATATACTACAATAACCCCAGCAGAGTATGTGGCATAGTATAACTCATGAATAATGACACTTAGTGGGATAAATAAAGCCTATAAATAGTCTCATATCAGTAAAAGCAATTCTTACTGCCAAACTGAGCCCAAATTAAGCTTGGTCCAAACTTACCAGAAAATTATTTTCAGCCTTCAGAGCTTTCAGGATCTCAGACTGCCAATAAGGCACTGAGGGTGGCAGCTGTGAGTATGCTCTGATGTATCCAAACCCATCAGAAAGGGGTGCAGCATAAGTCAATGTACATACATATCACATTTATAACCACACATATGTGTTATAGAGACACATATTGCTACAGCTGGGATGTGGCTTGCCCCCAAAGGTTCACTAGAAGCTTAATCCTCAGTGTGGCAATGTTGAATGGTGGTGGATCTTTTCAGAGGTGGGGTCTATGGGAAGGTAATTTGGTAAATGGGAGTGGTATTTTGAACTATTAGGGGTTCTTCAAAAGTGAATTGTTATAATTCAAGCACAGTGAGTGGTGCATACCTATAAACCCAACAACTCAGGAGGCTGAAGCAGGAGGTCAGCCTCAGCAACTCGGCAAGACCCTGTCTCAAAAATAAAAAGGGCTGGGGATGTAGCTCAGTGGTAAAGTACCCCTGGGTTCAATCCCCATTCCAAAAAAAAAAAAAGAAAAAAGAAAAAAGAAAAACCATCGGGGTGGGGAGGCTTTTAGAAAGAACAAGCCTGGCTCAAATCCTTTGGCTTCCTGTTTCATGGTGTGCTCTCTCTCAGGCACTGCCACCACTGTGATGCCATTCACCACAAGGTGCTCACCAGAGGCCGAACAGATAGGGCCAGCTTGTTCTTGGGCTTTCACTCTCTAAAACTGTGAGCTAAGTAAACCTTTCTTAACTCCATGCAGCATCAGATACTTTGTTACAGTAAAAGAAGCTATGAGACATAAACACTAGAAAGTCTGGATGGGTATCCACCAAAGCCTTAATGGTGGTCATTTCTGAGTGCTAGGATTTGGAATCAGACTTAGGTTCTATTTTGGTCCTGACTTTTACTAGCTGTGGGACTTTGGGCAAATTGTCTAACTTCTCCAAGTCTCTGTTTCCTTGTCAGAACAAAGATGTCTCCTATAGTTGCTGTCTTCTTTTCCCAGGGTTAGCTTTAACTTGAGGCTACCCCTCACTCCATGGCAAAAGGAGCTCTAGAAGCCGAATCAGACCTGTGCAAGTTCCAGACCCACAAAACAAAAAGGCAAGGCCTCAATTTCAATGTCTTAAGGCCAGCCCTATCAGTGATGTGGGACTCTATGATTTTTTTTTTTTTTTTTTTTTGGTACTAGGGATTGAACTCAGGCACTCAACCAGTGAGCCACGTCCCCAGCCCTATTTTGTATTTTATTTAGAGAAAGGGTCTCACTGAGTTGCTAAGCACCATGCCATTGCTGAGGCTTTGAACTCGCCATCCTCCTGTCTCAACCTCCTGAACTGCTGGGATTACAGGCATGGTCACCATACCCGGCCTTGACTCTAGGCTTTTTGATGCAAAGAAATAAACCAAACTCGGGGCTGGGGATGTGGCTCAAGCGGTAGCGCGCTTGCCTGGCAAGGTCCTACTTCCCCACTAGGTTCCACCTCCTGCAGTTTCTGTCACCTCCCACTAGTCTACTCGAATCATGACTCTCTCAGTGGATTAACCCACTGGTAAGTTCAGAGCCCTCATGATTCAATCACCTCCCCAAAGCCCACCTCTGAACATTGCCACACCAGGGACCAAGCCCTCAACACAGGAGCCATTGGGGGCGTTTCATGCCAGATCATACAACTGTTACTGGGCTTTTCTACAAGGTCTTCTGCACACGGGTGGATCCTGGGTAAAAATGTAGTCAGATGTCTAGGCCTGTTCCGGGAGCCCTCCCTCTGTCATCAGGACTGTCCTTCTCCTGTGGTAGGTTTGTAATCCTGCCATCCACTCACCCCTCTTCTTAGGCAGCCAGAAAGAGTCAGCCAAGGGTCTCTTCTTTCTCACAGCTGTTGTCCTCCAGGCCATCACCTCCTTGTTTGTTGCCTCAAGAGCCTCCGGAGTAGGAGAGATCCTCCCACTCCTTACACAATGCCTCTCTGGACTCAGCCACATCTACTCTGATTTAATCTCTCTCTGCTCTAAAATGTCCCAGGTTACACCACTGCCTAGAGGTTAAGGTCCAAACTGGTTCAACTAGCCTATGAGGCAAAGAGCCTCATATTGGCTTGACTCCACCATCCAGACAGCCCGATCTAAAAAGACAGGTTCCCCACGCACACACCCTCCTCTCTCGCCTCCCTAGGTACGCCTTCTTTCTGGCCAACTCCCCTTTAAAGCACGGCCTCAGTTCCTTCATGAAGCCCCACTAACCTGCACCTGTCCTCTGGAGGCCTTGCTTTATTCTGAGGGCTTTCTTGTCCGTGTATCTTGTTCAACATTTTAAGAGACATTAGAGTGTTCTAGAAAAGCCTTAGGCTTTGGAATAAAACACAGCAGGCTATTTTAGTGGTACCATTCATTACCTTATGTAAAACCTCAAGCAAATGACTTGTTTTTCCTCTTTTATAAAATGGAGAGGACACTGCCACACTTCAGAGAAGCCCAAAGTATAAAATACAATCTCTATGGGTCAGGAGCCTAGCACCATGCCTGGCAACAGCAGATAATCAGGAACTATTTGTTCTTTTCTTTCTTCATCACTCCTAATCCTCTGCTGCTTTAATAACAATAACTGCCATTTATCAAGCACACTTTCAGAGCTAGGTTCTATGCCACATGCTCCATGTACTGTTCATGATTATTGTTCTCATTTTACAAATAAGGATACTGAGGCAGACATGCCCAAGGACACAGAATCAGTAAATGGCACAGCTGACATTAAAACTCAGATCTGTTTTGATTCCAAGGCCCTACAACCTCCCCTTTTACAACTATGAGCACAAACATCATCAATAAAATTGAAAACTCTGAGGGATAAGTACTAACCTAGAAAGAAAACAAAGCAGAAGCTCCACAGTGGTTTCTGCAGGATGTGTGGGTGTGCGGGTATCAATGCAGGGTGGAGATCATATTCTACCCTTCCTAAGCATCTACTGGTCAGGTCCAGAAGGAGGTGCCCCTCCTATCCTCCTATCCACCAGCCTTTGCATTCCATTTCCACCAACTAGAAGAACCTGCAAAACCATATGAGCAAAACACCACAAATGATGTGCTCTAAAATACCAGCAAGGTTAAATGGGTTAATCCAATGCTTGCCATGACACTACGTCATCTCCAAGCCACATGGGGGCATCCCATGGGTTCTTTCAATTTAAGAGGGCAACACACATCAGCAAGAGATCCACTCAATCCACAGGGAGGTAACAGATACATATCCAACTACTCGGAATCTAAGTTGGGCTGTGTTCATGACAAGAAAAAATACTTATCATGAACAATATTAATGGCAAACACTTAAGTCTCACTATATATAGAACACTGCTTTCATCACTGTGGTGTCTTTTCTCTTCACAATTACTCTATGAGGTAGGTGCCACATTTCAGACCAAGAAAAAAACACAGAGAGGTTAAACTACTTGCCCAAATACACAGAGTAAGTAGGGAACGGCACAGCCAGCATTCAAACCCAGGGCATCAGAGAGGAGAGTCTGTGCTTTTTTTTTTTTTTTAAGAGAGAGAGAGAGAGAGAATTTTAATATTTATTTATTTTTTAGTTTTCAGCAGACACAACATCTTTGTTTGTATGTGGTGCTGAGGATCGAACCCTGGCCACACGCATGCCAGGTAGCGCCCGAGAGTCTGTGCTCTCAAATAAAAAACTTACAACTCCTCAGAGAATACAAGGGCTCAGAAACCAGAGGAAATAACTTCAGCAAAAGCATCAAGCAAAATGTTCAGACAGAAGTAACAACAAGTAAGATAAATAAGAGTGAAAAATTATGCTGAGAGGCACTTGGAGTCATCTAGGGGTTACAGGGGTTAGGACTCGAGTACTACATTCAAACAAATGACCTGAGTTCTGTTTTCAGCTCTGTCACCAACCAGGTTGAATGATCACTGGCATGTTACCTACCCTCTCAGAGCCTCAGTCTCCCCAAATGAAAAACGAAGATTCTCTTGTGGAACTTTATGGCATAGTATAAGGCCAACAGTCCCATAGTAAGTACTTCACAAATTGCAACTGCTAATGAAACTACTAGTGATAATAACAATAAATTCAGGGACAAACTGCAAGACTGAACGCTATGTGGAGTTTGAATTTTACTCATATAGCAAAGGGAAGCTAAGTGTTTACATAGTACTTAGTACACAAGGCAGGGAGCTCTTGAGTGCAGTTCATAACACAGGGCACCTGGCCTTAAAAAGAATGGAAAGAATCCATTTTTGCCACTTCAGTCTAGCCACTAATCTAAATAGTTCCGTCATCCTTTTTTCTTTTTCGGTACTGGGTTTGAACTCATTTGATCACTGAGCCACATCCCCAGCCCTATTTTGTATTTTATTTAGAAACAAGGTCTCACTGAGTTGCTCAGCGTCTCTCTTTTGCTGAGGCTGGCTTTGAACTTTTTTTTAAAAAATATTTATTTTTTTAGTTTTAGGTGGATACAATATCTTTATTTTACACTTATGTGGTGCTAAGGATCGAACCCAGTGCCTTGTGCATGCTAGGAAAACACTCTACCACTGAGCCACAACTCCAGCCCTGGCTTTAAACTCTTGATCCTCCTGCCTCAGCCTCCTGAGCTACTGGGATTACAGGCGAGTGCCATTGCACCAGCTATGTCATTCTTTTTTGTTTGTTTGATTCTGGTCCTGGGAACAAAACCCAGGGCCTTATGGATATTCTATAATTTTCTTAAAAATCAAATAACTATGCTGAGTTTTCTTTTTACATTTCCCAGTATCTTCATGGCAAAAAACAAAGTACCACAGATTTTCGCACAGACATCTCTTAAAAACCCATTTTGTGGGGCTAGGACTCAGTGGCAGAGCGTTTGCATATCACATGTGAGGCACTGGGTTCAATTCTTAGCACCACATAAAAATAAAACAAAGGCATTCTGTTCATCTACAACTACCAAAAAAAAAAAAAAAACCCACATCTTGTACCCTATTGTACCCTATACTCAAGATAAACCCTGGACTCAAGATCCAATCTACAAATATGACCAGTTTAGCTTTCAAGGAGGAAGACTACAGAGTAATTACTTTTTTTTTTTTTTTGTGGTGTTGGGGATTGAATCCAGGGCCTTATGCATTGAACCCAGGGCCTTAAGGCAAGCACTATACTGAGCTATATCCCCAGCCCCAGAGTAATTACTTTGCAGTACAAGTCAGAGGCGAGAGGATATTGGAGAAATGACTTGACTCTTTCCTCCAGGTTCTCCCTTCAGTGGGCCTTCTGTGAACTGCCTGTGGTCTGGTGAGAAAGCTGAAAGAGAAGTGGGCAAGAGCAAACCAAGACCGGAGGGGGAGGGAGTACAGAGCATTCTCAAAGAGGAAAGGGGCAAGAGTTGTTCAGGAAACAAACTGTTTTGGTCTCTACAGTTCAACTAAAGACAGACATTCCTCTCCCAACACTGCCCCCCCTGTTTTGGGGGCTCAAATCCGGGGCTTTGCATATGCTAGGAAAGTGCTTTACTACTGAGCTATAGCCATAGGCCAAGACACACATTTTTGCAGCACCTACTTATATACAAGACATTGAGCTGGCTTTGCTTTTGTTTTTTCAGGATTGAGCCCAGAGGTGTCTACCATTGAGCTACATCTCCAGACCTTTTTATTTTAGGAGACTGGGTCTTGCTAAATTGCCTAAACTGGTCTCAAACTTGTAATCCTCCTCTCAGAGACTCCTGAATAGAAGGCTGGCATTTGGGAAAGAGGGGATACAAAATGCTAAGAGCAGCAAAATTCAAGCTTTTAAAAACAGCTGAATGAGAAGTTAACAAAGACATGAAAAAGTACAGGGCTCCATCCAGAAATAATAAGCAGTCAAGTTTGAAGTAAGAGGATATGCACTTGAGTTGTGGCAGACAAGACTAGAGAGGTGGGCTGAGGCCAGGCTGTGCAGGACTTGAACGTCACACCAAGGAATCTGAACTTTATTCTGTAGGCAACAGGGAGTGGTAGAACATGTAAACTCACATCACATAGTGAGATGTGATAAAAAGCATGTTCTAAGGAGATAAGAGAGAAACTTAAGGTCAGGAAGACTTGTAAGAGAGCCAATGCAATTGTTCAGGTAAATTGTTCAGGTAATTCAATTGTTGATTGCATTCAGCCAATGCAATTGTTCATGTTAGTATGAACTAACTATGAACTAGGGGGATTTTGAAATGTGGGCAGGTAGGAGCAGTATTGAAGAAAAAGAATGGACAAAATTTGCTTATTAGGCATAAAAGGATAGAGAAAAGTAAGAATAACTGAGGTTTTTAGTGACTGCATTAAGAGAAAAGAAACTGGAGTGAGGGAAGGAGTAAAAAAGATAACAAATACAATTCTTCTGGAAAGAAACCACCAAGGGATAGACCCAGAAGAGGGCAGCCAGGTTCTAAACTCTTGGGACTGGGCATTTGCAATGTCTAAGTGTGTTGCTCACGTAAAAGCACCCTTAAGTTATCTAGCTTTGCTACAAGTATTGTGTGACCTTCCAGAAGGCAAACTTTTACTCCAATTTTATAGATGTTAAGAGAGGACAATCAAGGGCTGGGGTTGTGGCTTGCCTAGCACGTGCGAGGCCCTGGGTTCGATCCTCTGCACCACATATAAATAAATTAAATAAAGATATAGGGCTAGGGTTGTGGCTCAACAGTAACGCGCTCGCCTCACATGTGTGAGACCCTGGGTTTGATCCTCAGCACCACATAAAAAAATAAAAATAAACAAAATAAAGATATCGTGTCCATGTATAACTAAAAAAAAAAACTTAAAAATTTTTTTTAAAAAATAAAGATATAAAGAGAGAGAGAGAGAGAGAGAGAGAGAGAGAGAGCGCGCGCGTGAGCGCGAGCGGGCGGGCAATCAAAACATATCTAATATTGTACCCAGGAGCAACAGTGAAAAGACAAAAATAGCCAGGCTACTTAGACATACACTTTGTTTAAATCCTTATCATCACTATCATCACTATTTCAAGAATGAAAGTCTCTTCTGATTCATATTTGCTAGCTTCAGCTCATATATGGATCATCAGTAAATACTACAAATTTGCTACAGTTGTATTTTTTACATTGACTTTTTTTTTTCCTTTTGGCTGTTGTTACAGTATATTTTAAGAAAAAAACAAAACAAAAAACAATCAAACAACCAACCAAAACAAACAAACAAAAATGTAGGTCAGCCAGCATCTATGCCCAACACTGCCTTCCCTGTAATAGATATTGACACCTCCTCTTCCTAAACTACCCATCCCTAAGGATTCTTCCATTAAAAGCTCTGCACCTAAATAAATATTTGTGGGTCACCTTTCTTGTTATAAAAAACCACTGTAGAATTCCAAATCAAACTGTTTTCACAAGGGAAAAAAGTCTTTAGGGGATTCTCCTGTATTAGAAATAAACATATGTTTATATGGGACAAAGAAGGAAAACAGAGAATAAAAGGAGGAAGAAAAATTGGTACAGTTCTGTTTTATTTCATTTATTTATTTATTTATTGGTACCAGAGATTGAATCCAGGGGCACCTAAACACTGTGCCACATCCCCAGCTTTTTTTTTTTTTTTTTTTTTGGCGGGGCAGGGGTAACTGGGGATTGAACTCAGGGGCACTTGACCACTGAGTCACATCCCTAGTCCTATTTTGTATTTTATTTAGAGACAGGGTCTCACTGAGTTGCAGAGCTGCCTTTGAACTCCCAATCAATCCTCCTGCCTCCACCTCCCAAGCCACTGGGATTACAGGCATGTGCCACTGTGCCCTTTGTGAGCCCTTTGTGAGCCCTTTGTGAGACAGGGACTCACTAGTTGCTTAAGGCCTTGCTAAATTGCTGGCTTTGAATTTGTGATCCTCCTGCCTCAGGCTCCTGGGATTACAGGTGCGTGCCACTACCCTCCCACTTCTGTTTAGTTTAAAGAAACATGTGACTCAAATTAATTTGCTTAGAAAGTCTGCAGAGCTTACTACAAAAGTGGAAATGATATGTATGTAATATTCCTACCTCTAAAAGAAACAAAAGCAAATTCATTTTCTTCATGCTAAAAGGATCTGTTGGTCACACAGATTTTACTTATTAATACAGATAGAGCAAGACGAAAGAAAATCAACCCACAGGCTATTTTTCTAACATTCTCTCTGGCTCCTGCTCTAGTAATCTAGGTTACCCTTTATGTTACCCCAAGATATAAATAGCATTCATTTCCTTTCACAGGCCAGACTTTAAAGCTTTGTTTCCTGGGTCTGGGGGAAAAAACACTTATAACACATTTCATTCTAAATTTGAATTACTATAAAGCTAGCTCACTTTGAATCAACTATGGAAAAAAATCCAAAATACCAACATTTGTTTGCTCCTACCACTTTGATAAATTAGCCCTGAACAGCCCCCATGGGACTTCCAAGTAGCTGTTTCCTTTCCAGTGTAGAGCTCAGAATCCTCCAGAACACAACTGCAGGTCTTTGCATGGACCCAGGATGAAATGCAGGTGAACTTTTTACACAACTTGATAAATACTGAGCCCTATGAAGGATGTCCCATTGGGTTTTCAACCAGATAAATGGATTTTCAGTTGCTAGATAACAATAATGAGGGGCTGGCGTTGTGGCTCAGTGGTGGAACGCTTGCCTAGCACATGCGAGGCCCTGGGTTCGATCCTCAGCACCACATTAAAAAAAAAAAAAAATAGATAAAAGAAGATATTGTGTCCAACTAAAAAATAAATATTAAAAAAATGAGACATTTTCCCCAAGTCAGACCCCATTCTGTTTAAAGAAAGAAAAGGCTATAAAAGTTAAGAGCAATAAAATAAGCCAAGAAGCAGAAAAGCTCCTGCCTAAAACAGATACCAGTGTAAAGCCAGTGAAAGGTCTTAGCAGTTGAAGAGACCACAGAGAATCAGGTGAACAGGTTCCCACTCAACAAGAAGCACTGTGTCTCATTTCAACATCACAACTTGGCTCCTAGACTTCCATCCCAACCTAAGACATGGATTCCAGGTGGAAACTAGCTTCACTTTATTTTTCTACTACAATTTCTACCCCTAATATTCCTGAATTCAACAGAGACAGACCCAAGAAAGGAATGAACATTTTTGAGACAATCACTAAAGTGAGAATTTTCCTTTCTCTATCAAGGCAAAGGTGAGGAATGAAGACCAGATTCACCTTAGCCCCAAAACATTTAGGCCTTCCAGGGGCTCTTGCCCTTGGCTCACCCTACAAGGATCACTGTCCCACAAGGCTGGCCCTATGCTTTCTTACCTCCATAGATTATCAGACCCCCTCTCTGCCAGACTGCCAGCTCCTGGGAGGTGCCTTGTACTGCTGCTGTGTGCCACAAACAGCATTGCAAAAAAACTTTTCTCTGGGGTTGGCTACTGGGAGTGGGAATTTTAATCATATGCACATAGAAGAACCAAATCCACTACCTTGGGGCCTGGATCTACTAAGCGTCCAGAGTTGACCCAAAGGGTTTCTCTTCTCTGTTGTAGAAGCAGCAACTCTTTGGGCTGGGGATGTGGCTCAAGCGGTAGCGCGCTTGCCTGGCATGTGTGCGGCCCAGGTTCGATCCTCAGCACCACATACTAACAAAGATGTTGTGTCCGCTGAGAACTAAAAAATAATAAATATTTAAAAAATTCTCTCTCTCTCTCTCTCTCTCTCTCTCTCTCTCTCTCTTTCTCCTCTCTCACTCTCTCTTTAAAAAAAAAAAAAAAAAAAAAAGCAGCAACTCTCGCCTGAAGCCAGAGCAACTCTGGAAATAGAAATGACCCGAACAGAAAGGGGAGTTTGGTACCACTTGTACCAATTTTAATAGGAGCAAATCAGCAATTACTAGTGGAATCTCACTTACTGTGTTGTTTTGATGGGGACAAATTCTTTTAAACTAAAAGTAAAAACAAAACCTTAATAATAATTCCTCTCCAGCATGTGGCTAGTTTCCCTTTTGTGAAAGGAAATGAAAGATTCTGCCGTCCTTGCACATTTCTCTCTCAGGGGCAGATAACAGGCTTGGGTGCTAGCTGATCTGTCTCACCAAAGATATTCCTCTGCTGAAAGAACGAAGCACTACAACAGCCTGGCTCTGGCATGCGGGCTGAAAAGACAAATCTCACTTCTTTGTCCTGCCATTGGGCTTGTTGTCCACCGATTATCTGGATTCTGGCAGCCTCTTATGAAGGACAAGGAGAGGATGTGCTCTTAATCTTACACTCTCACCTGTCCCAGTACCACAACCCAGAATGTCATGGAAACTGAAGCAATAGCTGTCTCAAGACCGGCTCTTCAAGTGAACTCTAAGATAAGCCCAAGAAAGTGCAAACTATCAGCACCATCAGGTGCTTCAATCGCATCTTGTGGTGGCTGCAATGAAGGAAAAGCATAAGCATTGAGGAAGTCCTCTGCTTGCCTAGTTTCCTCTCATTTTACAAACTCTTGTGCAACATGTCACTCTCCTCCCCTCATAGTTTCCAAGCCTTGTAAGAGCAAATGGAGTGCTGGCCCACACTTAACACTGCTACTTGACAGCCTCTTCATCCCTAGCAAATGACTGAAAAAAGTGGTGCAAATGGGTACTAGTAGCTATGCCAAAGCTCACATGAAACTGGGGCCTCATGGCCACACCCGGGGGGGGGGGGGGGGGGGCGGGGGAGGGAGGGGACATCAGCAATCCCTTGCAGAAAACTCTGGATCTGGACAAAAAGACAGGTCCTCCCAAAGCACAAGACTGACCCAAATTTCAGCTCTGAGCCTCTAAGCTCTCCAGAGGATAACCTCCAGCTCAACAATTAGCCTTTTGTGCTACCCATTATCCACCAAAGGCTGTGTGGAAAAAAACCTAGTCCCTTTCACCTGTAACCTCATCCTGGCCCCCAGTGGCAGGGTGGACCAGGACTCCAGTGAACTTCAGCTCTGTGCATAGCCCAATCTACCGCAGGGGCCTGGAACTAAGACAGCCCTAATATACACCCCACTTCATCCAAAGGAAGTCTCTGTCAACAGCAGTGCACACCCCACACAAACACGTTCGCCCCTCGGAAGGTCAGGACTGAAAAGCAAGCTCAGCTGGAGAAACTGAGGCCCCAAGAGGGGCAGCGAGCGACCCGAGGTCACACATCGAGTCAAATGGAACTTTATTAAAATCCCCCTGCCTCCGGATTCCTGGCTACACCCTTCCCATCGGCCTGCCCTCCTCATGCCCGGCTGAGAATAACATCCCCACATAACTTCAGCCCCAGTGTCCCCACCTCCGGACGGCCGGGACCTTGGTCTCGCCCCTTGCGCGCGCCCGCCCGCCAACCCGCAGCACCTTTCCACCCGATGGCCGGGCAGGGCCACCCGCCACCGCCCCCAGCCCAGCTTCCCACAGCCCGCGCGACCTGCAGAGTCTCGCTCTCGAGAGCCGGCGGCGGCGGACATTTCCCGGCCTGCTTCCTCAAGCTCTTCATATCGCCGCCCGCCCCGAGCGTGCCGCCCCCATTCGGCTACGCCCCCGCGAGCCACCTCCGCCAATCGAAAGTTCGTCTGCGCCTTCGCCCCGCCCCTAAACAGAACGGAGCCCGCCCCCTGAGGCAGGACCTGCTCCAATCCCCACCGCTTCTGGCGAGACCGATACCTGCCTCCGCCAATTGTCCCGCACGCGGGCCAGGTGCCCGGGGCCGAGTTCCAATCGCGCAGTGTCGGTGAGCCAGCCTCCTGTGGTGGCGCGCACCTGTAACGGGACAGCCACTGGAACTCAGGATCCCGGGTCGCAGGGTCCAAGCCTGTGGGAGGAATAAGGAGCGCAGACTGAGCCACAGGCTTGAAGAGGCTGCACTTCTGTATGACTGTATTCTCGGGAGAATCTCCAAGCCCGTTTCGCTCGTTCACCGCAGAGGTACAAGGTCGAGATTCGATAATAGATGTAAACAAAGAAGTGCTACTCAAGGCGGAGATCCCAGGCACGCCTCCGACCTCATTGTGACCACGTGCTAAGATTACTCCTTAGTCTTCTCAACACCCTTCAAGAGATAGCTATGTTCATCCATTCAACAAATATTAAGTGCCCATTATATCAGGCTCACAATCAGTTATGATAAAGTTGTCAACACAACCCAAATTCACAGCCCTCTGGTGCCTTCGTTTCTTCGGTTCAATGCCTCTCTAGTCCCTCAATTCTTCCCCAGTTTCATCGCCAGGACCCTGGTCCAAGCCTTATTTTTATGCCTGAACCACTGTGATGCATTCCTACTGATTTCCCTGCTCCAGGCTCCCCCCGCCCCACCCCTTCCAAACCCGTTAGCAGAGGAATTTTCTTTCTGTCTTCTTTTTAGCAGAGGAATTTTCTAACTTGCAAATCTTGCCTTATTGCTCCCCAGCTTAAAACTCTTTACTAGCCCTCCACAAGCTGTAGGGCAGAGTCCAGGTTCTTTGTTACTTATTTAAATCTCTTCATGAGCTGCCCTCTGTTAGTCTGTTCTGCTCAGTTCTCTCCATACCCTTCCAAGCTCAGTACCTCTGAACCACCTGCTTCCCCCTCTCACAATCATGCCTTTTCCCCTCCTTGTATGCTTAACTGGGAAAAAGAATCTTGTTCTCTCTTCTAGTGTCAGCTCCTACACAGAGCCTTCCCTGAGCCATTTATAGGAAGAGGGAATCACAAACCAGGGAAGCAAGACAGCAAGATGCTCAAGGGCTCCAGCTCAGGCTCTGGAGTACAACTAGCTAATACTGCCTAATCCTGGCTGACAGTTTCCTAGCTGTGTACTCAGATAAGCATTTATCCTCTCTGAGACTCAGTTTCCTCATCTGTAAAATGGAAACATTGATAATACCTACCTTACAAAGTCATGGTGAGGGTTAAATAAAATGTTGTGTGAAAAGGTCTTAGAATAGTGTTTCACACATGACAAGTCCACAGTGAATGTTAGATATGATCTATACACCAAGGAATAAACACTTGCTGAGCTCCTTCTATATGGTGGGCAATTTTGAGACAGCTAAGTTAACCCTCAATCTTGTGAATTAAAAATACCAGAAAACTGGGACTTTAAAAGTAGATCAGATTTCAAGGCTATGAAATTAAGGTAGCACACCAGGAAATGGGAGGTTGGAAGCCAGGACCAAGGAAAACAAAGCAATTAATTGAGTTATCAATCAGCTCCACTAAGACAGAACAATAGGTTGCCCTGTTCTGAAATAGTGTCAGGTTTTTTTCCCCCCAATGGTGAGGGTCAAACACATGTGTAGAATAGTCACTAACTAACCTGCAATTACCTTTTCTAATTACTATGCTAATGAGCATAGAAATGATCACACCTGGAGGCAGAGACCCAAGATGATAATGAAGAGGGAGGAATGATGAGAGAATGGTGAGAGCTGGAACTCCACCTCTACCATAAAGTGACATCAAGAGATCTCCTCCCTGAATGCCATAGGAGCACTATAAAGCTACACATTTCTGTCCTTTTGTTTGTTTGTTTGAGTCAGCCTGGGATTTATGTCCCCATATGCTGCCTCCCTTGTACTCAAGCCTAAGAATAAAAAGTCTGTTCCTCTGCCAATGTGCCTTTATCTGGTTCTTCTGATGGAGAGCACAAAAACCCTCTACACTTTCAAAAACATTTTCATACATGTTACTTTTAATTCCCACCACCCCATGAGAAAGATATTCATTACATTTAGAAGATACCAAAAACTAAGGTTCAGAGAGGTGACATGACTTACCCAAAGTCACACAGATGGATTTTCTCTCTCTCTCTCTCTCGCTCTCTCTCGCTCTCTCTCGCTCTCTCTCGCTCTCTCTCTCTCGCTCTCTCTCGCTCTCTCTCGCTCGCTCTCGCTCTCTCTCTCTCTTTTTTTTTTTTTTTTTTTGTACTGGGGAGTACAAAAACCCAGGAGCATTGTACCACTGGGCTACATTCCCAGTTTCCCACCTTTCTTTTCTTTTCTTTTGTTTTTATTAGACTCACTAAATTGCCCAGGCTGGTCCCTCAAACTTCCTGCCTCTGCCTCCTGAGTTGCTGGGATTACAGGTGCACACCACTTCACCTGATACAGATGTATTTTAAACTCAAGGGGCTGTGTAGATTCAAAGCCTGTGCACTTTGTTGTGCAGAATGAGTACCTCTGATCTGAAATGCTTGGGACCTTATACACCTTATACATATAACCTAAAGGTAATTTTATACAACATTTTTAATCATTGTGGACATAAAACAAAGTTTCGTGGTCTGGGATTTTTCTACTTGCAGCATCACGTTGGTACTCAGAAAGTTCTGGAGTTTGGAACCATTTAGATTTTTGATTTTCACATTAGGGATGCTCAACCTGCATAACTACTATTATCTTTTCTATAATCACCACTGATAATCATAAAGTAGATGATCTTTATTGTTTTTAAGATTTAGAGATAAATTTTTCCCCTGCTTATAAAATAAATTTTAAATTCCTTAAGCAGGCCTTCAAGGCTACATAATGTTGTTTCTATTTCCTTTCCCCCAAAAGCCAGTTTGCATCCAAAGCCAGTCCCTTTCCTAGAACACCTAAGAGTTGGAATCCCTGAGCTTCACCCTCCACAGTGGAACCACCATAGAAGGCACACCCTCCCCTATTCCCAAAGAGACAAAATCTTAGCTTGACAGGAATCATGCCCAAACCCCAGCACCTGGTGGCTTGAATTTGCATGTTCTATAGTTAGTCCTCTGCTCTGTAAACAAATTCTCCTTTACCTGCCTGGCTGATCTCAGATCTAAACAAATTTTTTCCTCTCACTGCTAGACCATTTTCTCAGCTGCTGGGGAGAACACGACCAGGTTCAAGGGCATGAGAGCCCATACAACTGACTTCCTTTGGTTCTAGCTGGGTGATGGAGAGAGGGAAATGGATGCACCTCTAGAAGTTGCTGGCCCTGCCACCTTGTAAGAGTTTCATTATCAGAGTCACAAACTACCCTGTGCAGCCCTGTGCAGAGAGACCCTGCTACAGCTAATACTGAGGGCCAGAAATCCTAAACAGAAAATCAAATTACAGTTGGCTGGTGGCCTAGGGGCACTGCAGCTCCATGCCACCAGCTTTTAGAGGGCACAGAAGTTGTCGAATGTGAGTCCAAAGGGTGAAAAGTCAACTGGAGTAGGTAGGTCAGTACCCCCAGTCGACACCTCTCTGGGAGCCTGGGGTCTTACCTACCTACACAGGCCTTGGTGACTTCCTGGAGGAACATCCTGGTGTGTGAGCCAAAGGGTAGTCGGAATAGAAGGCTGAGCTCTGCTGTGTCCAGCTGAACGGTCACATCTGAGCCTGCACAAAGGAGGCAGAAAATGGGCCCTCAGCTGCCAGCAACTGAATATTTGGATTGATCTTAAGGGTAGCATTCCCAGGATGGAGAATCATCATTCCAGGCTCCCCCAAAGCCTCTGGGGCCTTAAGCAAGTCACTCAGGGTTGCTGCTGGCAAGTAAAAGAGCCATTTGTATCCTCAGATCCAAATTCACATCCTCTGCACTTTATTGGTAGGTAGGTTCTAAGAAGTTAGTAAGCCTCACCAATGCAGTACTGGATGGAGCTGGCAAAAACAGATTCTCTGAGCTAGTAGTGTCCACCCCTCCCAGTGCAATGAAGAGCACGTACAGATGGACCCTCTGGTGGGACTGACCATCAGTTGATCCTCCTGATAATGCCAGGCTCAGCGCTAGCACTAGGAATACCATGGTGAGGAACATAGATGCGGGCCCTTCTTCGGGGGCAAGTCTGGAAGTCACCAGTGGCACATGGTGAGCATTCAAAAACGTGCTGAACTAATGAAGGAACAAAAGCAACTAGCAGAGCAATTACAAGTGTGGACCCCAGGGTCTGAATTCTAAGTTTGAATCCAGATTCCATCCCCTACTAAATTATTTAATTTTTCTGGGCCTCAGTTACCTTGCCCACAAAATGGGGATAAAAACAATGATAATCTCATAGAGTGGTTGTGAAGAAAGCATGATGCGATGTATGTAAAGCTTTCAGCTTGTTATCTGACACAAGGTAATCCTTGGTTATATATTGGCCTCTATTACTATCATCATCATCATCATCATCATCATCATCTAACAAAGAAGTCAGTCATTAAGTAAGTCAGTACAAATCATCAAATCACTATGTGTGACAGGGGCCTGGCAAGGGCAAGAAAAAGAAAAAGTTTGCAGGAAATTTAAGTGTTCATCAAAGGCTTCCTTGGAAAAGAAATGTGTGACCTGACCCCTGAAAGATGACTAGGAAGTGTAAAGAGGTGTGAGGCTTTCAGGAAGAGGGAACTCCACTGTGAGAACATGGGGTGTTCAAAGTGATGAGAGAGACCCAGAAGAGTCTAGGGCAGTAAGCAAGGGGGAGAGAGGATGGAAATGAGCCCATGGAAATTTACTTACAGTAAGAGAACCCTCTGTATTCTCACTTCCAAAATAACCCATTATGTCCTATAAAGAATTGAAAGCTTGGGACTCAATTGGTTAACACCCTCCCCACTTTATAGAAGGGGAAGACTCAGTCTCTGAAAAGTCCCTGCAGGGTCTTATTTGCCACAGTAAGGACATCAGGGGTGTTCTTACTTCACACATTCCTTCCTCCCTCTCTCTCTCTCTCTCTCTGTGCAGATCCTGTACCCTCTTCCCCAACTGGGACCCAGAGTGAGAGGACCACTCACCAAGGATGTAGAGTTCACCATCTGGGGACACTGTGCAGGAAGGAAACGAGAATGTCTTTAGCAACTGAGCACCCTTGCCCCAATGTCATCCTTATTCCCACCACCCATCCCCAATGTGGGCAGAGATGACTCAGGGGACACCTAGAGGAGAGGGATTCATACCACCCAGCCCTCTGTGGCACCTTCTTCCAGCGTAAAATCTCGTGAGACTGGCACTATCTGGTCCAAGGAGACATCATCCCCGGTAATGGCCATCCTCCGGTGCGTATACAGGAAGAGACTGAGGGCAGGAAGCGGAAGTGAGGACAGGGCCCACTGGCCATGCCTCAGGCTCCTCTTCGAAGCCTAGGTGCTGATGCTGTCTGTGGGTCCCTAGGGCAATTCTGGTGGTGCCCAGGCTCACTACTCAGGCCAGCTCTGTTCAGGGTGCCTGTGGAAACTGCAGTTTATGGATGAGGTCATCAAAGTGGAACTTTTCTCACTTTGGGGAGCCCATGCTGTTAGTAAAATGTACCTTCTAGCGCTGCATGTGACAGCCACAGTGCAACCTCAGCCACCCCCTCTCCCTTCCCCAACCTCAGTTTTCTATCTCTAAAACTAGGATGGAGGATAAGAAAATCCACCTCTGGCCCCTTCCACCCAGTTCTGAGGCCCTGAGGTCCACTTACTAGCTATGAGGTCTTTGGCGAGTGTCATTTACCCTCTGCTCCAGTGTACTGAGTGGATGTGGCCGGGCATTGCTTCCAGAGAACCTCTATGTGCCTCACAGTGTTTCAGACCTTTGAAGTACAGACTCATCTAAGGCCATACCACCCTGAACGCACCCAACCTTGTCTGAAGGGCGCTGATGCATGAGGAAAATTTTAAGTTCCCTTGTGTTCTAAGGCAAAGATAAGTGTTGAAAGGACTTTGCAGTTGCAAAATTTGATTTTTCCCTCCCTAATACATCTTCCTCGGGTTCTTAAATCCTCCTCCATCTAAAGAGTCTCATTTCCCATGATGCTGCCCTTTGGCACATCTGCCTCCTGTGACCACTCCCATTTTTTTTTAAATTAATGGTAAATGAACCTTGGGGCTCCCTACCACTGAGTTACATCCCAGACCTTCTCATTTTTTATTTTGAGTCAGGGTCTCACTAAATTGCCCAGGCTGGCCTTGAATTTGCCAATATTCCTGCCTCAGCCTCCCAAGTAGCTGGGATTACAAGGTATGTGCCATAATCTTTTCTTTTCTTTTTCTTTTTTTTTTTTTTTCAGTTTTTTTTTAAAAAAAATTTAGTTGTAGATGGACACAATATCTTTATTTTATTTATTTTTATGTGGTGCTAAGGATTGAATCCAGTGCCTCACGCATGCAAGGCAAGCGCTCTACCACTGAGCTACAGCCCCAGCCTGACACAATCTTTTTATTTATTTATTTTTTTCGAGGTGCTGGGGATCATCCATAGTGGGCAAGCACTCGACCATTGAACTCTATCTTCAACCCTACTTTAATCTCTTTTTTTTTGGCGGGGGTGGGGGGGAGATGTACTGGGGATTGGATTGAAGCAAGAGGTGCTTAGCCACTGAACCATACCCCCAATGGAGACTAACCCCAAGTCCTAGACAGGCAGAGACCAAGCCCCTCACTCACGCGTGTTCCTGGCCACCGTGCTCCAGGCGGTAGCGAACAAGCCCCAGTAGGCGGCTCTGCCGGCTGTCCCCTTCACATAGCACACCTTGTACCGCCTGCTGCTCAGAGTCAAGGAAAAATGAAACCCGAAGCCAGGCCTCTCCCCATCCAGACCACCCCACCTTCCCTGCCCTTCTCCTGCCTCCCAGACTCCCTGTGTGACCTTGTCAAGTCATTTCTCCTCTCTGAGCCTCCTTCATCTGCGAAATAGGGATAATAATCCCCAACTTCATAGGGGTTTGGGAGGCTAGTTGCATACTTAAGGCACTTGACAAGGAGTCTAGGACCAAGTGAGTACTTAGTAAATATTGGCTTCCTTCTCCCCTGACAGCTCAGAGAAAAAGGGAAGAGAGTGGACAGACACCTTGACACCCTTGTTTGACCTCCCACAAGGCCAGAGCTAGGAGCTCAGAGCCAGGAAGGATATGATGATGCAATATTCCCCCTCAGCCAGAGTCTCCTGGATAGCCACCGACTGGTCCATGCTGGCCCCCGCTGAGACTCTCCCTGGGCAGGACAGATAGGATCCCCCTTTGGTCTACAAGTGAGGGATGAAGTGACAGCTGCTTCAGAGGGCTGCGGGGCAGGAAGGAGGGCTTTTGTGCAGGGAGAAGGGAAGGGGAGGCCTGGTCCTCCTCCTCTTCCCACTCTCTAGAATGGGCTTTTAAAGCTTTTCAAGAGAGGAGCCCCAACCCTTTGCCCCTGGCCAGGGCTGCAATTAGTTGTCGTGCCTTTTATCTGGGAGGGCATCCACCGTTCCTAGTGGGGGCCAGTCTACTCCTTGAAAGTGGGATGCCGGGTCACATTGCGGAGACAGGACTTTGTTCCGTTGCTCCTGGGGCAGGCTCTGCCTCCCTTCTCGGGGGAGCAGTATTGATCCTCTGGGAAGTGTTAATGGTGTATCCGAATAAGCTGGCGGGACATCTCCTTACTCTCAGGTAGGGAGGGTCCCATCCTGGAGAAGGAACCCAGTTTTGCTCCTCTATCCTGGGAGAGGGAAAAGTGCCCCGTTGCTTCTTGCCCTTCTTCCTGCCCAGCAGGCCCCGTTGCATCAGCCATAGGCAGGGGGTGGGGGAAATGTCCAATCTCATGGCTACAGGGTAGGGGTCCCACCTGTCAGCTTGCCCTCTCCCTCCCACCCGACACCTACTCCCAGACCCCTGCCATCGCCGCCTACCTCCTGAGCTGTCACCGCTGGGAGCGCGGGACTCTGCGGCCGGCAAGGTCAGTGACTACATTTCCCAGCGGCCCCTGCGCCATAGGATGGTCAGCCAGTCTGCAAGTCCCAGCATGCCCGAGTAAATCCTGGGGTGGGGGTATCTCCCCGCTCCCGTTAACCCTGTAGGTCCTGAGATAGGCTGGGGTTCGTATTCCGGAAAGGCTTTCTAGTGAATGCCTAACCCTCACCCTCAGACCTCTGAGACAGGGGGCCAGGCCCCGGAAGGAACATGGTCACATTTACCTTAAGGGAAAGAAAAAAAAAATTTAATTTCCTCCTTAATCTACTCTCAACTCTTCTCACTCCAAGAGAGCGAACTCTGACCTCTACTGAAACTCTTCATCCCCAAATAACTACTTTGTCTTAGCTTAATGGAGGGAGAACAAGATTATGAACAGCCAGTATCTCCATTTTTCCAGGCAAAGAAACTGAGGTTTAGCCAGGTTAAGCAATCTAAGGCCTGCAGCCTGGCAGTTGGTGACACTGGGACAGAGCTGAAGGCCTCACTCCTGCTCCTGTGCCATTGAACTGCCACTCAAGGCCATGTGTCCTCTCTCAGTCCCTCCTGGCCCTTCTTGTCCACAGGAGACTGTTTGAGGATAAGAATGTAAACATCAAGTGTGTGACACTATTTACTCGTGCTACTGGTGTGACTGTCAACAGGCTGTGTCAAAGGCCTCTGTTCCTCAGCTCTCAGGCAGCCCTAGGCTGGACTTCACTGTTCTCAAGTCCCTTCCCCTGATTTCCCTGGTCATGGGCCCTTGGTAGAGACATTTCTCCTTTTCAGACTGGAGTTTTGAGATGAAACTACATTCTCTGCTTATCCAATTTCTTTCTTGGTTCTTGACTCACAAATTTGAAAACTAAAACCCACAGACAATAAGGAAAGGGAAAAGTGAACAGAGTAGGATTTATTTCAATGAGAAGAAAGAGAATTCCTGTGACGTAGGAGGGCAACTGATAGTGTTATGGTGCTGGCGCCTTCTGGGAAACTGAGACAGTGTGAAGAACGCCTCCCACACACACACACACACTTTCAAACCCCAGTTCTTGCGATCAGGTCAGAAAGATTTCAGACATATTGCTCAGAGTAATAGGATGAGTTTTTTGAAGGCATAGGAAAGGGGAAAGGGGAAAGGGACACTCTCAAGAGAGAATGGGTCCTCTCAGAGAGGAAAGGGACAGCATGCTTCTCTTGCACTCCAGTTTTATTGGGGATCCCAGAAAAGTTTCCAGAAAGTCCCTCCCAGGTCTACCTCTTGATTTTTTTTTTTTTTTTTTTTTTTTTTTTTTTTTTTTTTTTGCTACCAGGGATTGAACTTGGGGGCACTCAACCACTGAGCCACTTCCCCAGGCCTATTTTGAATTTTATTTGGAGACAGGGTCTCACTGAGTTGCTTAGCTCCTGGCTTTTGCTGGGGCTGGCTTTGAACTTGTGATCCTCCTGCCTCAGCCTCCCAAGCTGCTGGGATTATAGGTGTGCACCACCATGCCTGGACCACCTCTTAACTTTTGACTGAAATTAACATGACGTCATCTTTCAAGTCACCCCTGTCATGACAATTCTAGGTCACTTTGGCCCATGTTGACTGGTTCTAATTAGATTCTTAATCATACATTCTTAAAGAGTTTATGGTTAGGAGGAATTATCTTTATCTCCCTGAGTTCCAGGATTTGGTCTGTGATAAGGGTTCCAAAGCCCTCCCCGTTCAGGGTAACTTGGGTTCCTCTTATCAACATTATTTTGGGCCTGCATTTTTCTTGCAGGTAATTGGTAGTTTGCTGAGGAATGTGACATATCCCGTCCACTTAAACTAGGCAGAGATGCAGGTAAATTGTTTCTTGGACAAGAAAGAATGTGGTAGTCAGCATGGTGGGCACATTTTATAGAATTATTCTTTTTTTTTTAAAGAAAGAGTAAGAGAGAGTGAGAGAGAGATTTTTAATATTTATTTTTTTAGTTTTTGGTGGACAAAACATCTTTCTTTGTATGTGGTGCTGAGGATTGAACCCGGGCCGTACACATGCCAGGCGAGCGCGCTACTGCTTGAGCCACATTCCCAGCCCCTAGAATTATTCTCTTAACCTTGTGTTCTGTTCCCACCACTCACATCTGTCTTCCCCTTATCACTTTGGGGCTTTATTGACCCCATCTAAGATATTACAGTTGCTCTGCCTAGACAAAATGGACAGTAAGTTTTTCTAGGGTGGTTCTCTGTCAGTTCTTGGTTATGTCACTAAACTAAAATTCCCTGAGAACTGGGCTATGTCTTTCTCTCATCATCTCATCACCCCAGCAGAGTTTCTTCTGTTCTTCCTCCTTCTTCTCCTTCTCCTCCTCCTCCTCCTCCTTCCTCCTCCTCCACCTTCTTTTCCTTCTTCTTTTCTTCTTCTTCTTCTCCTCCTCCTCCTTCTTTTCTTCTTCTTCTTCTCCTCTTCCTCCTTCTTCTCTTCTTTTTCTTTTCTTCTTCTTCTTTTTCTTTTCTTCTTCTTCTAGAATTTAATCTGAGGTTTTCTACCACTGAGCAACATCCCCAGGCCTTTTTTAAAAATTATTGTTTATTTTGAGACAGGGTCTCACAAAGTTGCCCAGACTGGCCTCCAACTTGTGATCCTCTTGCCTCAGCCTCTGAAGTAGCTGTGACAACAGGTGTGAGTCAACACTCCTGGCCCTCAGAACACACTTATTGAATCAGTGGATCACTCAGTGAATGATTTCAATGAATACACCTTCTCTCAAGCTTTGGCCCAAGCTGAAGGAGCAGCAGATGGGCCAGTGCTGAGGAAGGGGTGATCACCATGACTTCTGACCAGTCCCTTCCTCTTTCCCTAAATTGTGCTTTAATGACCATCCAACTTGCTTATGGAGACTCATTCCAGAAGCAGATATACCTCCCAGTCATCTCTTGATGCATCCACATCACAAATGGATCTCAGGTTTACTGGAATTCATTTTCAAAGTGATGTAAGGGGTGAAGGGAAAGGGGATTGTTTCTACCTTGAGAGATCAAACAGGAAGGGATCATTGCAGGAACTCCAATTCCAGCTCCATCTTTATGTTAAAGGCTGGGGAGGAGGGTCTGGAACAGATACCTGTTCCCTGTCCCTGAAGGATCTTGGGGCCTTTTCATTGGATGGGGATTAGGCAAGAGTTTCTTTTTTTTTTTTTAAGACAACTCCAGCCTCTTTCCTGGGATTGGGGTTAATGCCCTGATCCCTTGGAGGGTCCCATGTCATAGGCCCTGGGAAGGAGGGGGGAGGCACCTCGAGCCCAGAGATGTGGACTTGGCCAATCACTTGTAAGAAAGACAGACACAGCTGTAGGATTGGAGTAGGTGGGCCTGGGGGCCTACAGGGTCTCCTTGACTGCTGTTCTTTTTCTTCTGCTAGGGTAACTGGGACAGGAGCAGGAGTGGAGGAGCAGCAGAGTGTCCATAGCCAGAGTGCAGGGAAGTGCACTGGTAGCCCCTGAAGCTGCCTGGCTAAAGTGGAGGTTCCCACCATCTGGAAGCAGCTGCTGAAGGCCAAGACTGGGCAGCGCTACTGATAGCAGGGTTAGTGTCAGCCTTGCAACACCTGGGGTTCCTGCCATATAGTTCTGGCTGCAGCCAGTACAGCTTAAGCAGGATTGGTTCCGCCTCAAGAAGAGATGGGCCCTTCTTCCTTTCCTTACCCCTCTCCCACTCATGGAGGCCGAAAGCAAAACATGGGCTGAGCTAAATATGGACTGACCTAAACCTCTTTGGTCCCTAGCTCCCGCCTCTTGAGGTCAGCCAGGCAGTCCCTAGAGAATGTGCAGGTCAGGAACAAGGGGGCATGTATGTCATGGAGATGTGGAAAATTCCAGCTGCTGCCCTGGGTTTTGGCATCATGTGGTGTGAAAGGATGGAACTTGCTAGACCCCAGGCAGGCTGGTTCCTTGAAGGTCCAGCTCTGGTGAGATTCGGGTGTCTGATTATCTGCTCCAGGCTGTGGCTCCACTCCCTTTCCTCTCATGATACCATCAGGCTGGAGCCCCATCGTGCCAGGGTCCTGCACCTGCAGTGGTGCTCCCCATGCCCACACTCTGCTGTGTGGTTGGAGTGCTATGCCTCTTGGTAACATGTGTCTTGGAAGCAGCAGAATCTGTCATGTCTGGCCAGCTTTGAGCACTGTGATCCCACTCCATGTGCTGAAGGGCATCCATCAATTAGGAAAGCTCTCCTCTCCTTCACATGCTGCTTACCTGGACAGGAGCAAGGTTCAGCTACCAGGAAGACCAGCAGGAGGGCTGGTAGGAGGAAAAGGAGAGGATAGTACTCCATTTGTGTACAATGTGTCAAAATGCAATCTACTGTCATGTATAACTAATTAGAACAAATTAAAAAAAGAGAGGAGGAGCCATTGCAGGGAATGACAAGTTTAAAGGTCACAGGTCAATGAAAGGGCACGCAGTGCTTAAATGGAAGAAGTTAGGAAAAAGTACAAGCAGTCCCAGGGTCCACCATTTGGCCTAGCTTAGAATTGGTCACAGGGTCCCTGGGCTGAGGACAGCTACCTTTGAGCAAGGCAGCTTTATGGCTACCATTGGCTACAGACATCTGATGAGGTGCTGCAGGAGCCAGAGTGAAGGGCCAGCTCTGGGTAGCCAGAGGAGGGCTGCAAACAGAGATTGCCATTATAGCACTATGCAAATAAGCAAGCAGGCTGGGGAGCACGGGAGGTCAACCTCTAGGGAACAAGGGATTCCAGGGGTTTGGCTTTTGCTTCCTGAAGGTGGTACTGTCCAAGGGACAGCATAAGGGAGGCACAAAGAGGCCTGCATCCTAGTAACTGCCCCTCTGAGAGTTGTTGGCATGGCCACAGCAGCATCCCAGGCCCCAGGGGAAGCAGAACTAGAGCAGGTGCAGGGACAGGAAATAGATATCTGTTGCCTCTGATCTGACCTCATTTGCCTCCATCAGAAGGTGCCTGAGGTGATGGGTTTCCTCAGAGCCCACACCAAGGAAACCCTGAGTCACAGAGGGTTAGAAAGCATGGTTTACCTTGTCTCAGGGTTCTTCAGGTTCAGACCCCACACTGTCCCTAAGTTGGACCTGAGCCAAGGGCAGGAGGCAGCTCTCAGACTGGATTCCTGAATTCCAGGCTCTGCCTCCCCCAGCCTGAGGGGTCAGACCTGGAAGTGTCTGCTTAGGCACCTTTTACGTTTTCCTGTGCAAGGTAAATAACTGCTGGAGGTGAGAGTGGGAATTTTTTTTTTTTTTTAAAGAGAGAGTGAGAGAGGAGAGTGAGAGAGAGAGAGAGAGAGAGAGAATTTTTAATATTTATTTTTTAGTTCTCGGCGGACACAACATCTTTGTTGGTATGTGGTGCTGAGGATCGAACCTGGGCCGCACGCATGCCAGGCAAGCGCGCTACCGCTTGAGCCACATCCCCAGCCCCGCGAGTGGGAAATTATTCTAATCTTTCCACCCAGCTCTGGGAGGCTGAGCACAACCAGCCCCCTTCATTCTCAGGGCTAAAGGGGCATCTATTCCCTCGTTCTTGGCTATAGTCCTCCACCAGTCTCTCAGTGACAGGTGCCAAGGTGATATGATACAATGGAGAGCCTGAAGCGAGGACCTACTCTGGGATGGGCCCTTTCAGTTTTTTGGTACTGGGGATTGAAGTCAGGGGTGCTTTACCACTGAGCCACATCCCCAGTCCTTTTTTATATTTTATTTAGAGACAGGGTCTTGCTAAGTTGCTGAGGCTGGCTTTGACTTGCGATCCTTCTTCCTCAGCCTTGAAAACTGCTGGGGTTATAGGAGTGCACCACCACACCCAGATTCTCCTCCTCTCCCCTTTCTTTTCCTTTTATTCTCTTTTGCTTCCACATGAGAACATACAACCCTCTACTTTTTGAGTTATTTTGCTTAACACAAAGTTCACAAGTTCCATCCACTTTCCTGCAAAGGACATTTCATTCTTCTTCATGGCTGCATAAAACTATAGGTGTATATATACCACATTTTCTTTATCCATTCTTCCATTGATGGACACCTAAACTGATTCCGTAGTTTGGCTGTTGTGAACTGTGCTGCTGTACACATGGGTATGCGTGTATCACTATAGTATGATGACTTTAATTCTTGAGGATAAACACCAGGCAGTGATATAGCTGGGTCATATTGCATTTCCATTTCGAGTCTTTTGAAGAACCTTCATATGATTGGAAAGGTGACTTATTTGACTGGATCAGAAACTTGGCAGGTGGAGGGACTCGGAGGGAAGGGAGACCAGGCTCCTCCCAGAACGCATATGGAATGACAAAAGATGATGGCAGGACTTGAAGCATAAATGGAGAGGGAACTGTCATCCCAAGGATTAAAAAAAAAAAAAAAAAAAGTGCAGAGGAAAAGTCTCAAAGTTTGTTTGCCTCTCAGTTCCCCAACACATTGGTTACATTTAGGGTACTCCCTCTCAGTGTCTTCCAGCACCAGCTGACCTCAGGGAAGGGACCAGAAGACAAGAGAATAGGGATAACTGGTTGAGGCTTGACATATCTATTCCCTTCCTCTCAGAGCTGGAGAGCATGGAGACTCCTGCTCTTGGGAGGCTCATCCCAGGATCAGCAACTGGGTTCAGCAGAGGTGGTGAATCCTAGCAATAATTCCCAAACAGTTCTTCCTCAGCCTAGCAGCCAACCTTCTTGAAAAGCTGGCTGAATGGGCTTTTCTCAGCAGTCGGCATCTGGGCAGAGATTCATACTCCACATCCAAAGGCAAGATTCTTTTTGTGGTGCTGGGGATTGAACCTGGGCATTGTACAAGCTAGGCAAGTGCTGTCACCGAGCTACACCCCCAGTTTGGTAAAGGTGAGATGCTTTAGACTTAGGAAGCAAAGACGGGCATTTGGGAATTCCTAAGTGCATGGAACTACGCAAACATGGGCATGCATTTTTCTAGTAAAAAAGTTCTGTATCCTTGTTTCCAAAGGAATCCATAATTCTAAAAATATTAAGAACTACTGATTCAAACCAAGGAAAGCAACCTCTCCTCCTTCCACAGCCTGGTCAGGGCGTTCCGCAGAAATACGGTTCTCCCCACAGCAGATGCCCTGAGGTGGACTTCCAGGAGGTCCCTCTGAGAGGGCCTGATGTTCTTGCCTGCACCTCAGCCAACAGCTGTGTACCCCTTCAGTACCTGATGGCGCTGGCCACATGGCTCTTCATTGCAACTGAGCATCCTTACTCTGGCTTCTGCTCCCACCATCTTATTTCCACTTAATTTTCAAAATTTGCAAATCTAATTGTGCTTGGCACATACAAGGCACCAAAAAATCTGAATGAATGAATGTAACCAAAGAACAGGAGAAGCCTTTGTGGCAGCAGGTAAGCCCAGATTCCCTCCAGGGCTATTCTGGCACACAGTGCACAGGACGACTGCAGTTACCTAGACAGGGCAATGGCAGGACCCCTCAGACCTCATCCTACCTCCCTTCCACACCGTAAAGGGGCATCCCAGGTACCCACTCCTAACGACGGGGCTCTGGGGAATGTGACAACTAGAAAGCAGTAGGTACACTCCTGGGAACCCTCAATGCAGCTACTGTTCCAACAGGCAGGCTGGAGCCATGTCTTCTCGCTGCACCTCCATTTCCAAGGCTTTAACTCCCTTCCCATTGGCAATGTCTCTTTGCATCCTGGGCTGGTTTTCAGAATCAGTTTGTAGTCAGCTCTATTAGGTATGCTTATCCACTCACTCTTCTTCAGAAGTTCAGGCTCTAGAGAGGTTGTCCACTGGGGTTTTAGGCAACTGGAGGAGCCAAAGCACAAACCAACGTGAGGGGTTGCCCAAGAGACACGTTGAACCAGGAAGGAAAATACCAATCCAGAGTGAAGTGCTACAGGGGTGGGGATGGTGACTAGAGCAATAGATAGGTGGGAGAAAGATGGCCAATCATGAAGTTGGGATTTCTAAAAGAAGACATGTGAAAAACAGAAGATCCAAATGCTGAGGGCAAAGGGGCTGCTGGGAATACTGTTCTGCAGTAGGCCCTGGCCTTTGGAGAATTGTTCTTATGGGTAAACCAGTGCTTCCTGGCTCCCCTAGCTCTTTTTTCTTTTTTTTTTTTTTAAGCAGTCATTTTTCTTAAATATTTATTTTTTAGTTTTAGGTGGACACGATATCTTTATTTTCTTTTATGTGGTGATGAGGATTGAACCCAGTGCCTCACGCACGCCAGGCGAGCGGGCTACCACTTGAGCCACATCCGGAGCCCCATTCCATAGCTCTTTCTATTGGATACCAGATTCAGACCCTGGGGCAGTTGCTCAACTCCACCCCAAGATCTTAAAGGTTGGGGTTGGAGAACACAAGAATATTAGCTGCTTCTTGCAGTCAAACAGGGATCTTGTAGAAGAAATAGGCAGACAGGATCACCAAAGACTCTCATTTTGAACCTGATCTAAATAAAAAAGGCAAGCATTGGGGCCACACAGCGGTGGGGATGGAACCCAGAGCCTTGCACACAAAAGGCAAGTGCTCTGCCACTGAGTTAAATTCCAAGCCCCAAAATTAGTCCTTAAGAGCATCCCTTCCCACCCTTTCCATTCTTCCTGAGTATGAGCACTGATGACTGATTTCAAAAGGGCAGGGATCACCCTTGAGTGATGCTCCTTTGGGGAAGTGACAGCAAAGGGGTGGGATGAGGAAAGAGGTTAGGTTGGAATTACCTAAGATAATATATTTGGCATTAACAAGTGCTCATTAAATCTCGGCTACTACTAAAGTTGGTGAAAGGAAGTAGAAAGGCATTAATAACTAAAGTATTACATTAGTCCCAAATCTTGGGTTTCAGGAAAAAACACATTCAGAACAAGGGATTAGTTTTATTTTCCCATAGGACTTTTTTTTTTTAATATAAAACAAAAGATAAAACACATCTCAACCCTGTAATCTGCCAACATGCCTTGTTTCTACAAGATGCATGCTAGACCAGAAGACTATGCAGCAGAGTCTTTAAAAGCATTTGGTTGAGAGAAATAGAAAAAGCAGACCTCAGAGAAGCCTGGGCAAGCCCAAAGGCTGAGCTCTGTCCTGTGCTCTAGAGCAGTCCTTGTCTTTTCAGATCCTCATATGTCTTCTTATTCACAACATTCCCACTAGAGTCTTCATATTCTTCCTAAAAAGGAAGGGGTATACTTTGTTAGCTAAACTCCTCAAAAGAAACAACTAGAAATAATCTCTGGGTACCTGAGCTCACCTAATCAAATTCCATGGCATACCCTAGTACTACTACTACTTTTTTTTTGGCACTAGGTATTGAACCCTGGGATGCTCTACCATTGAGCAATATCCCCAGCTCTTTTTAAATTTTGAGATTGAGTCTCACGAAATTGCCCAGGCTGTCCTTGGATTTGTGATCCTCCTGCTTCAGCCTTCCGAGGTGGTGGGAAAACAAGCATGCTCCATAGCACCCAGCTATACCCTAGTACTCTGAGTTTGGCGTTTATCTAAGACAGTCTTTCTCAACTGGGGTTCCATAGAGAATTAAATTCTCTTCTAGATATCCAGAAGGGTATAATACACCCTTAGGATATCTGAGTTCAGAGTTCATTCTGATCACTTCCTATGTTTAAAATAAGAAACTCTGGTTGAGAAAGGATGACCCAGGACAACATTTTTCAAATGGTTCCCAAGAACCCTGTCTTTGCCCAGGACTACTGCAGAGGCTGACAGGGAGGCCAAGAAGGCTAAGTTTCCCCACTTCCAGAATCATTCTGCTTTATATATTGGAGTTCTACACTACAGCTAGAAAGGTTTGTTCCCCTCATGCCCCACTAAAAAAGAAATACTAAAACCACAACCTCAAAGAAAGGGAGGCTACGGCCAGTCCCTGTGGAGCTTGGGGTCAGTCACTACCATATTTCATATACATGTCATTTCCCATCCCTGAAATCTGGTGCTTGGATGATGACCGAGACCAAAAGGACATTTCCCACTCTTGTGAGAGGTTCATTTCTTGTGGAATGTTTTTTTTTTTTTTTTTCCCCAAAGGAGACCTAATTACGACATAAGATTCCTTAGTTTATAAATTCCCGACAGGACAAGAGATGGAGTCCACCTTCTTGCCATTCAATATTTCAATGGGAGAACACAATCTCTCTATAGATTCAAAGTGTAACAGATATCACACTAAATTAGGTTTATACCTCAGGAGTAGACTGATAGACTTATCATATTATACTTGCTATTAAAGTAAACCAAGGACCACTTTCACCTCCCTTCAACATGGTGAGGGAACTCTGTCACCTGATGCTGTCCCCAAGGCTGTCCCATTAACACCCACCTCAGTGTCAGGCTGCCATCTTTCTGAAGCCTTCTGAAGTTTCAGCTTGGCCCACACTACAGGTGGAGAAATAAGCAGCAATCAGGACTTACTGGTGTCATTCCACTGGTAAATAGTGCCACAACACTCCCCACTCCCAGAAAGATCCCCCTCTCCTTTGCCTTTGAGACCTTTACCTGCTCCAGACTGGAATTTGGTTCTGAACTTCCTATAGACAAAACTTTTGATGCAAAATTTACCTGATATTGCTTTGTTTTGAAAGAAAAGGAAGATCAAATATAACAAAAGATCTCTTAGAACTGAGAACTGACACTCTTGAAGAAAGAAGTTAACATGGAACAACCCCTGGGAATTACAAAAGAAATTAATCTGCCTTCAAGTCCGTAAAGGAGAGGAAAATAATATTTGATATCATCAAATATATTTACTTAAAGTCTGGTACATATATTTCAAATTCAGAGAAAAAGAGGAGAAATACATGGGCCATATTATATTGTTATACAGTATGTATATACAAATATGTGACAATGAATTCCACCATTATATACAACTATAACACACCAATTAAAAAAAAAAGCAAAAATATGGTAGCCAGAATCTGAAAGGTAAAATGATTCAACAGACTACAGAGACATTAAAATAAAAATTCTGACAATTCAAGAATAGATTATGTGTGGCACACATCTGTAATCCAAGCAGCTCAGGAGGCTGAGGCGGGAGGATCTTGAGTTCAAAAACCAGCCTTAGCAACTTTTGAGACTCTATGTCTCTAAATATAAACAACAGGCTGCCAATGTGGCTAAGTGGTTAAGTGCCTCTGGGTTCAATTCCTGGTACCAAAATAACAAAATAAAACAAAAAACAATGGAGGAAAAGGGTAGAGCAGTAGTGGATATGTAACTCTTCATAGAAATCTGGAAGTCATTAGGAAAGAATGTGATCATCACTGGGGGCCTGAGTGAGTTCACTAAGAATAAGTCAAGGGGCTGGGGATGTGGCTCAAGCGGTAGCGCGCTCGCCTCGCATGCATGCGGCCTGGGTTCGATCCTCAGCACCACATACCAACAAAGATGTTGTGTCCGCCGAGAACTAAAAAATAAATATTAAAAATTCTCTCTCTCTCTCTCCTCTCTCTTAAAAAAAAAAAAGAATAAGTCAAGCAAACTAACTCAATTTCCTGTTTTTGATGGGATATTGAACAATAAAAAAATCACAGATAGATAAGGGATATCATGATTTTAGTAAAGAAATTACTTTTAGGGGCTGGGGATGTGGCTCAAGCGGTAGCGCGCTCGCCTGGCATGCGTGCGGCCCGGGTTCGATCCTCAGCACCACATACCAACAGAGATGTTGTGTCCGCGGAGAACTAAGAAATAAATATTAAAAAATTCTCTCTCTCTCTCTCTCTCTCTCTCCTCTCTCACTCTCTCTTTAAAAAAAAAAAAAAAAAAAAAAAAAAAAAAGAAATTACTTTTAGAGATAATATCCATGGATTTCCTTAAAATATGTAAATAAACCATGCTACCATTATAAATAAGATGGAAATGTGGCTTAGGGGCAGAGCATTTTCCAAGCAAACATAAGCACCTCAAAAAAACCAAAAACAACAAAGGAAAGCAGTACAGTATGGAGGAAGGAGAAAAGACTGTTTTAGGACAGTCATGGGTTTGACCCCTGGCTTTTTCCATGTACAAGCTATTTGACCTTGGAAAAATTACCTAACTTCTATGGACTTTAGATTCTTTTGAAAACATGGGTAACCCACTACTTTACTGGTTGTTCTTTTTTTTAAAAAAATTTTTTTTGTAGTTGTAGATGGACAGAATGCCTTTATTTGTTGATTTTTATGTGGTACTGGGGGATTAAACCCAATGCCTCATGCATGGTAGGCAAGAGCTCTGACCCTAAGCTACAGCTCCAACCCTCACTGGTTGTTCTTAAGACTAAGTATACAATATCTCTTATTTGTCACCCACATAGTAGGCACTTGATAAATGATAACTAGTAATATTAAACTTAATAAAAAAGAGTGACTTTAGATCTTACTCCTCAAACTCTAAAAATAGCCTAGAAATGAAGATGAGGATGATGATAGCTTACATTTAGTCACTAGATACATGTTATGTTATGGTGTGGTTATGAACATTCACCTGTGCTATTACTTCACTTAAACTTCAAGACAACTTCATGAAGTAGATATAGTATTACCATCCCCCTCTTAATAGATGAAGAAATCGAAGAGCTAAGGGAAGTAACTTGCCCAGGAGTCTCACAGCTAGTTAAGTGGTGAAGTGTTAGCTTGTACTCCAATAGACGGCTTCTCTGGATTTTTGTGTGTGTGTGTGTGTGTGTGTGTGTGTGGTGTTGGGGATTGAACCTAGGGCCTTGTGCATATGAGGCAAGCACTCTACCAATTGAGCTATATCCCCTGCCCCAAGAGACTGCTTCTGTGGGGTTCGCATTTTTTTTTTTTTAATTTAGTTATAGATGAACACAACACCTTTATTTTTATGTGATGCTGAGGATCAAACCCAGGTCCTCCCACATGCCAGGTAAATGCTCTATCACTGAGCCACAATCCTAGCCTTGTTTTTTTTTTTTTCCGGGGGGAGTCACATCCTCACCCCCATTTTGTATTTTATTTAGAGACAAGGTCTCACTGAGTTGCTAAGCGCTGCTGAGGCTGCCTTTGAACTCCTGATCCTCCTGTCTTAGCCTCCTGAGCTGCTGGGTTACAGGCGTGCACCACCACACCTGGCTCCCAACCCTGCATTCTTAACCACATGAAATTCTACTGGAAATGTTTTTGATCCAACTTCAACCTTGAACAGAACACATCAAAACATAGAGAACCTGACAGAATCCATCAACCAAATCCTAGGGTAAAGGGTCCTGAAAAGATGGATGGGAAATTAAAAGCAGAAAAACAAATTTTTTTTGAACAAAATGGTAAAGAATATAGATTGAAGACAAAACAATATCTACAGAATCATTATGGGAATGAAAAAAGCATAGAATTTGCAGTGTTTCAGATAATCAAGATATAATCACCATGTATGCATAATTCAACCAAATAATATATATTAAAATATCTGTGCAAAATGGATAGTTTCAAGTCTACTATATAATTTGTGTAAATGAGAAGTATAAACAAACCTAACAAAAGCCAAGATATTCTTCCCAGGAAAGGAAAAAATATAAATAGAGCAATTAATATACTTAGTATAAAAAGCTTAATACCTCTATATAATCAAGAGTATTGATGACTGGGTTAAAAACAGACAACACTTGCTGCCAAACTTTATTACTTTTTAGAGACATGGACTTGCCAAGTTGCCAGGCTGGCCTTGAACTTACTCTCTTTCTGCCTCAGCCTCCCAGGCAGCTGGGATTATAGGCATGTGTCACTGCCTGATGCTGCCAAACTTTTGATGGCTGAGTAAAGGCAATGAACCACAATGGGAGTGATTAATAAAGTTACAAAATTGAGTTTATGTGGCTTAAACAACACAATAAATTATATGCAAAGCTGGCAGAAATACAAGAAATAAAATTTAAGTATAAAATGTTCCTATCAGAATTAAATATGAATAGATTATAAAGTATAAAACTAAAGACTTGAACACTGCAGGAAGAGCAAACCAATCCACATATGGAGAGAAGTACTTCTTTTCAACAAATCGTTGATATATATTTGGATGCAAAAATACAACATATCCTGGGCTGGGGATGTACCTCAGTGGTACCAGCGCTTGCCTAGCTGGCTCAAGAGCCTGGGTTCCATCCCCAGCACCACAAAACAAAAACAACAACAAAAACATATCCTAAAGACAGAATTCTACACCTTTCAGCAAGGGCCAAGAAAAATAATTTTTTTTTAAATATATTTTTTTTTAAAGAGAGAGAGAGAGAGAGAGAGAGAGAGAATTCTTTAATATTTATTTTTCAGTTTTCGGCGGACACAACATCTTTGTTTGTATGTGGTGCTGAGGATCGAACCCGGGCCGCACGCATGCCAGGCGAGCGCGCTACCGCTTGAGCCACATCCCCAGCCCAAAATAAAAATTTTAAAGAGTTCAAAGTGTTCAAACAATCAGGATTAAAAGTACTCTTTTATAAAAAATTTTTTTTTTATTAGTTATTGATGGGCCTTTATTTGTTTAGATGTGGTGCTGAGAATTGAACCCATGCTAGGCAAGCACTCTGCCACTGAACCCTAGCCCCTAAAAGTACTCTTTAAAATAATTTTTATTTCTTGGTGCTTTAACACTGAGCCACATCTGGGACCCGTTTTATATTTTATTTAGAGACAGTGTCTTGCTAAGTTGCTTGCTAAGTCTCGCTAAATTGCTGAGGCTGGCCTTGAACTTGGAATCCTCCTGCCTCAGCCTCCAGAGTCCCTGGGATTACAGGTGTGCACCACCCCAGCCCGCTTAATTACTTTTTTTAAAAAAAATATTTGTTGGGCTGGGGATGTGGCTCAAGCGGTAGCGCGCTCGCCTGGCATGTGTGCGGCCCGGGTTCGATCCTCAGCACCACATACCAACAAAGTTGTTGTGTCCGCCGAGAACTAAAAATAAATGTTAAGAATTCTCTCTCTCTCTCCCCGATGTTGTGTCCGCCGAGAACTAAAAATAAATGTTAAGAATTCTCTCTCTCTCACTCTCTCTTTAAAAAAAAAAAAAAAAAAAATATTTGTTCTTTTTAGTTATAAATGAGTGTGCAGTCTATTATGACATATTTATATAAACATGGCGTATGTCTTATTCTAATTAGGATTCCAGTTTTGTGGGTGTAGAGGATGTTGAGATTCACTGAGTTGTATTCACACACGCACATAGGAAAGTTATGTCAGGTCCATTCCACTGTCTCTCCTATTCCTATCTCCCTCTTCCCTTTATTGTCCTTTCTGTAATCCACTGAACTTCTATTTCCCCCTTGCACCCCAACTGTTTAATTACTTTTTAAAACTAAAAAAAGTTGGCCACAGTGGCACGCGTCTGTAAATCCTGGCAACTTGGGAGGCTGAGGTATTCTTGGCAACTTTTTTTTTTTTTTAATTTCTTATAGTTGTAGATGGAGAGCATGCCTTTATTTTATTAATGTGGTGATAAGGATCAAACCCAGTGCCTCACACATGCTAGGCAAGTGCTCTGTCACTGAGCTACAGCTCCAGCCCCGTTGGCAACTTTTAGTGAGACCATATTTCAAAATAAAATAAAAAGTACAGAAAATACAGCTCAGTCACAGCACCCCTGGGTTCCAATCTTAGTACCAAGAAAAGAGCGAGCAAGCAAGGAAATAAGCTCAGAGAAAACATCTTTACTAAATAAAGCTCTAAGTACAACATATCAAAACCAGATATTTCTAATGAAGTCCTTATAGAATGACATCTAGTAAATGTTTGTATTAGAAAGAATAAAGCAAAAAAGAGAATAAAGTTCTTGATTAAAGATTTAAGAAAGGAATAAACAAGATCACAGAAAGCATTAATAGGAAAAATAATAAAACTCAGAATAGAAATGAAACATGTGGTTCTCTACTTTGTCATAAGAAATTACGATAGTTATTAAATAAACATCTTCTTAGAGCATTTCCTTGTATAAAGGACTACATATCTGTGTAAATTAGCAATTTTCTTTTTCTTTTTTTAAAGAGAGAGAGAGAGAGAGAGAGAGAGAGAGAGAGAGAGAGAGAATTTTAATATTTATTTTTTAGTTTTTGGCGGACACAATATCTTTGTTTGTATGTGGTGCTGAGGATCGAACCCGGGCCGCACGCATGCCAGGTGAGCACGCTACCGCTTGAGCCACATCCCCAGCCCTAAAATAGCAAGTTTCAAGCAACAGAAAAGAATATAGCACATAATCTAATCCATTTTATGTCATAAATATGGTTCTGATCACTAAACTTGACTATGTCTCAAAACAAACAAACAAACAAACAAAAAAAGAGCTTATCTTATTTATGGATATAAATACAAAACTTCTAAACAGAATCCTAACAAGTTAAATCAGTACATTAAATTATCTATTGTCTAGTATGAAACAATTTAGGAATGCTGTTATATTCAATTCCTAAGAAAAGAAAAAGTGGTAAAATCTTACTACAACTATTTTACAAGTTAGTACAAGCTGGGTGCAGTAGTGCTCACTTGGAATCCCAGCAGCTTGGAAAGCTGAGGCAGGAGGATCTTGAGTTCAAAGCCAGGGCTTGATCTAATCTTATTCTTATGTCCTGAAGAGTAATAAACTAACTAAGAAGTGAAGAGTAATAAATTAACTAAGGCAAATTATAGGAAATAAGAAATACAGAAAAATGAACTGTGGAGCTGGGGTTGTGGCTCAGTGCTAGAGCACTTGCCTAGCATGTGTGGGGCACTGGGTTCGATTCTCAGCACTGCATACAAAAATAAAATAAATAAAATAAAGGGTCATAAACAACTGAAAACAAAACTATGATCTATTTTTTTAATATAAGCTTTTTTTGGTTATAGATGGTCATCATATCTTTATTTATTTTTATATGGTACCGAGGATCCAACCCAGTGCCACACATGCTAAATAAGTGCTCTACCACTGAGCCACAACCCCAGCCCCTTGTGATCTATTTATTAGTGCTGCAGAAATAAAAAAATACATCTAAAGATATGAATGCATTCAAAATATGGTGTTGATTCATTCTATGAAATTTTATTACTACTTAAATTTTCTCCCAACAAAATAAAGGGCAAAAATGGGAAAATAAAGAAGCTAATTAAGGGGGCTGAGGATATAGCTCAGTTGGTAGAGTGCTTGCCTCACATGCACAAGGCCCTGGGTTCAATCCCCAGTACCACCACCAAAAAAAAAAAAAAAAAAAAAAAGAAGCAGCAGCTAATTAGGTAATAAGACATGTTATGACTCTTATTGGAAACACTTTTGATCCTGTTTAGAAAATTATTAAGGAAAGGTATGAAAGCAAGGAGAAAAGTCCCCAAAGCTAACTACACACAAAAAATGCAGTGAAGAGTCCCCAGAATCCATGGGTTAAATCAGGATCAAGGAGCTCTTCTATTTGGGTTGGCCATGGAGCATCTGACAACCTGAAATGGGAGCCAAGGGAGCTGCCTGGGCAAGAAAGCTGAGCAGCGGGCTGAGTGCAGCAGAGAGTGAGCACCTGTAATGTAACAGTGGAGTGGTAAAGTCCCTTTTTTCTCAGTTTTATCAGCCTCAAGTGAAACTTGACAGAAAAGAGATGAATCAGAAAGAAAAGAGTCTGCCAGGAAGATGTTAATGGTAGAAAAAACTACTACTGTCAGGAAGGTAGGAAGCCTTGGACTGAGGGACCCTGGGTGCCTTGGCAGCACATTTCCTGATGTGCACTCCACTTCACACTTTCTCCACAAAGCGTTTCTACTTTTCCCCCTTTATATCAGTGGTTCTTAAATTAAAATAAATTCATAAAAATAAAAATACGATCATTCACTCAATCTTGCATACAGGGGAGTTCACAAACTCAGGTTAATCAAAAGCCTTGTTATAACTCTGCTCTGGGCTCTTCTCAAGGGGGGAAATAATCAGTACTACTAACTCACTCCCTTCAAAAAAGCAGTAATTATATGAATGCTCTAGCTTTTATATATCCACAGCCTACTGCCCCTGGACCTAGATACACCAGGTACTGGGAGAGTGAGTCGCCAAGAGAAGTGGCCACTTGGTCTGGACTAGAGAGCAGTCAACAAGCTTACTTACAGGAGACAGCATCTTCAATCTGTGTCACATTAGCAAAGTGGGCAGTGTTTGGAATGCCCAAACACCTCATGCCATGGGCATGACGCCATTCCTGGAACAGAAAAACAAAAGAACAATGTAAAATGGAAACAACTGAAGCAGAGCACTAATTCTATTTTATTCATAAACTCTACCCTGAACCTGTGCAAAAGACTCCCAACTAAAGGCAGCATTCTTTTAGTGGTTTATATTTATAAATAGCTGGCTATGACTGACAATAGATTGATATTTTTTTTCTTTTTGGTACAGGGATTGAACTCAGGGGCACTCAACCACTGAGCCACATCCCCAGCCCTATTCTGTAATTTATTTAGAGATAGGGTCTCACAGAGTTGCTTAGCACCTTGCTGAGGCTGTCTTTGAACTCTTAATCCTCCTGCTTCAGCCTCCTGAGCTGCTGGGATTACAGGCACGTACCACTGTGCCTGGCTGGGTTGATATTTCAAAGCCAAACTGCACAGTCTCAGATTTACAAAACCTAGATTCTAGATTCAATTGTCTTACAGACAAAATCTCTGGGTCAAAACCACAGAAAAACAATTCTAACCTGTAGCCTACTGTGCTGTGGGAGAAGCTGACAGCCCTAGCAACATCCACCACCAGCATAAGGGATATGATGGCAGGTAGGCATCATCTTTGTAAGTAAAGGAGAACATGGTATTAGGTAGAAGAGAGGATGTGAAAGAGAGTAGGGAGAGATACTAAAATAATGACAATTTTGGCTCTCGGATGGCAAACGACATGGGCTTTATTCTAGATGCCAAACCCAATCATTCAGTGGTATTAAGAAAGATTCAGAGCAAGAGACTCAGAAGAAAGGACCCTAGGATCAACTAGCAGCATGGACCTAGGGGAGTTAATACAAATTCACCATCCTTGGTCTAGCATATGAAAATTTTCCTTTCAAGTACTAAGAACTGAAGGCAGAAATGAAACAAAGGTGAGTCCATTTTCTAGAGTACTACTCAGACAGTGCCTTGTCTCAAGAATTGCTTGATAAATTTCAGAACCTTGCAGAGTAATAACCTAGGGTCAGAAATTATCTAAGATGCTAGCAGAAACAAAAGAGAAATAAAAGAATAGCAAGAGGAAACCGAAATGATGCCCAATAGCTGAGTGATAGAATGCTTCCAGAAACCGTCTCAGGTATTCAAGGCAAGCATTGTTGCCAAGGGCCAAATGCCATGGATTCTTTTTCCCTTCAGCTCTAGACACTAGTGGTCCTCGTGGGTTGCTTCTGTCCTTCTCTAAAGGTCTCATGTTTCTGCTTCATTCTCAGGAAATAAGGCTCTGAATTCCTTACAGCAAAGTGCCGCTGGAAGGCCTTAGGCCCTCGGTAGGTGTAGTTTCCACAAATCTCACAGTTGTAGTTGATATTCAGGCCATGAAGCTTATACAGCCAGTAGGGAATGGGCTAAAAGAAACCAAATGAAAAAAAGCATCAGTTTACTAAGGTTTGCATCTGCTTAAAGGTTGGGGAGCAGAGAAAGTGGTAGTGTGGGACTAACTTTGCCATCCCAGCCGAGGGGCAGGTTTTTGGGGTTGTAAATGATCTCATTCTCTTCATCTTCACTTTCACTCTCACTAATCTGCTCTTCCTCCTCCTCTTCTCGCTCTTCTCCAGTCCTGGCTTGCTTGCGTTGTACATTTTCATGAGTAAGTTGTCGCTGTTCCTAAGGAAGGTCATAAATGAAAAGGAAAGTCAGGACAAGGTAGTGCAGAACAAGAACGAAAATTTCCTTTTTTCCTATAACCCTTGCTGACACCTCATTTCCAAGGATTAGGTTCTTTGTTGTAGAATAGGGCAAGTCCTGCCATCTTACCAGAATTCCTTTTCAGCAGGTCCTACTGAAACATTTCCTGAACCAGTCATTTCTTCTTCCTGCTGTTACTACTCTAATCAAGGTGATGAACTTCCAACTCATTCCAGGTATCCCCATTCCAAACCAGTTTCAATTTTGCTGCCATATCTATCTATTAATAAAAGCAAATCCAATGGTGTACTGTCCTCCTTAAGGATTTTTTTCCCCTTCTTTTCTTTTTGCAGTGTCAGAGATTGAACCCACAGCCTCACACATGCCAGGTAAGCATTCTACCACAGTGCAATACCCCCAGCCCTTAAAGAATTTTATTGGTTTCCTACAGTTTATAGGACAGTTTAGACGAAGTCCAAATTTCCATCATAACTCTCCAAAATTTTCTCTGACCACTCCTTCCCCAACAAAGCATACTCCAGACCAATTAACTTATTTCAGGAAGATGCAATTTCCTTTCATAATGTTGTACCTGTGTCCTTGCTGTTTCCTCTAACTTGAAACACCTTTTCTCCCTCTTTTTGCTTAGAAAACTAAATCTCAGTGTATTATGCTATGTTCACATTACAATTATTTGTCTCCCTTGACAACAATATGAGTTTAAGGACAAGAGCCCATGAGAATACACACTATTGTACCCCCAAATTTAGCATAATGTCTGGAAATCAACAGATGTCAATCAATGGCAAAAATCTTATTGGTGCATGAGAGCAACTTCTGGAAACCATTAGTTGAAATTGGAATTCCAAAGAGAGGTGCCACCTCCTGGCAGGCAAGGTGAGATGCTCTCAGAGAAGGGAGACAGTGGTGGGTATTTTGTCAACAGCATGATGCCCATGGCCACCTAGCCAATCTTCAGAGGACTGGTAACTCAGTCTGCTGAACATACTAGGACAGCCAAGTTTGTTCACTATGGATAATGTGTGTACTCAGGGTTTAATATCTGGCTAGCCTTTCACTGAAAGCAATCATAAGAGAATCAACAAGTTCCACAGCCACAAAATAGCAGGGTCCTCAAACAAGGGCAGAATGAACATGTCCATGGCAACTGACAAAGATATGTAAACAAATTCTCTGGGCCACTCTGAGAGCACCTGCAAAGGGAATTGTTCCAAGAGCAGCTGGGAATTGCACATAAGCAGACATGCCAGAATAGATTGTATGGAGGACTCCCTGAGACTGTGCATCTTCTCTGAATGAGTATAGCACTTTCTTCCCCTTCTCCTCTCAGAAAGGAAGAGATGTGGGGCTGGAGAAATAGCTCAGTTGGTAGAGTGCTTGCCTTGTATGCACTAGGCCCTGAGTTAATCCCCAGCACTAAAAAAAAAGAGAAAGAAAGAGATGTTTCTCCCATTCCTCCTTCTTTCTCTTGAGACAGGCATCCTGGGCAGGCCAGGCCTTTCTCCCCTCTAACCATCTTTCAACACTTAAGAGAGGGCTGGGGATGTGGCTCAAGCGGTAGCGCGCTCGCTTCGCATGTGTGTGGCCCGGGTTCGATCCTCAGCACCACATACCAACAAAGATGTTGTGTCTGCCGAGAACTAAAAAATAAATATTAAAAATTCTCTCTCTCACTCTCTCTTAAAAACAAAACAAAACAAAACAAAAACACTTAAGAGAACATAAAAGCATGTTTATAGCCAGCTTTCTGCTGCATCAAGCTACCCTACCCAAATTTCTCAGAATCTTCCTGACATCTAAGAAAAGCCTTTCCATAATACTTCACACCAAAAGCTTCTGTGGGTGGCTTTTTTCTTACTTGTCTTTTGACAATCTGCTTCTTGTGCCACTCCTTGGCATATGTTGAAGTTCAGGCAAAGAGTTTGTACTGTTATGGTTACTATGTTGGCAGGGGAATCTATTCTCTTTACTTGGTCTTACAGGAATTGGGCAGCTGTGGGAATATTACCCAACAACAGAACAGGAATCTACAGAAGGTCCAAGGACCAAGAGAATCCTATTTTGTACTGAACTGATTTATTACCTACTCCTTCCTCTTACGACCTGGGGGTGGTGGGGCAGGGGGTCGGCGGGGGGAAGGGGCGAGGGGGGGAACCTACCCCTTCTCTCTTACTCCTATTCATAGCCCCCAGCTGTGGGAGACCATCCTTGCACATGACTTGAGATTCCTCCCCAGCTGGGTGTGAGGCGTTCAGTCGCAGAAATGTGGCAGAGCTTTCCCCACCCTTCTTGGGTTCGAGAACGTGTCCGTGTGGAGGCGCATCTTACCACTATCCTGGGATCCAATCACCTCATCTGACCTTGCAACAATGACCCCCTTGACCTTCATTGGATGGGATTTTCCCCAGTATTTTTAGTTCCCCAATAAAAGCCCTCTCCCTAGCATATTCTCTTTCTCTCTCCCTCTCTGGCCTCTTCTGTAAAACCTTGCTGCCCCCCTGGGGAGCTTGAGGCTGAGAGCTGGAGGAGCCATCCAGGAGCTGGTTTAAAGGTAAAACTGTGTGTCTGTGTCTTTAGTTTAAACTCCCCGAGAATTTTCCCTAGTGACTGAACCATTCCTGTCTGTGCTGGCCGCAGACTAAACCCAACAGAGTACTCACCCCAAGAATCTCCACGTATTCATAAATCTGGGCTTCCAGGAAAGCAATGTCTTTGTTCCTCTCAGTGTCTCTAAGAATAAGAAACAAGCTATATCACTCAGGAGTTCTTTCTTTCACCCGGAACTTTGTTTCCTCAGTCTGGGAACATTTATATTATATTTGCATTAAAAATTACAAGCATAGGGCTGGGGATGTGGCTCAAGCGGTAGCGAGCTCGCCTGGCATGCGTGCGGCCCGGGTTCAATCCTCAGCACCACATACCAACAAAGATGTTGTGTCCGTCGAGAACTAAAAAATAAATATTAAAAAAAAAAATTCTCTCTCTCTCTCTCTCTCCTCTCTCACTCTCTCTTAAAAAAAAAATTACAAGCATAGAAGAAAATAGCTATGAAAACTAATGCTCTGTTCATTTTAGGACTCACGGAAGTCCTGAGATTATTTCTTAGAATGCATGGAGGCTTCCCTTTTGAACTCACCCACAAGATGAGAGACCTGTTAAGACCATGTCAATTGACATCGTTATATTTATGAAGGAAATGTGGTAAAGAAGAACCAGCTCTGCATGTAGGTAGATCTGGGTCAAAAACACTAACTCTTGCTACTTAGTAACTGCAGGACACAGTTACTGCACTCTACAATTTTTCTGAAACCTCATCTGAAAAATCAGGATAATAACTACTTTTCAGGGTTGTTGTGAAAATTGGAAAAAAATATAAAAAGGACTGGGGATGTAGCTCAGTGATAAGGCACCCCTAAGTTCGATCCCTAGAATCAAAATACATACACACATAATTAGATAGATAGATAGATGAAAATTCTCCACTGTGGTAAAATTCTGCATGGGAACAAAATTTGAGAATTACAGCAAATGTGCCACCTGAGCCACTCACCGCTTAGTGCCCTTTGATTTTGGATTTTTTGCAAACAGAGAGGTGTCAAGAGATTCCAGGGACTTTCCTTTGGTGCTGAATAGCCTCTGGGCTCGCTCTTCTAGGGTCCTAAAAAGATAGGAAGGCAGAGAACATTAGGGTGACTTTACTAAACCCAGTTTTGCTTATTTTTTTTTGAAAGATGGGGTGACCAAAAAAAAGTAATCAGCTACTTATAGGATCACACAAACATGACAAACAAGACAGCCTTGATGGAAAAAAAACAAAACAACAGTCTCTTACCCACCACATTTCAGGCCTAAAGCTAAGAGTGCAGACTTCAATCTGTCCAGACCCAGGGAAGCCAACTCCTGTACAAAGAAATAAGTTACTACATTATATGGATACATTTTGGTAAACTACTAATTAAGGCTGATGGATCTGAGTTCTTAAGGGTATGGCTAGAGCACACATTCCATACCTAATCCCCTAGCAGAAAGCTGAAACTCTTCACAGGACTGACACAGTAGTCATATTCATACTTAACTAAACTGGTCGTATTCCCTTACCACTACTATCGCTTAATGTACAAGAATCATTTTGGAGTTTTCAGACTACTTAGATACAATTTTTTCTTTTTATGTTCCATATTCCTTATAGATACCTGCTCCCACAAAATGGTGACTTATATTATTAGAGTCAAGGCATTAAAGACAGGAAAGAAAATTATTCCTTTGTAAGAGGAACAGGTGAGACCAATACTGCTGCTACAAAAACCTACCTCCCAGGAGGAAAATGCAGAGAGGTCAAGATGGGCTCCAGCATGGGTCAGGGCACTGCTTGTCTCTTTCTGCCAAGAACAATAATATGATGTTTATTAAGATTCAGGCAAATGGAACCATTAAAGTTATTAGGTACTGGATGGCTTCCTTCTTATACATATATGTTAATGAGGATCAAGTTCCTATGGGAACAAGGCAAAAAAGCACATGATCCAGTCTTTCCCTCGAAATTCCAGAAAAACTCAAACTTATTCCCAGGAGTGAAAACATATAGATTGCTACCACAAAATCTGATAAGTTTTTGGTTAGCAGGAACCACACAGCAATTGTGATGTAGCTGATGAAAATACTGGGCCCATGCAAATGGTCCCTGATAAACTCTGTCGCAGGGTACACAAAGAAAATCCAGTACACTTGGTAGGGAACACCTCATGGCCAGTGCTGATACCAAGGGACTGGCATCCAATGCCCTGAAGTGGAGGCTCAAGATTAAAATACAACAATTAGTTCAATTCTCTGGCTCATCCTCCACTTGCACCTCTAACACCAAGGAAGCTCACCGGCCATCCAGGAAAGGTTCCATTATCCCACTTCTTCTCAAACTCAGTCTGAATCTTCCCAAAAAGTTCGTTCTGATCTTGAAGGGGTTTCACTCTATCTGTGTAATCCTGAAGGTACTCAAGCAGCATCTCTAGGTATCTACAGAGGAACATGCAATACAAAGAAGGCAAATAGGGTTTCTATCTTTGATATATTTCTATGCCCTATAGACTATACTTAAAATTCTAATAATAATAGTTTTTGAAATAACACTCATATTATATTATTATTATTATTATTATTTTGGCAGTGCTGGGATTAAAACCAGGGCTTCATGCCTGCTAGACAAATGTACAACCACTGAGTTACACCCCTAGCCTACTTCTCAACTTTTGTGGGGAGGGGCACTGGGGATTCAACCCAGGAGTGCTTTATCACTAAACTACATCCCCAGTCCCTTTTATTTATTTTGGAGCAGGGTTTCTTGCAAAGGTGCTGAGGCTGGCCTCGAACTTACAATCTTCCCACCTCAGTCTCCCTGGTCATTAAATACAGGCAGGTGTTACCACCCTTGGCCAAATACTTTTTTTCTTTTTGTGTACTAGGAACTAAACCCATGGCTTCATGCATGCTAGGCAAATGCTCTCCCACCACGCTATATCCCCTATATTTGTTGCAGATAAACAGAATGCCTTTATTTTATTTATTTTTATGAGGTGCTAAGGATCGAACCAGTGCCTCACTCATGCTTGACAAGCACTCTGCCACTGAGCTATGGCACTAGCTTCTCCACATACTTATTATGGTACCGGGAATTAACCCAGAGTGCTTAGCCACATCCCTGGCCCTTTTTTCTTTTTTAAGTTATACGTGGGCACAATATTTTTGTTTATTTATTTTTATGTGGTGCTGAGGTTCGAATCCAGTGCCTCATATATGTGAGGCAAGTGCTCTGTCACTGAGCAACAACTCCAGCCCATCCCTGGCCCCTTTTATATTTTAGTTTGAGACAGGGTCTTGCTGAGTTGATGAGACAGGCTTTGAATTCATGATCCTCCTGCCTCAGCCTTCCGCACTGCTGGGATTACAGGTGTGCACCATTGCACCCAGCTCCCATGCTTATTTTTAAATGAGCTTATAAATTTACTTTTTCCAACATGATTTTAATTCTCTTCTTCCCTACCTCCTTTCATCCTTATGACATAATGACAAGTACAAAGGTCTTAATTTAATCCACAAATGAAAGATTTTAGGTAAAAGAAAATGAAAAGAGATTATGAGTACAGGATCACTAATCAGGGGCATTATTAACACAAACATAAGCTTCCATTTAATATCACATCCAGGCACCTCACTTCAGCTGCAAGCTGAGAAAGTCTAATTTTTCCTATTAAACTCCAAAAACACAGTTCCCTGAACAGGAGACTTCCTCCTATAATTAGAAAAAAATAAAAACAGTATTGGCAACAAATAAACCCTTTTTCAAAGCCAGAGTATTCAAATGCTTTAAAACCATCATAGCCGGGCATGGTGGAGCAGGCCTATAATTCCAGCAATTGAGGAGGCTGAGGCAGGAGGATCACCAAGTTCAAAGCCAGTCTCAGCAATTTAGCAAGGCGCTAAGCAACTCAGTGAGACCCTGTCTCTAATAAAATACAAAATAGGGTTAGGGATGTGGCTCAGTGGTCAAGTGCCCTGAGTTCAATCACCAGTAACTGCCCCTCCTCCAAAAAAAATCCCAAGAAAACCATATCATTTGTAATACTTATTCTCATCCTCCAATAAACCTAGAAGTCATTCATGTGCACCTTTTAGGCAAAAAAATTCAGAACTTCCCTTAAACTTGACATTATCCTCTAATCCAATCTGGCACAGACCTGGAAGCTCTGAATGCCTACCTCTTATACTCTGCATTCTTCCTTTCTTTAGGAATGTCAAATAACTGGTCAAAGATGGACAGGTACGTGATATAATCCAGCTTCTACAAAGAAAGGCCAAAAGAATCAGTTAAGTGATTACATTAAGTTAAAATACAAGGGCTGGGGATGTGGCTCAAGCGGTAGCGCGCTCGCCTGGCACGCGTGCAGCCCAGGTTCCATCCTCAGCACCACATACAAACAAAGATGTTGTGTCCGCCAAACACTAAAAAATAAATATTAAAATTCTCTCTCTCTCTTAAAAAAAAAAATCTTAAAAGAAAGAAAAGTTACAATACAACCTCAAATAAGCGAGATCAAAATTGAGTATTCTTGGGGCTGAGGGGTGCAGCTCAGAGGTAGAGTTAGAGTTGATTGTCTGGTATGTGCTGAGGGCCTGGGTTAGATTCCCAGCACTGCACAACAGCAACAACAAACCCACAAGTGAAAACTGAGTATTTGCTAATAAAGTAACAAGGCCTAGCTCACTTTAGTTTTTCTTTCCTCCCATTTAATTCCCACAAGTGTTAATCCCACTGACTCATGTAGACTATCAGACATAAACAACTCTACAAAATAAAGATCGAGTCAGTGAACAGTAAACGAAAAGAAACATTTGTCTAACACTGGTAAAAATCATGTTGCAACTCCCACACACTCAGCACTGTGTTCACCCGACACAGGAATCTGATCAGTACTTAAGGGTTAAAAATATATTTTTTTTTACAAAAATAAAAAAATGCTTGTTGCAATAATAAACTAATATGAATAAAATAATACACTTATTGTATTTATAGTAGAATCCTGATTTTAATTTTCAATACCATTTCATTCCAAGAAAGTTAAACACCTCTTTTAATTTATTCAACAGTTACATAACCCAAGGAAAATGCTCTAATTGCTTCATGTCTAGATATTCAACATAACATCCTGACTTAGTTCCTAGAATGAGAACCTCTCCCCCTCCTCCCGGGCCTTACCTCAGATGCCTTCAGATTAATGTACTTGAGGTAACAGTCATGGAGGTCAAGGTACCGTCCATATCCCTCTTCATCTGTGAACTCTACCAGGTCTAAAAGGAATCAGGAATGTCAATGGTTTGAATACTTATAGACCTGCCTTTTCAAATGAACTGCCTGTCCCAAGTTCCATGAGGCACTGAACCCAAATGTCCTCCCTAAAAGTGAAAAGTCCTTAGCTTTCCAAGCTGTTGAATTTGAATTTGGATAGGACAAAATGAACAAATTTGCACATGACCCATTTAGGATGCCAATCTAGCCCAGAAACCAGTAAAAGGAAAACCAGCATGAAAACCTTGTTATCAATTTTTCTGAGGTCCTGTGGGCAATCTGAGCTCTGTCATTAACCTGTACTTTTTCTAGTGATGAAGGAAAATGTTAAGCCTTACTTACTTTGTGCCTCTTCACTTGGATTCTCACGAGCTTTCAGGAGCTCCTCAAATTCCACAGACATAGGCACACAGATCTGAGGGAAAAGAGAAAAAAGCTCAGGTGGGTGTATCAATGTAAAAGTTTTAATGCCACAGAAAAGGGGATTACAGAAAGTTGGCCTTTTTTTTTTTTTTTTTTAAATGGTGCAGGGGATTGAACTTAAGGCCTTGTGCACACAAGGCAAATGTTCTTACCACTGAGCTACAACCCGAGGCTAGAAAGTTGGACTTCTGACATTTGGTCTTCATTTTTCATACAGAACCTATAACTATTCTTTAGCTAACTCACTGCCTTCCTCACTCCTTCTCTTTACCTGGGATTAAACCCATCCAGGGCATTACACATGCTAGGCGAGTGCTCTATCATTAAGCTATATCCTCTGCCCTTTTAAAATTTTATTTTGGGACAGGGTTTTGCTAAGTTGTTGAGGCTGACCTCAAACTTGCAATTCTCCTGCTTCAGCCTCCTGAGTAGCTAGGATTATAAGCTGTTCTACTTACCCAGCTTCTTTTTCTTTTTTGTATTGTTTGACTAAAAGCTGCTGAAGTGCTGCTACAGTGCAGTAGAGCATGCCTATAAACTGAGGAGGGAGGATGGTAAGTTTGAGGTCAGCCTGGGACTCTGTCTCAAAATAAAATACAAAGGAGTGGCTCAGTGGTAGAGTGCTTGCCTAGCACATGTGAGGCACAAGTTCGATCCTCAGCACCACATAAAAATAAATAAACAAAAATAATAGCAGATGGGGCTGGAGTTGTGGCTCAGAGGTAGAGCACTCACCTAGCATGCGTGAGGCACTGGGTTCGATTCTCAGCACCAGATAAAACTAAAAAATAATTATTAAAAAATAATAGCAGAGGGGCTGGGGATGTGGCTCAAGCGGTAGCGAGCTCGCCTGGCATGCGTGCGGCCCGGGTTCGATCCTCAGCACCACATACCAACAAAGATGTTGTGTCCGCCAAGAACTAAAAAATAAATATTAAAAATTCTCTCTCTCTACTCTCTCACTCTCTCTTTAAAAAAAAAAAAATAATAATAATAATAGCAGAGGGAGTAAAAAAAAAAAGGCAGTACCACACACACAAAAAACCTTGATATTATTGCTCTATATATTTAAATATATATATTTGTATAAGCACATTCCTTCCTGCACAAAGATTTTAATTTTGTTTTTTACATAAACAGACTTGCTTTTTTCACTTAATATCTCTTGGGCATCCTTTCAATCATTTATTTAATATTTATTCCTCATCACCTTTCAACCGTGGCTGAAATAAGGTGAACACATTGAATGGTACTCATGTCTTCTCCCTGGTTAGCAGATCATACTCTGTCCTCCAAAAAGGGTTCCATATGTGTGAGAATATATACCTCCATACTACTTCAATAAATAGCTTCTCCTTTCTGGTATTTTTATGTCTTCCTTTTTCCATCTGTTCCTGCCCTATCTTCTGACTCTCGTATTTTTCCTCTTCTATTTCCTGCCAGCCTCTCACATACGTTCCACACTCTACACTTCTACTTACCCATTATCTACCTTTACCCCATGACCAGATTTCATTCCCATTACCCCAATAAAACAGCAATCCTGGCAGCAACCAATCAACAACAGTTGACACTATAACTGCCTTTCTAATAGGATCTTTGTAATGAAAGTCCTCCTAAGCTCTTTTCTGTTAACTACTTTAAGTGTGCTCTATGGCACACAGAAAAGCTCTGACAGTCTCCTTTCATATTCTTTCTCTCCCAGAATGCTGTGATTAACAACTTCAACCATCAAGTCCATGTGATGATTCCCCAAATGTAAATCAAATCTCTCACATGAGCCCTAGTCACCTAATTCAAACTGCTCACAAGACACCTGTAACTAGATATAACACTACTTAAAAATCTATACACGTAAAAACCTGTTGTCTACTCTTTCTTCCTTATTTTTATCAAGAGAACAAACAACTTTCCAGTTCTACAGGCATAAAGGTTCAAAGTAATCTTTGTCATAGTCTTTTCCACTCTTCCCTGAGTCAAGTCTTACTCCCACTTCTCTCACAATTCCTTTGGTCAGCAATGCTTAGTGGGTTCCAGACAACTGAATCATAATCCCTACTCCCTATAATCCTAAGAATACAGCAGGACAGACATTCATTCTCACAAAATATGATAGGTTCATAAAGAATAATCAATTTGAGGGCTGGGACTGTGGCTTAGCGGTAGAGTGCTTGCCTAGCACATGTGAGGCCCTGGGTTTGATCTTCAACACCACATAAAAATAAATAAATAAAGTAAAGGGGCTGGGAATGTGGCTCAGGTGGTAGCGCGCTAGTCTGGCATGCGTGCGGCCCGGGTTCGATCCTCAGCACCACATACCAACAAAGATGTTGTGTCCGCCAAAAACTGAAAAATAAATATTAAAAATTCTCTCTCTCTCTCTCCTCTCTCTTTAAAATAAATAAATAAATAAAATGAAGATATTGTGTCCAACTAAAAAATAAATACATTTAAAAAAAAGGATCAATTTGAAGGAGGCAGACTAGGAAGATATTTCATGATTCCATGAAATATTCATGAAATATCTTCCTCTGGGCTGAATCTTAAAAAGCATGGATGAACTTTGAAAGTGAGTACAGTATCTCTGTGTTAGTTGGATCTTCTAAGTAGAAGATGTTAAGATAGTTTGGAGCACAAACAATTTATTAGGAGTGAGAGAGTCCTTGTGAAAGATTAGGAGAAAACAGGACTTGGTAGAGAGAGACTAGATACAGATTTGACAAAATCTTGATCAACCCAATGAGAAGCTCTGTAGCAAAGATCACTCAACAAAGGAGCCTCAAAATGGACATAAACAGGCAGGCCCTAGGGTCCCTACCATGCTCTCACTGGCTGAGGGCTGCCGAGGATGAGTGTGCTTTGGTTTAAAAGTTGAGGGGGATCCTAAAAAAAACAGTAATAGAGTGTCAGCTAACTAAGCTCCTTGCAGCTAAATGGCAAGTTCTTTCTTGAAGGGACATTTGAACAGCACTTTCATTTTCCTAATATTGTTTCTTTAGTATTCTCTTTGGGTAGGTTGGGAGAAAATACTTTCTAGGTCATACCTCATTTGGGTGCTTCCGGTGGAATTCTTTTATTTGCTTGAGTCTGTTATAGAATTCAGCAAACTCATTGGGTCCTGAAATAGCATTAAGCTCCTCCTTTCGTAATCTGCAATTTCAAGAAAAATCCAAAGAGCACACAAAATCAGTCTCTTAACTAGGGATCCTCAAAAGCATTAACTCCATCTATGACTGTTACTTACCCATCTTTATCATCATACAAATCCCTCAGGTTCCCACTGACCTCCATATATCTCTGAAAGATAATTGCAAACCATCAGAATGAAACAATTTGTGCAACCGTAGAGCTAAGCAACCAACAAGGGCTGTTTGGTCAAACCCCAGGAAAACCTCATGAGATATGGCCTTAAAAGTTCCTGTGCTTTCTAACAACTTTAAAAGACAATTTGGTTCCTGGTTAGTATTTTGGTTCCAGGTTGATATGATTAGTGATGTGATTTGAAGAGTGGAAGAGAGCACCAATTTTTACATACAACTAACTTTTGTGTATGAGATTCATCCCCCTTTGACCCAACAGACATTCCCACCTAAGACCCTCAAAGGTAAAATGGTGGTCCAAGAGATTCAAAAAGCTTGAATGAGGAATACATAAGCTAAATAAAACATCACATAGCTTCCTTTGGAGTCAAAGAATATTAACTCAAGATGGTACAGGTGTGTGGGAGGCCATCCTTGCATGTGATTTGAGTTACCTCCCTGGCTGGGTGAGAGGCGCTTAGGCACATTTTGTGTCCAGAGCTTTCCTCACCCTTCTCAGGTCCAAAGGCTTGTCCATGTGGAGGCGTGTCTGACCACTACCTGAAGACCCAATCGTCGCCCCTGACCTTGGGATGCTGCCCCTCTTAATCTTCATTGGATGGGATTCTCCCCAGAATTTTTTGTTCCCCAATAAAAGTCCACTCCCTGGCATGTTTCTCTCTCTCTCTCTCTCTCTCTCTCTCTCTCTCTCTCTCTCTCTCGCTAGCTTCTTCAGTAATCCTCGCTACCACAATAGGTGGCTAGAGGCTGGAGCTAGGAGGAGCCGTCCTGGAGCTGGTTTAAAGGTAATTAGAGTCTTGTCTCTTTAATTCAAAACTTCCTAGTGGTTTCTCACATCTTGAACCTTCATTTATGAAGCCAGCTGCGGGTCGTGGGCTAAACAGGTGATAGTCACTTCTCCAAAACTTTTGGGACTAGATTTGTTTCCAAATTTAGAATAAGAAAGATATGTTGCTGGGGGATGTGATAGAAGGCATTCCTAACATGTTTAAGGCCCTAGGTTTGGGCTTTACTATTGAGCTACATCCCAAGCTTTTTTATGTTGAGACATGGTCTCACTAAGTTGCTCAGGGCCTCCCTAAATTGCCAAGGCTGGTCTTGAACTTGGGATCCTCCTGCCTCAGTCTCCTGAGTTGCTGGGATTACAGGTGTATGCCACTGCGCCAAAGCTGAGCATATATTAACAATTCTGCACTTCAAGCCCTAGCACAAGCACATGCACCAGCACACATACACACACAAATCTGCAATAACACTTATGTGTTATTTAATTAAATGGGATAAAGACCACAAAAAGCCTCCCATTGATTCAGACCAGGTTTAAATGCCAAAGGAGATCTGATAAAGAGTTATCACCAAATGAACTGTCTCCTCCTCCCCCAAAAAAGCATTCCTTGGTTTTCAGAGCATTTTGGATTTGGGAACTTATATAAGGGTCTGGAGTCCTATAATCTAATTATCTCCTAAAAATCATAAGCTCTGCATAGGCCTTTCATTATTTTCTAAATAGATATCAAATATACTTAAAAGCAAAAAGTATAATATGACAAGCCTCCATTTAACCATCAACCAGCCTTAATAATTATCAATACTTTTAAAAAATAAGAAATTGCATTATCAGCAGGAAAAAGCAGTTTAGAAGCCAAAAATACTATTAAAACAGTATCCTGGGAGGAAAAACACAAGTATACAGCATTCCTCTGTTTTTGAGAAGAGACGGTTATCTTCTGCACCAGAGTCACGGATACCTAAAAACTACTCTTTATACCCCCACAGGATTCGACGTGCTGTAAAGATCATCTTCTCGAGCGAGGAAGAATGAATGAGTTCCCCACGTAGATAAGTGAGGAAAGGACGCCGCAGCACCCTCACATTCAGCAGCCTATGGACAACCTAAGCAGACAACCCGCCACTGGCCAACTCGGTTACCTTTGACCAGCCCTGGTCACGCTGAGACCCCGAAGCTCACCTGCCCTCTTTTCCTGCCCACCCCGACCCAAGAGGAAGCAGACAGCGGGACACTCACATCTTGCATGGCCCGGGTGCGGTGGTCGGAGTTGATCTGGTCCCGGAGCTGAAGAAAGGTAAACAGTGACACAGGGCCGTTAGTTTGAGTTCTGGAGTAGGAAAGGCCGCTCGAGCGGGGCGGAGCTTACTCGCTCAGGTCTTAGCGGCTGCAGCAGAGGAGCCTCCAGGCTGCTGGGCCCCAGGAAGACGGGACCCCGGTGGGAGCAGGGAGGCAGCTCCGGCAGCAGGCGGGGAGAGTGCGGGGAGGATCTGAGGCCCAAGGGAGCGCTCAGAGGTTAAACACGGCCCAGCCCCTGACTAGGCCCCACTCACCGTGGACTTCTTAGTGAGCATCTCTTTGGCCATGACGTCCATGAGCCGTTCTTTCTCTTCATGGTATCGCCGCTGCTGCTCCAGAATTGTCTCCATCTTCCCCTCGCCGCGACACCTCAATTCCGACCACCAACACGGCCGGAAGCAGTTCCTGCCGCCTTACGCGCTTGCGTCCCCACGCTGTGCATCCGACTACACCAAAGTTCCGCGAATCCCGGAAGTGCCTCGGGGACTCGAAAAATGAACACCAGGAGGAAATTCAGTCTGGGATGCCGAGATGGCAACAGTGCCATCTGCTGGTCAGTGAGGTGAAGGCGTGATGCCCAGAGGTTCGCAGGTGCCTCTAGGGGGCATAGAAAATCTAAGAACCTGAGGATAAGCGGGCTCTGGTTTTCCTGTGGTTTGCTGGGGCCAGCTGGGCAGTCAGGAACTGAGAAATTGAAGAGTAGGGAAACTGGAACTTGAACCTTTTTGCTTTCAGTGTGACCTCTGATAGCGTTTTTCTCTTCTGTGGACCTCTGTGTCTTCGTCAGTAAAATGGGGATGATGGTGTTTTTTTAACAAAATTCATATGTGGAAACAACTTCCTAGTCATTAGCAGGGGACTCATTAAATAAAATATGGCATATCCTGGCAGTGAAACGCTGTAGAGCCTTTTAAAATGAAGGCAAGCCGGGCTCAAACACTTGTAACCCAACTACTTGGGAGATTTAGGATTGCATGTTCAAGGCCAACCTCAGCGACATAGTGAGGCCTTTTCTCAAAGAAATTAAAAGGGCTGAGGAGGTAGCTCAGTGGTAGGGCACCCTGGGTTCAACCCCCAATATGGATTTTTAAAAATCCATTCTGAGAAATGAAAACATATATCCATATGTTCATAACATTACTCCACAAAATTGATGCAATCTGATTCCACCAGCTGGTGAATGGATAAACATAATGTGGTACCACATACTATGGGCTATTGTTCAGCAATAAAGGAATGCTACAAAGATGAGCCATGAAAATATCATTCTACATAAAGAAGATAAACTCAAAAATCACACAGTGTATGTACAGATGAAATGTACACAACAGCAAATCCATGGAAGCAGAGGGTAGATGAGTGGTTGCTATGACTGGAGTTAAGATTGGAAGTGACTACAAAGGGACCCAATAACACCTTTTTTGGGGTGATGACGTCCTAAAATTGAATTGTGTTGATAGTTGTGTAGTTCTATTAAATTTTCTAAGATTAATTGAATCAAACACTACAAATGGATGAATCTTAAGCTGGGTGTGGTGGTGCACACTTTTAATCCAGCAACTCTGGAAGCTGAGGCAGAAGGATCTCAAGTTCAAGGCCAGCCTCCACAACTTAGCCAGACACCTTATCTCACAACGAAAATTGAAAAGGACTGAAAATATAGCTCAGTGGTAGAGCACCCCTGGGTTCTATCCCCACTGCATTAGAAAAAGAAAAAAAAAGGATTAATTTTATGGTAAGTAAATTATACTTTAATTATATGTGGGATCTGGTATGGGAAGGATCTGGTATGTAAATTATACTTGAGGATCTGGTATGGGAAGGAAATTTTCTTTGTATCCACCCAAAGTACAGCATCAAGTTTTTTTTTTCTTTAACATATGCATGTTACTTCCTCAATTTAAAAATAAATTGGGTTTGACATGTTAAATCTTAAAAATGTTTATATTGACATAAATGAAAGAGTATTGTAGTTGTACATCTAACTCTTAAGTAGGTGGATCACCTAAGCAATGCCATTCTCTGTCACTTGGCCTCAGATCTGAATCTGTCCTTCCCCTAAATGCTTTTCTATCCTCACTCCATCAAGTCAATCACCAAGTTCTGTCTCCCTCCTTCTTGTTACCTACCTCATGACCTCCCACTACCCACTGTCCTAATGTCCTAACAGACTTGCTCATATTACCCCCCCTAATCTGTTATTCATGCTGCAGCCAGAGTGATCTTCTCTAAAACTCTGACCCTCTCACTGCTTAAACATTTCCACTGGCTGCTTTATCCGCAGGGTGAGGTCTGTTTAGCTTGGCATCTGGCTTTTCATGACCTGGGCTCAGCCTGCCATTTTATTCTCTTGGCACTTCCTCCAAGTGCAATTACTTGCTGCTTCCCCAAAGCACCAGATGTTTTCAGGCCTCCAGGCCTTTCACCAGCTGTTTTCTATGCTTGGACTGCTCTTCCTTAACAAGTTTTTATTGAACATGTAGTAAGTGCCGGCAGCCGAGAAGGAGGGGTGAGCAAGGCAGGCGTGAGCTCAGTCCTCAGGCCAGTGGGAACAGAGAAACAAAAAAAGTAAAGACTACAATTATTAATTACAAACAGGCGTTCGGCATTCATAAAGATTTGTTGAACTGACTCTAACTGGGCCCGGGAAACAGTGTAAAGCGGACTAGAATCCCGGCTCTCTGGGGAGTACCTGTGTGACTTTAGACGAGTCACTCTGGGAACCATCTCCACCTCTGTGGAATGCACGTAGTAACTAACGTCCGCCGCATTACACTACATTTAAACAATCACACGGTTTCCGCGGGCCGACCGGGCCTCTCCCCGCAGGGTCCAGGGTCTCCACCCCGGGAGGCTTCAGGCTAGACCTGGGCGCGTACCTGCCTCGGGCAGCCAGACTGCCCAACTCGGCCAGCCACCGCTGGGATTGGAGCTGGGGCGTCCAGACGCCAGGCGAGCAGAGCAGCGCCCCGCCCCATCTCCCCACTTCGGGGGACAGCCCCTGTCGCTCATTCCCGCCTCCTCCCTTGAATCACGGGGGTTGGGGGGGGGCAAGGGGCGGGGCCATGACCCATTCATACTGGGAATCGGATCCAGATGTTCCCGCGGCGCGTGCAGCTGCATCCTTGCCTTTTTTGGCAAAAAACGTGCGGCCGAGAGCGTTCCCGGGCCGCCCCCGCTAATCCTTGGGAAGAGGGGGAAGGGGGTTGAGGGTCTGGGCCAGACTGGGGACCAGGACCTGGTGCTCGTATTGCAGGATTTATGCAGGATTGTTAGGGTTAGTGGAGGGGGCGATGTGTACCAAACTAAGAAATCCATCCCACTGCCGTCTGGGATCTCCCCGAATCCCTCCCTTCTTCACACAAAAAAACCCCCGCAGCAGCAGCAGCGGGGGAGGAGGCAGGTCAGAGAGGGGCGGTAGCTGAGCGGGGATCCCCTTCCTGGGGAGACTTCCCTCTCCATGGCCTGCCCCCAGACATCCCCCTCAAGAAGTCTAAAAGAGCTTTAGTCTGCAAAGGAAACTTCCTTTACCCTCTTATTCCCAGACAAACACACTGAGGCCTGTGCTTCCACACACTGCTTTATTGCAGAATCTGGAAGGGGGGTGAGCCAAATCCCCCTCTGCCCATCTCTGGGCAAAATGAGCTAAAATAAAATGGGAACATGCTTCGTGGACACGGGCTGGGAAGTACTCAGTACCTTAAGACCCTCTAACCAGTTATCTGATCTGCCCCCATAGTGGGAGCCCTAGGGAAAGGGGTAGGATGGAGGTGGGGTCAGCCCGAGTAGTCTACTTTTGAGGACTTCTTTGGCACCTGTAGGAGACCTAAAATCTATGTAGAGAAGTCTTGATTTATGGAGGCCTAGGCCCAGAGTCCAGGTTTGGAAGGCTGGAGTCTAAAGCCCTGGTTTGGGAAAGGATCTTGGTCTGGGAACCCTGATTTTAGGGGAGAGGGCCCAGTTCTGGACTCCAAATTTGGAAAGCGGGCTTGAATCACAGAGGCTCCATAAGAGCCCAGATTCGTGGGCCTGGGTCAAGGAGTACCAGTAAGGAGACTGAATCCTGGAGCCCAGGGGAAACCCCATTCTGGGGGTGGGGGGCTGGGTCTTAAGTGGTTCAGAAAAGGAGCCAAAGTCCTGGAGCCCTGGTTCGGGAAAGCCCAGGCCCAGGAGCCTTGGCTTAGGACCCTGCCTGGCTGCAGCCTTGACACAGAACTTGGTCTCCATCCGGCACGAAGCCTTGGCCCACCAGGGAAGTGGAGCAGCGGGCACAGGAGAAGCAGCTGTGGTGCCAGTGTCGGTCTTCAAAGGACACATACTTGCCTCCACCGAGTCCTGCAGGGAGGCTGGAGGTTAGCTCTGCTGATCTGGGGCAGTCCTGCCCCTCAGCCTCACCCAGTACCACATCCACGCCCTTGCCTGCACTCTACCCACCTGTCCCACCGGTGATGGGGCGTTTGCAGCTGCTGCACTTAGGTGCAAAGAGTTCTCCAAAACAGGTCACACAGTAGGGATCGTCATCCCGAGAGGTGAACTGCTGCCCGGCCAGGGGTGTCTGGCACCCAGTGCAGACCAAGCATTCTCGATGCCAGGGCTGATCACGGTAAGTCACTCCACCCTGGGTCAGCGTCTGTGGGGGCAGCATCCTTCAGCGGGGGGGAGTAGGAATTCCCACCCCACAACAGGTCTTACCCCTAGCCCACTGGCACAGCCCCCACCTTGCTGCAACGGGCACAGCGAGGAGCAAACTTGTTCTCATAGCAGGGCACGCAGTAGTGAGCATCCTTGTCGGGCACAAAGGAACGAGATCCCAGTGGCTGCTCACAGCCGCTGCACAGGAAACAGTGCTCATGCCACGTCTGGCCTCCATACTCCAGCTTCCGGGACCCTGTGGGGAACAGGAGTCCCACTCAGAGGCTATGTTTCAAGCTCCTGAGGTTCAATCTCTGCTCCACAACCCGCTTGCCCCCACCAGAATGTACTCACTGCTCCCATGGCTTTAGTAGGGTGGTGTCCAGGAACATGCAGCAAGACTTCCACTATGCATAATGTATATTGCACATGCTAACCTCTCTCCAAACACCGGATATGATAGTTCAGTATGTACTAGGCCTCCAAAACTGGTCAAAAGTGTTTTGGTGCCAGGAGCAGTGGTACATGCTTATAATCCCAATGCTCAGGAGGCTGAGGCATGAGGACTGCCAAGTTCAAGGTCAGCCTCAGCAACTTAGTGAGCCTCTTAGCAGCTCAGCAAGACTCTGTCTCAAAATAAAAACGACTAGGGATGTAGCTCAGTGTTAAAGCACCCTTGGGCTCAATCTCCAGCACCAATAAATAAATAAATAAATAATAGATAGATAGATAGATAAATAAATAAGGTTTGGGGCATGTATTAATCCTTTTTATGTTTCAGATAACTATCTTAACACACATCAAACCTCCACATAATAGGCATGTTGTCTTGGCATATGCTAAACCCTCATACACCAGAAGAGATAGTTTAACATGCACACAAGAGCCCACAAATGCTAGGAAAGCAAATTTTTGCTTACACGAAGTTCTCATGCCCTGGATATGATGGATTCAGTACATACTAAGTCCTTGTAAATTCTAGGCATGCCATTCTCCACACATGCTGAGTCATCACACAGCTATTAAGCATGCAGGTCCCCATACATGTTAATCCTTGCACACACTAAGCCCTGATGCACCAGGCATGATAGTCTCACACATCTTTCGCTCCTATATATACCAAACATGCAGGTCTTCATACATGCTAAACCCCCAGGTGTGTATTAAGCATGTCAAGTCTGTTCGAACATGATACTACCCCAGGTGTAAGGCTTAATGGTCCAGCCCACACTGAACCCTTAGGAAGGTACCAATCTGGTCAGTTTCTGCACCTGCCAAGTTTTTATGTGCAGCCACAGAGATGCTGATCCCTGTGCACAGTAAGCTTCAGGCACAGAGTGTTCAGGCACAAGAGATCCTGCACACACTAAGTTTCTAGGAATGAGCTGTGTGTGAAGGTCTCTACCAATGTCAAGTCTGTGTGTGTGTATCAGATAGGATGTACAAAGACTACCCAGATGCCAGGCACTCCAGTTTCCAGACAGGATGAGCCGATGGGGACATACCAGGCATGACAGTTTCCCCACAGGCAGAGCACTGTGAAGAGAAGGCACTGCAGTAACAGTCATTGCAGAGCAGCTCGCTGTCCTGGCAGGTGAAGGGCTCATCAGCTAGAGAGCGCTGGCAGCGACAGCAGCGGAAGCAGCCCTCGTGGAAGTGGCGATCCTCATAGAACAGCTCCTGTGGGGAGCACAACAGGGGCACTGGTCCCCAAGCCTGGTGGATCCATCCTTTGCCTCCTCCCACCAGCCTCCACCCAACTCCTGCCAGGCCTAGTCTGGTCCTTACCCTTGAGTCATGCCCGATAAGCTGCTGGCATTCAGCACAGGTGTTGGCAAAGGTGTTGTCATAGCAGGGCACGCAGTAGGGGCCACTGTCTGTCTGGATGTACTTGCGGCCATACAGGGACTCACTGCATTTCGCACAGTCAAATGCCTCGCTCATGGTGGTGATGTGTGTGAGCCCTGTTGGGAACACAAGGTGGAGCAGGGGTCACCTAGAGGAGCCCTAGCTTAGCCCTTGGCACAAACTCTTTTCATTCAAAAACAGAGACCAAGCATAGGAAATGCCACACAGAGCAGGTAGGGATGGGGAAAGGGGTGCTTCTGGGAACCTAGGAGTTTCGCATTTTTATTTCTGTATTTGACTGTGGGGGTGGGAAGAGGTCAGGAAAAAACCAGGAAGCAGAAGTTGTTTTCTTATCTAGGCCCTGGCAGATCTAGGGGGAGGGGGCTTTTCCTGGGTCAGTGACTCATTTCCTGCCCCAGACTGAGTGTAGCCTCCAGTGTGTCCCTACTGTCCCCAGGGTGGCAGGAGCAGGGGGCAGCAGTCACCTCCTGACTTCCAGAAAAGGACTCTAGTAGATAAAGGAAACTTTACTAGAGCTCTGAACTGGGGAGCTTGGGGTTGTTCTGCCCCCCCTCCCCCATCCAGGAAACAATGGAATGCTAGAGGGAGGCTGGACAGATGAATGGTAGAGGCTGGCGTCCTCCTCTCCCCAGCAGAATCAGCCAAGCAGTAAGAACTTGAGAGGCTCAGTCTAGGGTGTAAGCAGGAAGGAAATCCTGCAAGCTGGACTCAGCTGAGCTTCCCCAGCTGGACACTCTGCCCTTACCCCCCTCCACCCCTGCTGTGTCTCAGGTCACACCAGCTTGGGCAGCCTTGGCTGCAAACATCTGCAACAGCTGTGGCAGCACCGAGGGCCAGATGTCAGATTTGCCAGCAAAAGGGAGAAAAAGGAAAATGAGATGGATGAGGAAGCAGAGGGGAACTGAGACATACCACGGCGGGCCCCGTGCTACTTCCTGCCAGGCACCTCTCTTCAAGGCCCCAAGATCTGCTCCCCCTTCATGATCCTCTCCCCTCCACACAGACAGCCTTTTCCCACCTTGAGTTTGAGTCTTAGGGTAGAGGTGGGGGAGAAGAGGGTGAGGGCAGGAGCCAGTGGAGACCTTTCTCCTCTGTCAGACCCCCTCTTGGGTGGGGAATAAGACCAGGGGAACCCTGAGAGCCGCTGCTGTAGACACCCAGCCCCCCAACCAAACCTCAGACACTTTCCATTTTCTCAGGAACAAAGCATGTTTGTGGGATGAGGTCATCCACACAGCTGCCTCTGGAACAGGAGCATGGGGAGTGGGGGGGCGGTTGGGAAGTGGGGTTCCCAGTCCCTTCGTTCCGCAGCCAGTCTCCAGCCCAAAGTCAGAACTCGCTACCCCTGGCCTCCTCCACCAGGAGGCCTGCTCTCTAGGGGCTGGGATTACAGGTGGTGGAGAGGAACCACCAGGACCTATGGGAAGGAGATGTTCTCACAGCTGCAGATAAACCTCTGGGGAAGTTAAGAGACTACAAAGGGACCCACCAACCCCCTTCTCTTCCCCAGGAGACACTATGGACTGGCAGTTCTGGCTCAAGTTGAAGGAAAAGCCCTTTTCTCAGCCACCCCAGTGGGAAATTCTCACCCACAGTGTGGCTCTGGCTTGGAGTTCAGACTTCAGGCGCCAGTAAATGCCCCAGGCCTGAAGGCCCTGACTCCTCTGGGGCTTGTGTTTGAAACTTCCCTTCCATACAGCAAAGAACACCCAGCTCACTTTCCAGGCGAGGCCTGAAGGCCACCAGAGCTGGGATCTTCACAGTGGGACTCCTGAGGTAGGAGCTATGCTGTAGGGTGGAGGTTGCCACTCCTCAGTCCCTCCCTGCCACTTTGGCCTGGCATATAAGGATTGCCTGGGCTGTCAGCCACTGGGCAGCAGGGGGCCACGCAGGTGGTATGTGGCCCAGCGTCCCTCAGGGAGTACCCTGGGCCCTTTCCTTCCTTCCTGGCAAGGCTGGCAGCAGCAACCACCTTTCCAGGCCCAGGCTAGCCCTGGATCCGCCCCTGGGAGTCAGTCACCTCTGAGACAGGGGAACCCCAAATAGGGTATGGGTGTGGCTTATTCCTTCCCAGAATCCCCCATTCTCTTGGTCTTTCCAGCTGGGCTCTGGTGAGGACACAGTGAAGGGCACCATCAAGACCCACCTGTCTCTGCCCATCCTGCTCCCTCCCCCTTTCCCTGGCAAGGCTGGGGGGCTGAAAGAGAGCGGGAAGCCAGTCCTGTATTCCTTCCTGGCTGCTAAGGGAATAAGGTTCAGGGGAGACTGCTGGATCTGCAGGATGGCTCTCAACCCTTAATCCACCAACACACACATCCCTCCACCTGACCTAGACACACATACCATACGCAGTTTAGAACGGCTGGTGTACAGTGTATAGAGGCTTGAGCTATTAAATAAAAGCCTGGGATTTGAATACTGTGACCTTGGGCAAGTCACTTAAGTGCCTGGAGTCTCTTTGGCCATCTAGTTAAATGAGATAATGCTACTCCCTCCCTCCTAGGATTGTCATCAGGCTTACATGTGATGATCTTTGGAGAGCACTTGGTAGATAAGTCCCCAGCGAATGGCAGCTGTTTGCATTTTTACTATGAGCCCCTCACTTGTACTGTGGTCAGACAGAAGGCCTCATGCAGGCCTAGGTCAGGGAACTAGTCTGGGATGTGACCTGGGCATTCCCTGTGTAGGCCCACAGAGTATAGGAGGTCCCAGCCTCGTGGATCTCACTGAGGTGACCACCAAGACCAGCCATCAGCGCGACTCCAGTGAGCATAACTGTAAGACTGCTTATGCAGGTACACAGGTGTACACACCTGTCTGTTACTCTGCCGCTCCACAAGGTACATTCCCACCATCACCTCATTAGCTCCCACAAAAGACAAGCAGAACAGAATATCGCTTCTACTTTATAGTGGAGCACAAGGAGGCCAGAGACAGGGCGGGGCATGGCCAAGATTGCTCAGGTATCAGATCTCAGGTCTCCTCCATCCAGCCTGGAGCCCTTTCCTCTTCCTTCTCTAGAAATGTTTGGTAATGAGTGGAGGGGGTGGTCAGCTTTTAAAGACAAGGGATATATACCAAAGCCTGGCTCTCCTGCTCAGCTGCCAGCCCTGTGATTGGAAGATAACCAGAAGCCTTTCCAATTAGCCATGCCAACTGCTCAACCCTTTTGTCCCCCCTCCTCACTGTCCAGGAGGACCCTGGCCAGGCCCCACAGTTGTGAGTCAGAATCAGAATAGATTCCTCCCCCAACTCCCAGGAGTTGACAGGAGACTTAGGGGAAAAACTAAAGTCCTCCCACCCCCACCCCTGTACCCAGGCACCAACCCCAAACTGCTCTCCCCCTTCCTCCCCTACAGGGCCTGGAAGTCAAAGCAGTTTAGGGGAAAGGGGGTGGGAATAGGATCCGGCAGCTGCTCTGGGGACAGGAGAGGAACAGTTCATTCACCCTGGGTCCCCCAGGGCTGAAGCAGCTCTTCCAAGATTAGAGTTTAAAAATAAGCTGAGGCTGTCTTGGTGGCTGTGTGCATGCATGAGGCTACTTCTTGATCTTGGTCTTACTGACTTAGGTCCTCTGCCTCATGGGGGATTGGTTAGCTGAGTCTCTTTTCCCCACAGCCTTGTCTCCCACTCTTAAAGGCCTGGATCTCTCAGGGTCTGTCTTGGAACTGTCAGTGCACCCAGGTCTCTCCACCTCCAGTAACTTTCAGTCTCTGTGCCTAGCTTGGCTCCACTCAACATCTTTGTGTCAGGCACACTTAGGCTGGTCTCTTTATGTTTGATACAGATACATAACTCTGTATCTCTGACCGGCTCTCTCCCAGTGGGGCCTCCACTACCTGGATCTCTGTCTCCTGTACACCCAAGTCTTGCTTAGCCTTTCAGCGTCTCTAATGGGCTGAGAGTCTTAGTCACCACCACCTCCATTTCTCAGTCTCTGCACCCAAATCTCTGTCTCTTAGCATCTCTGCATGCCTGAGTGTCTCTTTCTCCAGTCTCTGCAGATCTGAGCGGCGGATTTAGCAGGAAAGTAGCAAAACTTCAGCCTCCAAGGCCCTGGCAGGGGCCCTAGCTATGTGTTCACAGGGGCCATATGCATACTTTTTCTTAAAATGCTGCACAAAATCCAGGTCTGCCCCATGCCTCAGGTCGGTCGATGGGCAACTCTGTATGTCCAGTCTCTGCCCTTGTTTCAATGGTCTCTAGCCTGTCCCGGTCTCAGTCGTCTCTCGCCCCAGCAGGCTTTCTGGGAGCCTCAGTTTCTCTAATCCTCCCCCTCCCCGGTCTCTCCATGGCTTTTCTACTTCAAACTTGGCCCCCTCCCCCGCCCCACTCTCGCAGTGGTCCCCGGCCGGAGCCGTGCAGTCCCAGTGGGTGCTCTCCAGGGCTCGGAGCGTCCATGGTGCCCGCGGTCGCACCTGGCAGGGCAGGGGCAGGGGCAGCGGGCCAGTAGTCCTCAGCCCCCGCGGGCGGAGTACGGGGGCCGGCAGCTGGGGCTGGGAGCCGGGTAGGTGGGGCGCTCACCTCGAAGCGGGCGCACGCGGCGCAGATGGGACCGGGGGCCGGCGTCCCTCAGCAGCTCCTACCTGCTGGCCGGGCCGAACGCGGCCGAGCGAGCGCGGCGAGGTTGCCGGCTGCGACCGACTGTGTGGGCGAGTGGGCGCGCGGCCCCAGGCCTCCCGAGGAAGTGCGCGCGGGCCCGCCCCGCCGGAGCCCGCCCCCGGCCCCCAGCCCGCCGCTGGGCCAGACCCCGCCCCCGCCGCGCAGCCAGCCCCGGCCGCCCTAGCCCCGGCGGCCCGGCCCAACCTGGCTCTCTAGCCGGCCCCGCAGCCCGGACCCCGCCCCACCGCGCCCCGCCCCTCCCTGCAGCCTCCGCTGCCCTCCGGCTCTGCGCCGCGACCCCTGCGGCTGCGGGAGGCTGCGGTATTCCACCCCAGGCAAGGGGTGCAAATCGGGATGCATTTGGGGACTAGGAGCCCTTACGCCTCCTTGTGTTCGCCCCTCACTTGCCCCCAAGTTCACCCCCAGGAATTAACTACACCCCAGTTTATGGAGGTAGCCTTAATACAGCCTGGGGGCGGGGGGGGGGAGTGGTTTTGACTCTTGCTATTAAGGCCCTGTCAGTGGTAGCCAGGTATTTTCTGGAAAGGGGATGAAGAGAGGTTCCCCCTTCCTGCCCACTCAACAAGGCCTGACCTTCCCAGAGCTTTATTCCATAACTCGGAGTGGCAAAAACCTTGGTAACAAAACTTGGTAACCACCCACCCTCACACAAACCTCCTCCTGCATCCTGGCACTGAGGAGTCCTGCTTGTATCCACAGTGCCCAGGAATAGTTTTGACCTTTGAGGCCCAGGGAGACCCTAATCCTTGGCTCCATGATCTTTGGGCTTCTCAGGGAGGGGTGTGAGGGTATAGGGTACTGCAGGGTGGTGAAGGAGATGGGAGGAAACCTTTGTAGTTCTGACTCTCAGGCTTCCTCCCTGTGCCCAGCAGGGAGGAGAGGACTGGCATTTGCCAGGGACTTGGGGCCCCTCCAGGTTCTTGAGGCCACCTCCCCTGGGATCCTCAGGCTTGTCACTAGGAATAAATAGCCTCAGGCTGGCGGGGGAAGGGAGGGTGGGGAGGAGGCTCTGCTGTGCTGTTTGCAAAACAAGAGACAACAAACTAACCCTGGAAATAACCTCAGCATCTCAGTGGAGATTCAGGTGCCCAAAGTCTCTCCCACACCCCAGGCAGCTCCTTCCAACCTCTCACTGCAGAACTAACACCCTCCCAGGCTGGGCATCATGTGCCATTTTCTGGGTCTAAAATCATCCTCCACTCCAGGTTTCCTTTCAAAAAAATAATTGTTTATTATTGTTTCTGCCTAAACTAGGCATATTGGGTCCTTTTTGTTTAACACTGCATTCCCAGTACCTACTTCAATGCCTGGTACATAATAAATATGAACCAACGAATGAATGACACGACTTCAATATGGACCCCCATCTCCCCAGTTGGGACCATCAAGCAGTAGTGAACATCAGCCCATGGGTGGGCCCTTTCTCTGGGATTTGTCTTGCAAGTGTACAGGAACCGGAGAAACCAGGGAAAACTAACCTTCCTGGTTGGAGTAGGTAGCAAGAAGGGGTCTGCTCCAGGGTGAAGGGAGGGCAAAGTGAGAAGTCTTCAGAAAGGGAAGGGGTATGAGGGAGCAATAAGGTGTTGGATAAAAGACAGAGTCTTGAGATCTCTTTTCTTTTTCTTTTTTAATAGCTCAATTAAAAAAAAAAAAAAAACAAAGAAACAATGCCTTTATTTTTATGTGGTACTGAGGATGGAACCTGGGTCCCGCCCATGCTAGACGAGCACTCTACTGCTGAGCCACAACCCCAGCCCCAAGATCTCTTTTCTTATGACTCGAATCTCTGCTGAACAGTCTAAATGAGAGACAGTAGTTCTTGAGTTCTTATTTTGCACCAGTCTCTAAAACTTTATACACACACACACACACACACACACACTTAATTACCCAACAACTTTATTAAATATATATTTTTATCCTTGTTTTAAAAATGAGAAAATGGAGGCTGAGAGAGATTAGCTTGTCAAAGCTGACACAACTAATAATAACAAAGTCAGGCTTCAAATCCAGATAGTCAAATGTCAAAGCCCCTTATGCCAAAAAAGAACTTAATCATTAGGTTGTAGAGCATCTGCAGTCATTTGACCTTTGTAAACGGGTCTCCTCCTGTCTCAGCATTGTTGCTGAGGACTGGATGTGAGCACACAGTAGGTGTCCAGTATGTGTCCTCCCCCATCCCATTTAATTGTCAAGTGTTAAGGTTCTGCTGCTTAGACTTGGAGTCTGGAGGCCAGAGAAAATTAGGAGACCTCTGCTTTAGGCCAATCTGGGGAAGGGAGACTGGTCTAGGGCAGAGTGGACTGTGTTCTTTCCCATCTCCATTTTCAGCTCCCCAGTGGGTTCACATTTCCCTGCTCACTTTATTTCCATTGGCCCTGGAAGATGTGCCACAGGGAGTTCAGGGATCAGCCGCATGGACTCCCTGTTCCTGTTCCCCATCTGTCTTCTCCCCCTCCCTGGGAAACAGGTGTGTCTGAGCCAGGGCTGGAAGCAGACCCTGAGTGCTGGATGAAGGGCCTTGGGTAAGTAGGTTCTGGTTGTCCCTTTCCCACCCAGGAAGTCCCCACACACCTTTCTCTATCTTATGCTCAGGGTCCTGCAGCTGTTCTCTTACCTTGGAAAAGTTTTCAAAAGGAGGCCCTGGGTGATTACTGACAGGCCTCTAGTGGTTTCCTCTGATGCTGAATCACTCTCTGGTGCCTGTAACCACAAGCCCTCCTTCTCCTAAGTTAGAAGACATTCTTCCTTCTCTGGGTGTGTTGCTCACTCTTACCACTGCAATGCCTAGAGCTCTTGCAGGCTTCAGGGCTTAGCAGACACCTTCTTTTAAATCATCCAGAAACTTCCTTGTGATCTCAAGTCTGGCAATAGGTTTATGGGTGAAGAGGGTGGAACAAGTGACTCTCACAGAGCATAGGGTTGGGGCAGAGAGAGAACTAACATGGTTAAATGCTGACTGTTTGCAGGATACCATGCTTAGACTGGCCATTCTTATGTTTAGTCACAAAAACCACACAAACTAGTCATTGTTTTTTATTTATTTATGTTTATTTATTTTTATTAGCTACACATGACATTACAATGATCTTGGCAATTCATACATTTGAATCAATTGGGGTATAATTTCTCATACGAAGTAGTCATTGTTGATCATCATTTTACAGAGAAAGACAAGGCTCAGAGATTTTGACAATGGGGTTCCAAATCACAAGTCAATAGATAGTAGATAGATAATCAATCCAATGCTGCTCCAGAGTCCTCCACCTCCAGAGCTGGCTTCTGCTGGCTCTGCTGATACAAAATATTCTTGGGGGAAGTGGCTGGGGCAGCCACCTGTTCACTCTGATTGATGGCTGGTCTTTTTAATTAAGATGAGACTGGAAAGGTAGGCCACATCAGGAAGGAGCTTGTCTGACAATGCAAGTGAAAATTGAGATGGAATTTTTTAAAATTCATGTGACCCTAGTTGGGCAAGGCTGAAATGCAGAGGTAGGAAAAAAACTTTCTGCACAGCAGATCTCAGCTACTTTTACTTTTTTTTTTTTTTTTTTTAAACAGAGTTATTGAAGGTGAAGGTGAAAATAGAACTCCATGAGGTGGCGGGGATTGGTCTGAGCAAGAGAGAGAGTTCAAGCCTGCTTTTACTCTTTCATGCCTACTGGTTGGCTGGACTGGCCCCTCCAGGGACTCTCTGGAGATTTCTCTGGAGCTCTTCAACTGGAGAGGTTGCCCACTATCATAAGAAATGAAGGTATCATGTATGTATAATATGTCAAAATACTCTCTACTGTCATGTATATCTAAAAAATAATACAAAATAAAAAAGAAATAATAGTTCAAAGTATTACAGGAATTAAGAAGTAATGAAAATTAAAAAATGAATGCAATTACAGAACCTGCTGAAGTTCAGCTTCACATAGTGGAAAAGAAATCAAACATCTCTGGAATGTTTTGTTGTGTTCAACACTCTCTTTAGACCTAAAAGAAGTTTAGTAATAATAAATATAACTGATAGCTCCATTTTATTGTGAACCTAATCAGTTAAAACATATTTAATTCTCCCAACAATCCTGGGGGTACATATAGCATTATTATTATTACCTCTGCAGACAGGGAGAATGAGGCTCAACAAAGCAAACTTAGCCTTTGCTGGTTGGGATCAGAACATGCCTCCATAGTTCATGGTCCTATTACATTGTATCGCCTTTGGCACTCACTCTGCTTCCGCCATTTCCATGAGGGACTCAGAACTTTATAACTACTGCTATTAGGTGATTTCATTCTGTGTTGCTTACAGATATGATTCCTCAATTCAACTATGAGACCTTTACATCCCTGAGAGGGTGGAAGTGCATGCTATTATTAGCTTCGTTTTATGGGTGAGAAAAACGATGCTCATTAAAGTCAAAGAGCCTGCCCAAAGTCACACAGCCAGTGACTTGGCGCATATAACTTTTAAAAAGTCTCTTGTCTTTCCATGGACCGCTCTTTCCGGTACACTGTAAAATTCCCATTGCTCTTAGCTTTAAATATACCGCGTAAATACCGCAACAGGGTCCGAGCAGTGGGTAACCGCACACTCCAAGCCCCCTCAGCCTGAGCAGTGACAGCCACGTGTTCCCAGGTAACAACGCGCGGCAAGCGCTAAAGCTAGGTCTCGGTACGCGTGGATCCGCTCCCGCGAATAAGAGCCCGCCCGCCCTCGCAGAGTCACGAGACGACACCTAGGAAACTACAACTCCCAGAAGCAGCTTGCGGGGGTCGCCTTGGCTGGGAGACGTACTTCCGGTAATTCAGGCTTCTGATAGGCTGAGGAGCGGAAGTAGGCGGCTCCAAGTAGCTGAGTGTGGGACCTGTTTCCGGCGGGATTGGTGGACGCGGAGCCTTAGGAGGTGCGGTACCGGTGTAGTCCAGTGAGCTTTTCAAGAACTGAGCGGACATGGCGGCGGCATTTCGCAAGGCGGCTAAGTCCCGGCAGCGGGAACACCGAGAGAGAAGCCAGGTAGGACCGCACAGGCCCCACGAACTCTCGCCTGGGCCACATGTGCTGCTCTCGCCCCAAGCTCCTCACCGCCCCGGGGTCTTGGTCCCGGTGCTTAGGTGCTGAATGTAATTTCACGCAAATGTTGCTGACCACGCCCGCTTGGCCGGGGCGGAGCCTCGTGGGACTGGAGCACGCTGCTTCCCATACCTCTATCAAATCTACCCTCCCAGGTTTCAGTGGGTAACTAAGAGATGGTGTGTGTCCAAGTGCCGGGCCATCCCCGGGGAAGTTGAGGGCAAAGCTCACACAAGCTAACAAGTTCCCAGCAGGAATGCTAACGCACATCAACGCCCAGCTCTGCCTGCTGCAGTGACCAGAGAGATGTTGTTACTAATGTGGCATCATCTTGATGCGTGGGCTTTGTGGTCCACGAAAATCTGCCCCATGTTTTGGCTTCACTCTGTCGTGTGGTGTTTTCTGGCTGCATTATACAGGTGGGGAGACTGAGGTCTAGAGAGGAACTGGATTATTTACAGACGCTAAATTTAGGCAACAGTTGAAGGATTTCAGAGGAGAATGTGTCTGTGTGGAGAGAATGGGGGAGAAATAAGATCATTTGTAGAATCAGTTTATTCACTTGATTGTTCTCAGGAGTCACCTAATATCTGATTCAGAAAAATTGGTTCCCTAGAAATATCTGGTCCAACTTCATTTTACAGATGGGGAAGAGATGTGGAAGGATGTGTCTACAATTGTATAGCTGACTAATGGAACAGATCCGAGGCCTCTTAACCACTGTTCAGTCTTCCTGCTTAATGCCTTTATCAAATACTGCGCTCTTTATTTGTGCATTAGTATACTGGGCGTGATAGTGTAATTTGTGATCTTTCTGGGAGATTATATGTGGACCTATCTAAAATTAATAGTAGGTAGAAGTGCACAACAAAGGGCAAAGTATTTTACTCACTTATTTTGTTTAATTCATAACAGCTATGTGGAAATAGGTACTATTATTTCCTCACATTTATAGATAAGGGAAAAAAGGCTCAGATAGGTTAAGTACTTTTCCCAGAGTCACACAGCTATAGCTGGCTAGTGGCAAAGCCAGAAATTAGGTGTTTTGAATCCAGGAGTTACTAAAAGATGAATAAAGACACAACTTTGTATGAGATGGCACATAAAAAATTTCAGCTGAAGGAAATGCATGGGAAGGGTGGAGATGATGAGAGCATTGTGATGAAGTTTGTTGGACTTGGATGGCAATTTGCCTTTGAAGGCAAAGCTCAGTTTTTGAGCATAATAGTATCCTAGGCACAGCCCCACATGTTTTACAGGGATTGTCTCTCATATTCTTTTAGCTTCCCTATGAGGTGGATGTTACCCTCATTTTACAAATAAGAAATGTGGTGTTTAAAGAAACAGTGTAAGGGCTGGGACTGTGGCTCAGTGGTAGAGTGCTTGCCTTGCACATGTGGATCCTCAGCACCATATAAAAATAAATAAATAAAGATATTGTGTCCATCTACAACTATATAAAAATTTTATATAAATATAAAATATATATATAAAAAGAAAAAAGAAACAGAAATAGTGTATCCAAAGGTTACAGCAAGTAGTTGATTTGGATTTGCCTGAGTAGGAAAAGAAGGTCTTTGTGGGCGGAGAGAGGAGATGGCCTTGCTGGAAGCTGGGTAACCCACTGATTGAAGCATTCCCTGTTTGGGTACTTTGGATTTTATTCTGTAGGTCCCTTCAGTGAGGCAGTGGGAAAACTACTATATGGAGGAGGTAAATGTGACGTAAACTATTTCAGATGCAGGATCTGTTTTCCTTTTGTAATTCAGATATACCTGCAAGTGGACTTGCAGGACAGATTTAAGTTTTCTGCCTGATGTTTTGCTCTTTTTGATCCTTGAGTTTTCTTTTTCCACTCTGTCAGCCTCCCACGGCTGTAAAATAAAAATTGTCAGCCATGTGCCCGCCTGTAATTTCAGTGGTTCAGGAGGCTGAGGCAGGAGGATCACAAGTTCAAAGTCAGCCTCAGCAGCTTAGTGAGGTCCTAAGCAATTTAGCAAGACTCTTTCTCTAAATAAGGTATAAAAGGGGCTGGGGATGTGGCTCAGTAGTTAAGCACCTCTGAGTTCAATCCCTCGTACCAAAAAAAAAAAAAAAAAAAAAATTCATCCTATTAAGATGAGATAGGCAGGGCTGGGGATAGAGCTCAGTTGGTAGAATGCTTGCCTTGCATACACAGGCCCTGGGTTCAATCCCCAGCACCCCCCCCCCCCACACACACACACAAAAGATGATATAAGCAAAGCATCTAGCAGAGACACTGACAAGTGCTTGTAGAAAGATAATACCAGGATTTAATCATTGTACCCTTCATGCTATCCAAGTCTGTGTCAGAGAAAGTACTTTTTGATACACTTGGTTTTCTCTCATACCTTGAACCAAAGGTACAATAACAACAGTAAACATAGGCTGGGCACCTGCTGTGTAACAAGCCATGTGCAGGCGCTACCACTTACAGAGGCTCCTTGAATCTTCGTTTATAACCCTGCAAAGTAAGTACTGTTCTCATTTTACAGTTAGGAATTGGCAGCTCAGAGAAGTTAAGTGACTTGTCCAAGGTTACAGATTGTTAAGCGGTAAAGCTTGGATTTGAACCCCAGTCTCCAGACTCTAAATATAGCTCCCTTACACAGTTGCCTCCCTGTTACTATGTTTTCCCTTCATAGTATTTTATAAGCCCTTGGATTAAGTTGGTAGTAATTTTAGTACAACTGGCAACTGCGTGCTTAGTGCCGAGTCATTGTTGCCTCTCTCTGTCCTTAATAGGCCAAGAAACCTACTATGGCAGTGCTTGTGACCTGCCTGGCGTCTGCCTGGTCCCTCTCATCCTTGTTGGAACCCAGTTGCTGGGAGGGGGAAGGAGCAAGGTGGTGGTTTGGCTCCAAGGACATGGATTTACTGAGCACTGCAGAGACTCTTGTTCCCCTCAGGTGTCATGTTGATCTGAGCATGTGCTTGCTGAAGAAACTAAGTGCTCTTTTTTTCTTTTGTCTTCCAGCCTGGCTTTCGCAAACATCTGGGCCTTCTGGAGAAAAAGAAAGATTACAAACTTCGTGCAGAGTGAGTCTTCTTTCTGGTAGAGGTGCTGCCAAGAAAGCTGAAAACATTGCGCACTGCAGCCGAAGTGCCTGAGTGTCTAACAGGGAATAACTTCCTGCCATTGATAAAATGGCCTTGGCTCTGGCAGTCTGTTAAATATTTTTCTACGACTTTAAACTTCTCTTTTTGTTTAGGCAGAGCATTATTTATTTAACCAGTTGCATTGTAAATTTTTTTATTATACTGCTGCAGATTGCTTTCTCACAGTGGCTTTGATTTGCCTTTGTGTTTGAACCAAAAGCCGAATAATTCTTTTCTCCCTTTTCTTGAAGTGCAAGATATAATCTGAAATTCCATTTGTTGAGTCTTCTTACATCACCATGTGTGTGGTGTGGAATGAAGAGATGTGAAAGATGGATTCATGAGACTGAGCGTGGGTGATAATGGACTTGGAAAACATTTTATAAAACAATTATGCCCATTCTTTTTGTTTAGCTCTACATTTGCAAAACACTTATAGTTATTTGCTAGCCATACATGTCAGCTGAGTTCCTTCTTATGCTCTGGGTATGGTCTGTGCCAATGGATTAAGTGGATTTCTGTAAGTCCCAGAGTTTTGGAAAACAATGGTAATAATTGAGTGTTATGATTGGGTTTATACTCATTATACTCATCTGTTCCTTTTTTTTTTTTTTAAATTAGTGCATTATAGTTATACATAATGTCATTTATTCCATTTAACCTTTTGGGTAGGTTACTGTTACCATAGTCATTTATGTAGTTGAGATATAGAGTAGTTAACTAACTTATTTTCTAAGGTTACTTAACTAGAAGGGATAGAGTCAGATCTGAACCCACACACTGTGGCTCCAGAGTCCCCCATTTGAGTCATTATCCTCCATGGCACTGTGTGGTTTCTGAATTAAAATATTTGTTATTTGGTGCTGAAGCTGGCACCAGAACCCTATCTAAGAAGTTTTAATTTTTTCTCTGTTTGGTTCCCTGTAATGATGTAAGTGGCACTAAGACATGTGGGGTAGAGGCAGTGAATTTTAGATAACTGGGATGGGAGTGTATCGTTAGATTGTGGACCTGTAGAGACACAAGCCCAACTCAGGGACAGTGGAGTGTGGATCAGATCCAGTCACCACTTTGGTTTTTTGTCTTATTTTATGTAAACTTTTATGTATTTATTTTTTTCCTAGGTCCTTAGCATTTTTATTTATTTTTTCCCCACCATTTTGGTGGGGGGTACTGGGGATTAAACTCAGGGGCACTTAACCACTGAGCCACATTCCTAGCCCTTTTTTGTATTTTTTTTAATTTAGAGGCAGGGTCTTGCTAAGTTACTTAGCGCCTTACAATTGCTGAGGCTGACTTTGAACTTGCAATCCTTCTGCCTCAGCCTCCTGAGCTGCTGGGATTACAGGCATGCACCACCATGCGCAGCCCCACCTTTTTAAAAACTGGTGCTTATAGTTAAACATAGTGATGGAATTCACTGTTACATATTCATACATATTCATTCAAATTATATAACAATATAATTTGACCAATATCACTTCCTAGCACTTTCCCCTTTTATGTGAACTTTTAGGTTTTATAAAGTTTGCTCATTGAGTGTGTGTTTGTGTGTGTATTTGTATGATATGTTTTGTTTTGTTTCTGATGGCCCTGTTTAATCTGTGTTTTAGTGATTATCATAAAAAACAAGAATTCCTCAGAGCTCTCCGGAAGAAGGCTCTTGAAAAAAATCCAGATGAATTCTACTATAAAATGACTCGGGTTAAGCTCCAGGTGGGTGCCTAGTGAATCAATGGATGTTTTGAGGTCCATGTGTTAGAAAATAAAGTTGGGAAGAAGCTGGATCAGAATGATTCTTGGCTTTAATCAGCCCTTTCCAATTGGTCCACATGCTCTTGGTCAGTGCCCAAGGCAAACCTGCAGCTTGCATTCCTGCTTCAGTATCTGCCTTATCTAATGTCTGGAGATGTACTAAGAGTAAATGTATGGAGTTGCCACCTCAAACATGCACCTAGGAGGCCTAGTGCCTTGAATTACTGGTGACATGCAGTTTCTAGTTGTCTTTGTTCAAACAGTGATCTATGCCAACAACTCATTAATGGCCTTATTCTAATTGGAATATATCTTTTAAATTTGGGTTTTAGGATGGAGTTCATATTATTAAAGAAACTAAGGAAGAAGTAACTCCAGAACAGCTAAAGCTGATGAGAACTCAGGATATCAAATACATAGAAATGAAAAGGGTTGCAGAAGCTAAGGTAACAATTTATTCTTTGCTCTAATATATTTTTGTTGGTTAAGAAGGGAAACAAACCCGTTAATCTCAAGTTATCAATTAATTTCTTTGGGCATTTACAAACTTAATATTTGCTTGATTGTGATAATGATTTAGAAGTGTATCATGGTGAAGAAGAGAGTTCAAGTTTGAGAATGACACACATGTGGGCTGAATTCTGGTTCTGCTATTTACTAGCCCCATGACTATGGACAAATAACCTCCTCGATGCTGTTTCCTCTTTTCTGTCTCATAGGATTGTTATAAATATTAAGTGAGTTTTGTGAAATGCCTAACGCAGTTGGCATGTAGTTGGTACTTGATATATTTTAGTACTCCTTGCCTTTAAAAGAATGAAACAAATTCTTAGCTGGCTGGTAATAATGATGTGAAATGGTCTAAGTTTTTACAAATTTACTTCTGAAACTCCAGAAGATCACAATTTAAAGTGAGACCATATTCTGTATTCTAGAAAATTGAAAGACTAAAATCAGAGCTCCATCTGCTGGATTTCCAGGGGAAGCAACAGAATAAGCATGTATTTTTTTTTGACACCAAAAAAGAAGGTATGAAATGTTTGAGGGTTTCTGGGACAGTGTACCATAGCCCTCTCTGTTTGTGTTAGACAGGCAGTGTCTTAAGGTTTGTTTTGATTTTTAGTTGAACAGTTTGATATTGCAACTCACCTGCAAACAGCCCCAGAACTAGTTGATAGAGTCTTTAATAGACCCAGGATCGAGACCTTGCAGAAGGAGAAAGTGAAAGGAATTACGCACCAGACTGGACTTAAGGTAATTTTCTCCATTGTTATTCTGATGGGAGTTTGGGGAAATCAAGGTTCCTTTTTTTTTTTTTTTTTTGTGCCACTGCATTTAATGTTATTTGGAAAACTCTTAAGTTCTCTTTGAAAAATGGAAGGATTTGATGATGAGGCTGGAAGTGGAGGAGGGTTGCTTGGTTTTCTGAGATTGGAGAATGTGTGGTAAAGTGGTCAGGAGCTTATGTTTTGCCTTATAAATCTGGGTTTGAGTCCCAGCTCTGGCCCCCTGTGCTTTATATTCCCCTTTTTGTTTGAACCCAAGGGCACTCTACAATTAAGCTACATCCCTAGGCCTTTTTCTTTGTTGAGGCAGGGTTTTGCTAGATTGTCAAGACTGGCCTTGAACTTGGGATCTTCTTGCCTTAGCCTCCTGAGTATCTGGGATTACATGTGTGCCCTAGTGTGCCTAGTGCACTTCTCCCCTCACTCCCATTTACTGGGGATAGAATCCAAGGTCACTTTGACCATTGAGCTACATCCCTAGTCTTTACATATTAATTTTGAGACAGGCTCTTGCTAAATTGCTAAGGGTCTCACTGAGTTCCTGAAGGTGGCTTCAAATTTATGATTCTCCTTCCTCAGCATCCCAAGTTGCTGGGATTACATGCCTACACCACCACACCTGGCTCCAGCTCTTTTTTATTTTTTTAATTTTGAGACAGGGTCTAAGTTGCAGAGACTGTTCTTGAACTTGTGAATCTTCAGTGTGCTGCTGTGCTCAGCCTGCCCAGTCCTTTGAATTGCAGTGTGCTGCTGTGCTCAGCCTGCCCAGCCTGGTGCACTTTTAATGCTTGTAATAGATTCTAGCATTTTCGAAGTGCAGAGCAGGGAGGGGACGTTGCAGATGAAGGAATGTGGTATACAGTATCTTGATATCAAACTTTTGGTGGTAAACACATATTAAAAGATCTTTTCGTATTACATTTTTTTTTTTTTTTTTTTAGAGAGAATTTTTTTTTTTTAATATTTATTTTTTAGTTCTCGGCGGACACAACATCTTTGTTGGTATGTGGTGCTGAGGATCGAACCCGGGCCGCACGCATGCCAGGCGAGCGCGCTACCGCTTGAGCCACATCCCCAGCCCCTCGTATTACATTTTTGTAGAAAATTTTGTAGTGACTTTTCCTTCTGGTGTTTTCTAGCACTGTAACTGGGTTGTGGAGAAGACATGCTTTTCCTCAAAGCTTTCTGGAGTTGAACTCTCACTTCTGACTGATTCATTAAAAAAAAAAAAATGCTGTCAATGTGTTTCAAGCAGACAGCTGTTCTGTTTTGATTTGAATCATTTACACCGCATCAGTTTTGCTTCCAATGTTTAATTTCACAGCAGCTTTCTCTAGCTCAGAGGCAGCTAAACTTGCTTTAGTAATATAAATACCCCTAATTAGTTTGACTATATTGGGTAATCCCATAAATTTGACAGTCTGTGCAATAAAGTGAAAACAAAAGCTGTCTGAACCACTGCTGTGAGACTGTGCTAGAATTGGTGACTTGTTGACGTCTGAGGCCAGTGATATGCTTCGTTATGTAGATAACACTCCCAGCTGAGGGGCTGGCTGACTAGTGTTCTTGTGATAACCCTGTTTATCAATTAGTTGTCTTTTCAGTTAGCTGTTCACTGACACTTCTAAAGTCTTGAGGTAGTCTCTAAAGAGATGAGTATTCCAAACTCCTATGCAGAATAGTTCACCGTCATAGCTTTTGAGAAGTAAAGAAGGTTTGGATTTTGCCATTTTGTCTAGTAGTTTCATTCAGCTGTTTTGTTTAAAGCAAAATCATTTTTATTAAGAGATTACTGGTGGGGAGCCGGGCATTGTTGTGCACACCTACAATCCCAGCAACTTGGAAGGCTGAGGCTGGAGAATTTTTGAGGTCAGTCTCAGCTGCTTAGTGAGACCTTTGTCTCAAAATAAAAAACAAAAAGGTCTACAAATGTAGCTAAGTAGTAAAGGGTTCAATCTTCAGTTCCAGAATAACAAAAACAAAAATGGTACATACAGGTTGAGCATCCCTGATCCCAAATGCCCAAATCCAAATGCTCCAAAATCAAAACTTTTTGAGTGCTGATGTAATGCTACATGCGGAATATTCCCTACCTGACATCATGTGATGGGTCACAGTCAAAACGCAGACACACTAAAAGTATTGTACAAAATTTCCTTCAGTCTGTGAGTGTATAAGGGGTACATGAAACATAAATGAATTTTCTGTTTATACTTGAGTCCCTTCCCCAAGACATCTCGTTATGCACATGCAGGTATTCCAAAGCTTAAAAAATTTCACAATTCAAAACAACTAGTCCCAAGCATTTTGGATAAGGAATATTCAACTGTGTGTTATCTCAGAAAGGAATCTAAAGCTCTCATAAGTGTCTCAGAGGTTTATGATTCCCCCCAATTTTAGGAATCTCCTGGTCATGAGGAGTCATAATGGTGAGAATTTTCAGGTCAGCCCTTGCTGGAAAAAAATCCTTCTCCTCTCTGGTGTTTTAAGATTCTCTGGTAGCAGCACACACACACTTCTCTGCTGCTCCCTATCACTTTGTGCAGGGTTTCTGATACTGGCCCATCCCTGCCATCATGTTAGGTAACCAAGGCCCTCGCACAGAGGTTGAAGCAGCCTAATGTAGGGGTAGGAGAAATTCCTGGAATCCAGAAGACTGTTCCAGGTGAATCATGTGTCCTTGGGTCAGTTACTTTCTTCTCCCGGCCTCATTCTGAATTTATAAAAAGACAGATCATGATAAGATAGTCTCCAAAGTTTCTTTTTTTTTAAATTTTTTTTATTTTTTAGTTTTTAGCGGACACAACATCTTTGTTGGTATGTGGTGCTGAGGATCGAACCTGGGCCGCACGCATGCTAGGCGAGCGCACTACTGCTTGAGCCACATCCCCAGCCCCTCTCCAAAGTTTCTGTCAGCTTTAGAATGTGATGTTCCTAAGGTTGACAACTTTGTAGTTATCAAATTATGTTGATTCTGGAGAAAGGAGGGAGCTGATGAAACCATTTACACATTTGGGCTTAAGGGGCTCAGGAACCAGTTTCTTGTAGTCCAAAGCTTAAAACATTTTGAAATCCAAAATACTTTTAAATTAATTTTTGCTATAATTGTTTTATTTAAAATGTTTGTGTTTCTTCTGTAGCGAATAGCTAAAGAAAGGCAAAAGCAATATAATTGCCTGACACAGCGGATTGAACGAGAGAAGGAATTGTTTGTTATTGCGCAGAAAATTCAAACACGCAAAGATCTTCAGGTGAGGAGAGAGAGCTTTAGGCTTTTTCTCGCTCTCTTCTTCTTTTTTTTTATTTAATTTTTTTCTTGTAAAGGTCTTAACTGAGACTGGATTTCAGCTGTGTGTAAATCAACCCCAGTGAAAATGTCTGCTCCTCAGGGGCAGTGGTTTGAGCCAGTGTCTGTTGCCCTGACAGTGTTGAAATGTTCCTTGATTAAGAAGGTAATAAGGGGGTTATTAGTCAGTGCCTTGGAACAGCAAAGGGTAGGATCGGGTAGCATATGAACTTTATAGCTTATGAGCAGCTCCCGTAACATTTAAACAGGTTAACAAAACAGTGCATGTCACTCATTGGTGTTTAAAAATAGACAACATTGTGTAGTTAAATAGCAGAGCTACAGAATATAAGATGCTGCTTTCGTATTATTATCATTTCTTTAAATGTCAAATTCTTTAGCCTTGCAGATCATTTAGAATACCCTTTCTCAACTGGGGTTCCGTGAGAGAATTAAAATGATAATTTAAAACAAAACCATTATTTAATCACCTCTCTCCTTCCAATTCCTCAAGGACTGGGCATAGGTAATTCCATTCAGATGCCCAGGGGAAGTGAACTCATCGAACTTGGTGGATGCTTAGGGCAATAGGGCACTTTTTTCTTCAGAACGTTGGGAACAGCATCTTGGGGGGTTTCTCAGGGTTAGCTTGTCAATCTTCCTGTTTTATGAAACCCTCTTTCTGTTAACTGACCATCATCTTTTTATTCTTTTATAGGATAAAACTCAGAGGGTGAAGGTGAAGAAAGAAACAGTGAATTCCCCAGCTATTTACAAATTTCAGAGTCGTCGAAAACGTTGAGGTGCTATACATAAGCCTTATCATTTTGCATTGAAAATAATTCTATTTTGGGAGTAATAACTTCAATTCCATTAGTCCAAATGGCATGGTTTTCCTGTTTGTAACCATGATTTATTGATCTGATATTTGAGTCTTTCTCTGAACAACATTAAAGTCCCTTCCCCCATGTCATCGTTTTTGGGTTGTGAAATCAGTCTTATTTTTATAGACAGTACTTTAATTTTTTTTTCATTGTGAAAGTTACATAATCTCATTACAACAAAGTAGGAAGTAGATCATCTCAGTACTTGAATTCAAGAACAACAAATATTTATTGCATGGTGAGAGCTAAAGCTTGGGAGGTAAAGAGCTACTGTGAGCTTCCAGGGTATTTCTGCATTTTGTAAAGCTGTGCCTCGGTTTTGTTTATATTTTTGTGTTTTGTATTTGTAATTATGGTAAATAATTTTATATCCTAATTTTAAGTCATTGGCTCCTTTCTGTCTTGTTACAACACTGGATTTTTCAAAAGTAATATGCTTATAGTAATAATTAAAATAATGTTTTTAATGATTGTCAAATGTTTTATCCACTGGAGAGACTTTTTTTTTTTTTTTTTTTTTTTTTTGTGGTGGTGGGAATTGAACCCAGGGCCTTGTGCATGGGAGGCAAACACTTAACCTACTAAGCTATATCCCCAGCCCTTGGATAAACTGATTTTATTGTCATTCTTTTATTGGTTATTCAGGTGGCTTCAAAAGTTGTCAAAGAATAAATTTTTTTCTTATTTTTTATCTGTAGATAGAAATCCTTGGAATTAGGAAGCAACAGGGGGACCAGTTCTTCATTGAAGCTCAAATCAGAATAGAGTGGAACAGTCTCTGCTCCTTTCCTCTGCATTCCTGCTCAACTCAGAATTCCAGGACTGAAAACGCTTCACCCTGAGATTACAGACCCCAGGCTGTGCAGGGCAGCTTCCTTCTTCCACATTCCTACCCTTCCCTTCCTTGCCCTTGTAGGGATCCTAGGCCAAGACCCGTCAGGACAGGACTGAGCCTGCCTAGGGCAAGTGTGGGAGAACAGGGCACCACAGGGTTCTAGGAGGCTTGTTCACACCCTTCCCGTGGAGGAGCAGCAGCTGTGTGTGGATTTGAAAATAAAAAATATATATTGTTAATACTTAACAAATCCTTATGACTACTAGGGTCCTGTATTTTTTATTTTTCTAGAATGAAAGCCTGTTTCTTCAAGATGTACTGGAAAATAAGAAGGGCCAGGAGAACAGAAGCCAGCAGTTTTTGCCTTCAGGAAGGCAGTGCTTCCAGTCTGTGTGCTCCCCAGGGGAGGTGCTGAGCTGATTGATAGTCTTGAGACTCAAGTCCCAGGCCAGGGATGGGACCCACCACAGGGATGTTGGGCAGGTGCTGGGAGATCCTGGCTGGATGAGAGGTGAGGTTGGGAGGAGCTTGAATCCATACAGTTACCCTAGATGGTGAGGAGGAGCAGACTAAGCAGCAAACTGTTTCTGGGATCAAAGGCTGGGTGCTATTTTTCAGGCTCTCGCCCCTGCTGGAAAGGTGGGGGAGGACAGGGAATATCCCTGAATGCCTTCTCATGGAGTGTACACCCACACCAAGGCACACGTGCTTTGTAGGCTCTCTTAACAGATGCACAAGGCAGGTAGAACTTGGGCCTCACAAACAGGTACAGGCACACCTACACATCCTCTGGTACACAGACACAAACAGACGCTTGAAGAGCAGGAAAGTCCATCCTCAGAGTGCCATAAGCTCCACGCTGGTGGCAATCAGGACCATAGGGGATGAGGCTGGGTGTCCTGAATTGCTGTGACACCAGGGGCTTTCTCTGAGGTCTAAGGATTTTAAGGGAAGAGATTGGCTGCCCCTTAGGACTAAGTGACAAGCTCCAGCCTCATAGGTTCAGAGAATAGGCCGGATGCTTTGGTGCTCAGTGGGACTCCAGACTTGGGGCTCACTGGTGAGCAGAGATGGTATCATTTCCTTGGGTTCCATGTCTCTAGACTTGGAATGATTTGGGCTGTTCATGGCATATCACTGGCTATGCCAAGGGAACTGTGGGCAGCCTGTGAAGATGGACAGCTTTTCTGTGACTTAGGACTCTTGTTTTGGGTCTGTTGTATAAACCAGAGCTGCAGTTAGATGGACCACATTGAATCCCCAGGTCTGTCTGAGAGAAAGTGAACCTAACTCAGTCCATGGTCATATCTTAAAACCTTTTTGACCAAAGCAGGAGAGTGTCAGCCCTTGATTGAATAAAACAATCTGATTTTCTGGGTGTAGGGGAAACATTCCTGGTGGCAGAATGGAAAGGGCCCAGCAGGTGGAGCTGCTGCCCCTTTGCTGGGTTTCGTTCTTGGGGAGCTGGTGTCCACCCACCGAGCACACTGCTTCTGTCACAAGCTTCATGTACTCTGGAGTGCTTAGTACGGATTTGATTACTGAGTTTAATGCCATGGGGGAGAGCCCCCGTGAAAAAGGATTTGTCTCCCCCTGAGCTCGAGATTAGTGTGGCTCCAAGATGAAGACCTGGCAGGATGTGGCTTTCCCTTCCTATTTCTAGGGAGGTCCACATGGGGAGCATTGGGGTCTTCCCCAGGGCTCTGTCATAGAGCCTCAGGCTTCCCCGAGGGTGGTTCCCCCAGGGTGTGGTAAGGTCTCCCTCCGTGGGGTTTTGAGGGTGGGTTATGGCTGCCGTCTCTGCTGCTGGCTGTGGCACTGAACAACCAGAGCTGCACGTCCTCCAGCAGCGCAGCAGCCAACACTCAGGCTCTGCCTGCCTGTGGAGGCCGGCGAGGCCAGGGCCTGTTGGGACTTGAAACAGTGAGGTAAGTCGGTGTCTAGTGCTGGGCTCCCTTCTCTTCAAGCGCTCTCAACCTGCCAGTTCCTGGAGCCTTGTGCCTAGGGCATTGGGGAAGGGCGGGCAGGGCCTTGGGTGGGAGTTCTGGCCTAAAGCCCTGGGTGAATGCAGGAATCGGGGGTGGACCTGAGACTTGGGGCTCAGCCTGCAGGTTTCTTGGGCTTGTGCAGTTGCCTTCTGGGGTCAGAGGGTGCGCTGTCTCTAGCCAGCCGGGTCACGGGGCCTCCCTGCTGGCATAGCCCACACAGACTCCTGGATCTGTAGCAGAAAGTGCAGGGAAGGATGAGGGCGGCTGAGAAACCTGGAGAGGCTGTGCTTCCCTTGTGAATCCATGGTGGGGCCTGCAGCTCGGGTAGAGTGCCTATATGTGCAAGGCCAGGGCACCATGGTTCCCAGCACTGCACACGTGAAATGCGCCTAAGTCCAATGAGGAGACTTGGGAGACTGGAAGCAGCTGCTTGGTTCAAGTCCTGTCCCAGCTGGGTCAACTCTCCCTATCCAACTGTCTGCTTCACGTGTTCATGTGAGGGATCACCTTGGTGCCCACCAGTAGTGCATCCTGGAGCCCTCAGTTCTTGCAGGCTGGTATAGGGGCTGGTCCAGAACAGAGCTAAGGATCCAGCTCCTAGGCAGGGGTCTGCTGTATTTGAGGATAAGAGAAAGGTGGGAAGGAAGCCCTTTCCTCTCCAGTCTGTCACCTGATGGCCACGCGCAGATCATAAGAGTTAATGAAACCATGGTGCCCGGAGGCTGTTGGGCAGCCCCCCCTGCCCTGAATCAGCCTGACTCATTTACAGCTTTCTCCCAGTTACCCCAAAGGCTTCTCTCTGAGGTGACGAATGTGGGGGGTTGGTTTCGGGTTTCATGTTTTCACATTACTGAGTGGAAAAAAAAACCAGCTTCTACAGCAGAAACAACTTGTCCCAAGAGCTCTGAAAATTCCCCCATCTTTTCTCCTCAGCTGCTCAGAAACATAGACCAGAGACGGAGGGGTTAAGAGGAGGGGCGACAGCCAAGCTGAGAGGTGTTAGGGACAGCCCCTTTGGAGGTGGCAACACCTGCCTTCCTGCTTTACTGCAGGCAGGGGAGGACCTTCGCAGAGACTCTACCCTGGGGTCTTCAGTGCCCAGTGCCGGATTGCCAGGGTGAGGGGCAGTCAGCTCAGAGTGGGAGGGGCCAGGGTAGAAAGGGATCATCTATCTCCCTTCCCTAGTTAATTTGGTCCCAGGAGGTCGGGGACAAGTGTCCCTCTAAAAAAGGGCTCTTTAGGTGGAATGGTAGGTGGAAAAATACAGGGTCCATCTGGCACGTGGAGGCTGGGGGGTGGCACCCCTCCTGTTACTGGTAGCATTATACACCACCCCCTGCCAGGGGCAGATGGCCTCCATGGCAGATGGAGACTAGGCCAGTAGTGGCTGGATAGGCTCTCCGGTCTCAGCCTGGCCTTTCTGGCTAATAAGACAACCAGAGGGGCAGTGGCACTGCTGCGCGCGCGCGCGCGCGCGCGCGTGTGTGTGTGTGTGTGTGTGTGTGTGTGTGTGTGTGTGTGCGCGTGTGTGTGTGTGTGTGTGTGTGTGTGTGTGTGTAAGAGAGGGAACCCTGGCCTTGTTGGGCCATTCTGGGGGAGAAGGAAAGAGCAGACCCCAGATGGAGCCAGTGGATCTCTTCTCTGGGACACATTCAAGTTTGCTGTGGAGGGGTGGCAGGTGCTCAGAGGCCTGACACTGCCCACCTGCCTGGGCTCCTGCTGCTGCCCTGGTTAGTTCTCAAGTGAAGGAGAAGGTCCCTGGGGTGGGAGACTCCACTGCAGCTGGAACCTGGCCTGCTTGATGCAGACCCCCCGCCAGGTCCCCAGAGCTCAGGGCCTGGGCAGCAGCTCCTCCCAGAGGACGCCCGTTTATTATGCGCTCCTGCCCCTCGCTGCTCAAGCAGGCAGCGGCCTTCATTAGCCAAGGAGCTGGGGTCTGTTTTGGCTGCCTCATCAGCATCAGTGAACTGCGTCCCTGCGAGATTTGATACAATTTAATTAACCTAATTAAAAGCTCTGATTGCAGAGATGATTGGGGTAGCGCCAGCAGCGACTGCATATTTATAATGAGCTGCAAGGTGTGGGACCGCAGCCAAACGCCACGCATCCTAATGAGCGGGAGCCGGGAGCCAGGGAGCGGGAGAGGGAACGTTTATTTTTGGCAACAATGCCCAGTTCCTCTCTGCCAGGGAGTCAGAGACCCAGGGAGCAGAGACAGACCTGCCCACCGCACTCTTCCGCACAAGGTGGAAGCAGAGGTGTGTGCTTTCCACACGTTCTTGGGCCTTTGGACCCTACATGGACCCAGGGTCTGTGTCTTTGTAGAGTGGGGGCCGGGACCCCAGCAACCCACGTTTTCTGCCTCTCTCCATCTCTGGGAGCCAGGGGCACCTTCAGAGCCATGAGTCTTCCTGGTCTGAGGAAGCAGGGCCCAGCAGAACCACCTCATTTCCAGGCCTCAGGATCCTTGGGCCGTTCTCTCAAACTTGCCGAAGAACCATCAGAGGCTGAAAAGAGTGAGGCTGAAGGGGGTTGAGGGGAAGTCAGAAGAGGGGACCGATTGTCCAAGAGTCCCAGGTGAGGATCCTGAGCCTGGGTGATTGAAGACACAGCAGAGACAAGTCCCCACTCATCCCGGAGCCAGGGTCCTACACCTCCACCTCCTGGGTCTCTCCAGAGGACCCTGCCCAGAGAGGACCAGCTCCCCTGGACTCCTCTCGGCTCCCACTGCTTCTGTCTGGGGAATCTTGGTTTGTCTGACTCAGCGCTTCCGCTGTAAATCACATCTAATAATAACGAGAGTGAGAGCTGAGGCAGAGAGGCTGTGGGTGAAGGGACATCAGTGAGAAGGGGTGTGCTGCCCAGGTGGCAAGCGGGAGGAGTATCTGGGGTGGCAGGAGTGGGGGCTGGGCTCTGGAAGCCACCGTCAGAGGCCTTCGGGGGAGCAGTGGGGAGCAGCCCTCGGTGGCTCCTGTTCTTGCTCTGGAGCTTGTGTAGGTCATGAGCTCAGTCAGGCTGGCCCAGCCCCCCCCCCCCCCCCCCGCCCGTGCTTTGAGCATCGCCAGGACAAGATGAGATTTGTCCCCAGCCCACCTTGCAGAGTTGCAGCTGTTTAGCTCCCTTATCAATCTTCTCTGTGGGTTTAATCATCTCTCTGTCATCCTGCTGGGGCAGCCCTCCCCTTTCTGGAGCCCCCAGAGGGGCTGGAGCTTCTCAGCCCCGGCTTTCCTCCAATCCCCCTCCCCCAGACAGCCGCCTCTCCCCACCTGACTCCCTTGTAGGAGACAGAGGGTGGGCCAGGGTGGCTTTGCCCCAGGTCCTGGAGGTAGGGCTGGGGCAAGGAGACGTCCTTATTTCTGCAAGATAGAAGTAGAACCTGTCCTAGCTGGTCCCCATTTCATTCCATTCCAGGGGCTAGAGGTTGGCCATGAGGGTCTTTGGCCCAAATCTGGGAGACTCTTGTGTAACACCCTCCTGCCAGCCCCTTTGATGTGTGTCCAGTTATCCAGCCTTGGCCTCCTTCCCTGGGTGGATCCTGTGGATCTCAGGGGCCTGTGGGTAGGACCACAAACCCACAGCTTTTTGAGCATCTTGGGAAAAAGTGTGCCCAGGAGTCAATGGGGCCTGTGTTGCTGTCCAGGCTGGGAGCCAGGGCCCAAGGGACTCTGGGGCCCCTCCCAGTGCTGACGTGCAAGATGACCTTCAGGGTTACACTTCGGCCTTCTCTGCTACACCCTCTTTCCTCCCAGAGCATCTGGGGAATGGGTAGGGAGGGGATGGCATGGTGGCATATGTACCTCTTGGAGACCATAAAAAAGAGGATCCTTCCTCTCCTGCTCCCCTTCCCTCCCAGGTCTTCTCAGAGCCAAGAGAAGGTCATAGCTTCCCATTTCTCAGAAGGGAATGTAAAGTCCCAAAGAGGATTGGGATCCAAGTGAGTATCACTCAGTTTGTCCTCAAAGTGAGGGCTGAGGGACTGGCCCAGAGGAGGTGACCAAAGTTCTGGAGGGTCATGAACTAGCCCTGGGCTGGAGGGGCTCACTGGGTGCAGCACAAGGCTGGACTCTGAAAGACAATGGGGTGTTGATGAGTCTTTGGTCCTGGTCTCACATGACCTGACCAGGGCTGTGGGTGGACTGCACGTGGCTGAGCCGCCTGAGCTGACCTTTGGTGGCTGGTGAGGGAAGAGAGGAAGCCATGAAGTCTCCTGCCCACTCAGTGTCCGGGCACCCTGCCACCCCACCCCAGGAACTGCCCTCTGGGCGCTCACACTCTCTCTTCTGCCTACCTTCTCCTTTTGGTCTTTCCTTTCCCTTTCTCTTTGCTCTGCCATGTGTGAGAGAGTGCATATTGGTGTGAGGGTGTGCGTATTGGTGTGTGATTGTGCGTATTGGTGTGTGATTTTGCGTGTCTGTGTGAATGTGAGAAGCGAGTCATGCAGAGGATGAAAGAGAGAAGAAATCCCTCTCCCGGGTTCCTCTCAATCAGGGATGAAGACTTAGTTACTTCCGTCGTGGGGACGATACCATGGATGAAGCCAAGTGTATGTCTCCATGTGCATGTGCTCATGTGGGGGGCAACGCCCTCTGCGCTGCCTTGTCCTTTGACCTGTGTCCTCCTTGGGTGACTTCTGTGGTCAGCATCTTAGATGCCTGGGCTGCAGCCAGCTCTGTGACTTTCAAAGTGATGGAGCTGAAGCACCAGTTTCTTTTTAAAAATTTTTTATATGGTGCTGAGGATTGAACCCAGGGCCTGGCACATGCCAGGTGAATGCTCTACCACAACCCGAGCCATATTCTATGTTTTATTTCTCCTGTGCTGCAGATCAAACCCAGGGCCTGGTGTGTGCTAGACAAGCACTCTGTCACTGAACTACATCCCCAGTCCTAGACTGTCACTTTCAAAAGGAAAAAGGAAAGCTTCGGGGCGGGGTGATGGTGGTTGTATAATTATCATAATCTATGAATTAATTAAAAATGACCATTTAGTGGGGAAGCAAGGTGCTCATGTGTGAGCGTGTGCACACATGTGCGGAATTATACATAGACAAGGGTACACAGAGAAGTGGGGATATAATCATGGACATACCTATATTTTAAATAAAATTATTTTTATTTTTTAGTACTGGGGATTGAACCTGGGGCGCTTTACCACTGAGCTGCAAGCCCAGTCCTTTTTATTTTTTATTTTGAGACAGGGACTCACTAAGTAGATGAGGATGACCTCAAACTTGCAATCCTCCTGCCTCAGCTTCTCAAATTGCTGGGGTTACAGGTGTGCACCATGCATCCAGCTCCCACTTTACCTGTCTTTCTTCCTCCTCCCTCATCAAGACACTTAGCCTAAAGTCCCTGGGGGGTTGAGGTACAGGACCTTGAATATGGACAAGATAGTACAAAAGACTTGATGCGGCAATTTGGAAGGAAATCCACAACCTGCCTTCTTCACATATCATTGCAAATATCATGTGAAGGCTTTATTTTTTCCCTTTTTTGTGGTACCCAGGGCTTTGCACATGTTAACTACATCTCCATCCCCACCTTTAAAATTTTTTTTTGTAGTTGCAGATGGACAGCATGCCTTTATTTGTTTATTTTTATGTGGTGCTGGGGATCGAACCCAGTGCCTCACACATGATAGGCAAGCACTCTGCCATGAGCCCCAGCCCTCCAGCCCTTTTTAAAATTTTCTTTTGAGACAGGATCTCACCAAGTTGCAGAGGCTGGCCTCAAACTTTCATTCTTCCTGTCTCAGCCTCAGTTGTTGGGATTACGGGCCTACACCACTGTGTCCAGCTTTGTGAATTTTTTTTTCTTCCCCCCACCCCTATGTGAAGTTTTATTGATGAACCTTCTTTTGCTGGGAGCCCTATCCAATTTTTCCACTAGGACCCCCTGCACATTCTGTCATGTCGCTGAGAGTATGTGGAGGAAACAAAATTCCTAGACTTTAGTTTGGGGGTGGGATTCCCGGACATCAGCATGGGGAGAACTCTGAGTGAGAACAGCAAACACAGGTACCCCTCCACGTGCTCTCAGGACTTCTCCTGGATGAACAGCTTCAGGGAGTTTGACTTCATTGAACATGGACCACAGTAGGATGGTAGAGGTTGGCAGGGCATTTCCTCCAGTCTTGACAGGATTCTGAGATGCCTATTTTTGGAGTCTAAGGCAGATGTTCTCTTCCAATGAAGAGACTGTTTGGTGTCTGCTCTCTCAGAGGGATGGGACAGGTCCCCTCCCCCTGCTCCCCACAGCTGAGCAGAGCCATACATCACCAAGGGGCTGGGGATCCCTAGATGTATTGCCCTAATACGTCGCTATAGCAACCCCACTCTAATCCTGCATTATTCTAATGTGGTCCCCTCCCCACTGTGATGTATAGCTTGGGTCTCAGAGCTGCGAGCCCCCTTCTCTGAGAGTCTGTTCCAAGTACCCCGGGGATGGGGGGTTAGAGGCTGGCTTAGCTTCCTGGGATCCCATCCTGATCTCCCCATCCTATGGATGGGATCTTTGCCAGGCTGGGTGTGGAGGTGGGGTCTGGTCCATCAGCTTACCCTCCTGCGTACCCAGGGAGGGGAAGCTGCAGGTCATGTGTCCCTGGCCCTGGCACACGCGTGCCTGACGCACCAACCCACGCCAGCCTGCCTGGCCTGGGGACCTGAGGCCTTGGGGTTGGGGGCCAGGGCAGGACAATGGTTGCATTCCGGCTGGTTGCCACAGGCCCCCATTGTTTCTGTGGACACTGCCTGCTTGAGGGCTGCCATTCTGGCCCTCACCCCTCATGGGGCGTAGGATGCTTCCTAGACCACTCCCTTGGGGATCATAGAGGGGTGATTCATGGGGTGACCAGGGCATAGCAGGCCCCAGCTGTGCCCAGATTCTGGGAGGTGGGAGGGGGAGGCGACTGAGGGTTGTTTGTGTCAGGGGAGGGGGTGTTGAATAGCCAGAGGACTCGGGGCCCTGAACGCCAACCACGTCATCTCTTACCCTTCCTTGTGTGTGGGCTGGTCAGAGAGGCCCTATTGTCAGAGGAGCAGGCCCACCCAGGCTGGAAGGCTAACAAGAACTTCAAAACTGGGAAGACCCAAAGACCACCCTTCACATGGCATTGGTGGGGAAATTGAGATCAGGGCAATGGCAGGGATGCTGTAAGTCACACATCCAGGTATTGACAGGTCTGGGACCAGATTATTGCTTTATATCTCCTTAGTGCTGTGATGCTGCTGTTGTTTCTGATAGAAAATAGAGTCCTGGCTAGGTGCAGTGGCCCAAGCCTATATTCCCAGTGGTTTGGGAGGCTGAGGCAGGAGGATCTCAAGTTCAAGGCCAGCCTCAGCAACTCAGTGAGACCCTGTCTCTGAATAAAATACAAAATAGGGCTGGGGATGTGGCTCAGTGGTCGAGTGCCCCTGAGTTAAATACGAAGAAGGAGGAGGAGGAGGAGGAGGAGGAGGAGGAGGAGGAGGAGAGGAGGAGGAGGAAAACAATAGAGTTCTAGGGGTGTTCTTCAGTCATGGCAGAAGTTATATTTGTGAGTTCCTTTCTCTCCCCTACTTCCTTTAAAATCTTTCTAGTTTAGGTCGACACATGGCATCCCTGCAATAAGCAATGAGGAGAGTCCTAAGGTCATGAGAGGCCATATGGACTTAGACCTTCTCTGGGGGCCTGAAAAAAATGATTGGGGCATGGGGGTTTCTAGCACTCTGACCCACGAGATTCACAGACACTACAATAGACTTCATTGTTTTCTTCCAAACACTTTTGCACGTGGGCACTCACATACCTACCTTACATGACCAAGAAGCAGGGAGGGAATGAGACTAATCTAGGAGTGTTTTGAGGACAGAGGGACTGATTTCACTTATCAGTGTGCTTAACTTAGGGACCGACTCTGAAACTGAATGATTGAATGAGTGGATGGTAGATGGATAATTGGGTACTTGAATAGATGGCTGAAGGGTGGATAGATGAATGGATGAGTGGATGGGTGGGCAGATGGATGAATGGGTGGTGGCATGGAGGGGTGGGTGGGTTGATGAATGAATGAGTGGATGGGTATAAGATGGATGCGTAGATGAATGAGTTAGGGAAAGCCTCTATTTTGAGATCTAGGGAAGACAAATGACTCAATTTGGGATGAATTGTGGAGTGAGTCCTGAACTCAGGTGCCCAAGGCTGGGCTGATCCATGGCATGGTTTGATGGTTAGCCTCTGGGCAGGTTGCAGTAGAATCCAGAATGGGGACCTGAAGGAACCTACAGTTGGATTTAGTCATACGGTATGTAGCTCCACAGGGTTGAAGAGCCGTGACCCTCAGTTGAATCTTCTGTGCTATGGTCATGTGTGTGGCAGGAGCTACTGGGGAAAGGGTCCTGATTAAGGCAGGAAGGGCATGAAGATTCAGGAAGGGGAAATGAGTGGGGTCTGAGGGCGCTGGAGCTGAGTGACTCAACTCCTTGGGATCAGGCCCTGACCCAGGAGCCCCCACTCATTCTTCACAACCCAGCTTCATGGCGCTACCTTCTGTAAGGCCTTCCCTGTTTCTCTGGGTGCCTGGGTGCTGCCTCCACAGAGTCCAGCATGGTGCTTTTGTATGTAAAAGAGGCTCAGTGCACATTCTTGGGGACATGGGATTGTCACAAACAAGCATATGTGGGAACAGGTGGAGGCTGCACCTGTCATTACTTCCCAGGGTTTTCTTGGGCAAGGCCTTTACTATCCTCGGACCTCATTTCCTCATCTGCAGACTGGGGATAGAGATCTTGAGATTTTCTTTCCAGAGTAGTTTTGAGAATGAAGAGAAACAATTTTAGGAGGGAGCAGGGGAAGTACTAGGCATTATTTTTTCTGCCACTGCTTTGGCTCAGCAATAATATAATATATATTACACGTATAAAATTATTTTTATGACTAACATTTAATGTGCACTCACAATGTGCCAGGCTCTTTTCTAAGTGTTTACATATATCATCTCTCATCTAGTCCTCATAGCAATCCTCCGAGGCAGGTGCTATTGTTCACAGATGAGGAAACTGAGGGATGGAGAGCTTAAATAGACCCGTGGTTAATAGGTGGTGCAGCCAAGGTGAACATCTGGATGGGTGCCAGGGTCATATCTAAGCTGCTGTTTGAGACTGCTCAGTGTGTGGAGGCTTGGCGTGGACAAATTAGGAAGGCTTCCTGACTTTCCTGATGATCCTAGGCGAATTACCCAGTTTCCTTGAGCATCATGGGATTTACCTGATTGTGGGTAGTGGGAGAGAGGGTTAGACCCTAGTCAATTACCTCCAGCACCTGTGGTTCCAGATTCTCTCCCTGGCCCAGTCCTGAGTTACACTCAGTTTCACTGAGACCTGAATGTAGTCCACTTCTGGAAAATACCCAAGCATTGAATGATACTGTGGTAAGGGGTATAAAGAGAACATGGAGCAGGGCATGGTGGCATGTGCCTGTAATCCCAGGAACTCTGGAGGTGCTGAGGCAGGAGGATCAGAAGTTTAAATTCAGCCTCAGCCATTTAGCAAGACTCTAAGCAACTGACTGAAATCCTGTCTCTAAATAAATAAAAAAATAAATAAATAGAACTGGGGATATAATTCAGTGGTAAAGCATCCCTGGGTTCAATTCCTAGTACTGAACCAAATCAAACAAGTACGCCCTCCCCCAAACAAACAAAAACAAAAAAACAAAACCATGGACCCAAGAATCAGATAAAAGTAGATTTTTATCCCAGCTGCTATAAGGAACTGGTCTTGCTTCCTTGGCCAGATCACTTACACTCTATGGACACCAGTCTCCTCATCAATAAAATAAGAATATGTAGCATGACATAGTGAAAATAAAATGCAAAGTAAGCACTGGGTAAGGATTATGTCAGAGAGCCCTGGACAGAGTGAGGTCCACCATAAAGGATCATTCTAATCTGGTGTTCTTCCCTATTTACTTGTTTCTGCACAATACCCTGCTCAGGCCTCACAATAAAATAGCTTTCATTCATTCATCCTTTATGCTAAATGCTCTGTGTACAATATCCCACTTAATTCTCAAAATAACTCTACCATAAGGGGACTGTCATTGTCACCATACCATACCAGGAAACTGAGGCACAGAAATGTAAGTAGCTGGCCGAAAGTCACCCACACACTTGGTAAAAGGTGGAGCCAGGACTGGTCCCTTGGATCTGTCTGACTGCACATCCCCTGTGTTCCATCACTCCTGCTTTCCGTCTCCCACAAGGGCACGAAGAGCTTCCTGAGGGACTTTGGTAACAATGGGAGATGGCAGATGACCCAAAGGGGCTGGAGGGGCCTTGCCATGGGATGGGTGTGTGCACAAACCACTTGGGTTAGCTCTAGCAGTTTCTGTATGGAGAGAGCACTCTGTGCTCCCCAGGCTGGCCCAGCCCTGGGGGAAAGCCCAAGGGTGGTGACAATATTCCATTCCAGGCCATGGAAGCAGTAGCAGTGCGGGGGTCCAGGTCTGCTCCGGCTCTTGCTTCTGTTCAAAGCTGAATAATCTGGAGCCTTTGAAGAAGGATTTCTGAAAAGCCATCAGGAGTGAATCATTGACTTAGGGAGGCGATGAATCAACGGGGAGTTCATAAAACGGCAAATGAATCGGGTGTGAGAGCGACGGAGCCACTGCTATTCCCCAGAACCCTCCGGGGACAGAGAGCCGAGAGAAAAGAAATAAAAATAACACGGGGCCTTACGCTTGCTACAAACCCGAGGCAACCCCTCCTTCCGTGCTGGAAGACAGAGTGGAATAGAAGGACGGGACCCACTGGTGGGTGAAATGGGGCAGAGGGAGGCTCCCGGGGGCACCCCTAGCTCCCTGATTCCAGGCTGTGGGTGTAATTAGCAAATGGCTTTTTCCCTTCTTTTCAGGAGCCCTCACAAGAAAGAACACTGATTTTGACGAACACCCAAAATAATGTGAGATCAGGCACCATGCATTATGCATGAGGTCTGATTTAACATGAACATTATTTCTTGTGTACGAGACCATATGCCTCCGTGCTGTCTCTGCAGCCTAATAATACCCAGACCCACCCTGGTCAGGCTTGGTGGGAGAATTGTCCACTGGTGTGTGGGTGGGTGGGAGGTGAGAGGTGAGGGTTGGAGCAAATCTCTTCTGGTACTTAGGTTGTCTGAGGAGAGCCCACTCAGATGCCCTGGAGGGAGCTGGGGAGCAGGAGGTTGGTTATACCCTTGGAGAAACACCAGGGAGCTGGAAGTGATACCATGCACAAGTGCTACCATGTGTACCTGGGTGCCTGTGTGTGTGTATGAGAGAGATCAGGAGCCCGTGATTAGATCATGCTGGGACCATCACATGGCGATGTGGGGGCATGTGCATGGTGGAGGTTTTACTGCACAAGAAGCACCATGGCGGAATGGATAGATCTAATTGCTGCGTGTGTTTGTATATATACACGCATATGTACGTGTGGGGGTGTGTGTTTAAAAAATAAGATCACACATACATACAAACACACAGCCTAACTTAAATTATCTGAAAGGAGCAGGAAGAGATCTGGGAGGAGCTGGGACAATGATGGGCAGGGATGTGTTTGGAAAGTGGTTTGTGGGGTAAGTGCTTAGAAATCCCGACAGGAGAGGATCTGTGAAATCCTACACAGAATGGTTGTGTGCTTGATTAAATATCACATGTACCAGGTATTCGGCGACTCCCAAAAGTTCAACAACAAAGACCGGAAAGCTGATCTTGGATGGTCAAAATGGTGTGGGTGTGACCAGGGTGTGTGAGCATGTGTGTGAATGAGCAAATTGTCAGGACCTGCCAACTGGCCGCAAGAAAGAATGATGGGAGTGAGTGTGAAGAGCATGGCTATGCGCAAGGGCAGGTGGTAGGTGGGACGGGAAGAAGTGTGTAGAGTATGTGCCCGTGAAGCAGGATTGCTTCCTTTGGAGGCTAAAGTTGCCTCTGCTTTAGTTGGCACACCCCAGGGAGTGGCTGCCTTGAAGCTGATTTTGGGGACCCGTGCTCAACTTCAGGGTGGCTCTAGTAACTGCTGCCACATCCCATTTCAGGGACCAATAGAGGGCAGTCCTCCCACACAGAGTCCTCAGAGGTAGCAAGGGGGAGCCCTGAATGACTGGTCAAACACTAATTCTAGGGCCTTCAAACGTGACAGGCAGGGGACAGACCAGCTCTTTCAGCTGCCTCTGGCCTCCGTCTCAAAGTTCAAGGTCAGGGCTGGGGATGTGGCTCAAGCGGTAGCGCGCTCGCCTGGCATGCGTGCGGCCCGGGTTCGATCCTCAGCACCACATACCAACAAAGATGTTGTGTCCGCCGAGAACTAAAAAATAATAAATATTAAAAAAATTCTCTTTCTCCCCCCCCTCTCACTCTCTCTTTAAAAAAAAAAAAAGTTCAAGGCCATAGGTAGCTCCTCTTGGCTGAGCTTAGGGGGAACAGCTGAGCCAGATAACCCAACTCCTCTCACTCTATCTCCTCTAATGGGAGGTCTCCTTTCTGGAGCTAGGGAAAGTCCCTGGGAGGGTGACAGCCTGGCCCTGGGTGGTCACTGGGGGACTGAGTCTCCTCCATGCAGGCTCAGAGCTTTTCCAGGGGAAGCTGCTGAACAGCTCTAAGTGTGCAGTTGTGGTGTGTGTGTGGGGGGTCAGTTAGTCCTGTGGATATTCAATCAAGCCCCAGGGCCTAGGACTATGCCATGACCATCAGCTATTGCAACCTCCTGAGGTAGATGGTGGGAGAGAATATCAATGTCCTTGGGGCTCAGGACAGGGTTCCTTCTGGGTTTGCCTTGATGACCACAGGTGACCATGATGATCTCCTTTCTTTTTTCCAGGGTTGGCCAACCTCACCCTGCAAATGTTCTTCCAGCTCACAGCATGATTTGCAGTGTAGCATGGATTTTCTTTTCCCTTCTACTTCTGGGATCAGCTATGGATTTGCATGCACAGTGACACACACACAAATTCTTATACCCACATGCAGAGGTTCCTATGGGGAGAAGAAAGTCCCTTCAAGCTTTACCAGAACCTATGGCCACAGGATCGCAGGAAATAATTTTGTTCAAGCATGAAAGGGAGGAAGACAGGAACAGAAAATCCCAAATTTGCTAGGGAAAGCTTAGGCTCTCTCTCTCTTTTTTTTTCTGGAGGTCAATGTTAGGGATGTGTGCCTCTCTTGGACGAAAGGAAGTCTGAGGTTTTCTGGAGCAAACAGGTAGACACACATACACATAGCACGAAGAAACGGCGGGCAAGGCCACAGCTCGCTCTGTGTTTCTTAAACTCTGCTCTATCCAGGAAATAAAACTTCAGGGGAAAATATTTCTCTCCCTTTGGTTTTCTCTTTATAAAGTGAAAGGTGCTGAGATTCCTACCGTCATCCTGGGCTGAAGTCTGGGAAAGAACCCCTGGGGCTTTCTGCCACCAAGGGTTGATCACTGGTTAGGTGTCCCAGGCTGGTGTCTCATTAAACAAAATCATTGCAAAGTGGAAGATTTTCTTCCATCCCCTTGCCCAATTTTCTTTTTCTTTTCTTTTTTGTTCTATTCCTCAGCTGCTGCTGGTTCTTGGGAAGCTGCATTGTTTTGCTGTTTTTGAGTTGACTTGCTTAAATAATAAACCCACCCTCTTGTATAGGATTAAGCAGACAATTAGGAAATCAATCAATCAATTGGTGTCAGCTGCAGGCAGAGGCCAGTGAAAGGCCCCATCTTCCCGGTAGCCCTTTCCAACCTCAAAACCTGCTGAGGCTCTGGGCCTGTAGGGGCGGGGAGCCCTGAGCTTCATCTGCTTCCATTTCAGGGCCCTGAGGCTGAGACAAATCCAGGGATGGAGAAATAAAGAGGGAGTAGGGAGGAGTGTGGGATGGCTTCGAAGTTTTGTACTTAGCGAAAATGAGAGGCAAGGTAGGGTGGCCAGTGGCTCCTGAATATGCCATTATCCTGATGGTCATCAAGTCCCTGGCCTCCTCTTTAAGATGTACAAGGAGTACACTGGCTCACAAGTATGGAGAAAGGCAGGGACACTGGTGTCAATTATAGGGCTATCTGTTCACCAGGCTGGGCTGAGAGAGCTAAAAAAAATTAAAAAAAAAAAAAAAATAGAAGCAGGGGTGAAAACCACGACAGCCCTCGTACTTGCAGAGAAAATCCTCCCCACCAAGATTAAGGGGCAGAGCCCAAAAAGTCACCAGAAATTCATCCTGGCACAGTCATCTTGAGGTCTCAACTTGGCCAGGGACCACCAACTTAAGAGCCTGGAATGCCTCTCTGGGTATCCTGGATGCCAACGGCTACAGCCAAGGCCTCTCATAGGCCGCACTTTGGCAGCTTCTCAGGCACGGCAGGTCCCACATACCCCTTCAGGAGGGACACAACTTTCTCCCCAGCCAAATGATTTTGCCTTCAAGCTTTGGCTCCCAGAAGAGTATGAGAAACTTTGTGTGATTTTTTTTTTTTTTCCTGAGAAGAAAAGAGTGCATCGACGAAGCACACAGAAAGTTGTTTTAAGGGGAAAAATAAGATCTTGACTGGGACACAGATAGTACTGCTTTGGACCCGAACCTAGGTCTGCTCCCAGCTGCCGCCTCAGAGAGGATGTGACTGCTGAATGCTTGAGAGGGCAATGTCTCAGAATGTCTATGGTCTCCCCTGCCAGGTCTCCACGGCACGGTCACAGAGTCCTTCCTCTCTCCAGTATATGTATCACGCCCTGTGGTGGAGGGGGGAAGGTTCTTGAGTCCACCCTTGGAAATATGTCAGGTCCTTCTGGTGGCACAGTCATGTGCCCACTTCTTCCCAAGAGAAGTAGGTAGGGGCAGGTGGATTGTTTGCAGAGAGGTAGGACTGGCTTTGCCTAAGCAAAGAGGCATGGCTTTCTCCCAGGCTCATTCAGACCTGCAGGACCACTGAATGAACTTCGGTCTAAGCTCTCAGAATGCCCAGAGGATCCAGGTGGGCTTGGGCACCATCTGGTTATGGTGAAATGGGAACAGTAGTCAATTGGGACAGAAAGGTGGGGCCTGACCAGGCTTCCAGCTGTGCCAGGACCTGGAATGGCAAAATTCCTCTGGACCCCACACATGGGATACAAAGCGAAACCAAAGTTCCAGGTTGGGGTGTAGGGCAGGGGATACAGAGATTCTAGGCTAGAGGTCAAGGCCAAGGAGGACTTCTTCCTTGGCTGGGGAGAGCAGTTATGTTGTACCTGACTAATGGCTGACCCAAGTTCTGGGTGGTGTCTGTAGTTTTCTGTCCCGGGTCTGGTCTTCGGAGTCTAGTTATGGGAAGGGTACATGAAGCAGCTTTATCTTCCCTAGTCTGAGGGACCTGGGGTAGGGGCCAAACTGTTGCCCAAATAATAGGCATACTAATACTGGCCTGAAATAGTGAGGCCAGATCTTTGTGGGAGGAGAGGAAGAGCATCGCATGGCTTCGACCAAAAACCGCCCCAGCCCTAGGAGTAAAGAGGACAGGACACAGCCCTGGGGTACAAGTTTATGTGAGTAATAAAATATTTACTATAACATAAATATAAAGGGAACTTCCCAGTCTACATTATTTTTTTTGCAATAAAGATACAAAGAGAATGCACCAAAACATTGTTCCAAAAAATAATAAAAATAAAATAACAAAATTTAAATTCAAACCTTAACAGAAGAAGAAATGGAAAAGGGGGAAGCTCCAAACATATCCAGAAAATAAATAGAGATGGGTCAGAAACCAGGAAATCATATTAAAATATCTTTTTCGGATTAGTTGGGTGTACAAAATCCTTTAGGATGGGGAGGGAGGACAACCCAGAAAACCAAAAATAAAATCCAAGCACAAAATGTTTCTTTTCCCCGCCAGTGTGTACATATCTCACATATTTACATGGTTCCCACCTCACCCCAAACTTGGGGAATTTCTCTCCCCGCCTCCCCCAGCATCCCGCATCCAGGGGGGGCTGGAAAGGGAGCAGAGGGAAGCTGCAGGGAATCAGGCAGAAGGTTCTCAGGGAACGGCTTATTTCTACAGCTGGTTAAAAAATATCTCCAACTTTTCCAAGTTTCGTTTGTTATGGCCAGGAGGGCAGGGCCCGGCGGGGAGCAGAAGCCCCAACGGTTCCAAGGTTAGTCCGCAGACGGGCAGAAGCCCCTTCCCACTCGAGTGTGTGGGAGCGCAGACCCCTCCAGCGAGGCCGGGAACGAGCCGAGGCTCGGATGAAACGAAACGAAAAATGAACACTCGAATTTTTTTTGTTAGTTTTTTTTTTTTTTTTTGCTTTTTTTGTTTTGCTTTTTTTTGAGAGGGGAGGGTTAAGGGAAAGAGAAGAGGAAAAATAAATTAGGCTAGATTAAAGCTTTGGCTATTTCCTGCTTTTTATACACAGATGCGGCTCTCGCGGCCTCCCCTCTGGGGCCCCGATAAATACAGTATACAGCGATTTAAATTAAGGGCGCGGGCGGAGTTAGAAGGACCCCAGAAGCCGAGAGGCTCCACAAATAAATAAAAATCGTAAAAAACCGAGCCCGAAGAAAGGGGAAGAGGTGGGGTGGGGCGCATCCTTATGGGAGAGAAGAGGCGTGGAGCGAATAAAGTGACAGCTCCCCCGCATCCTTGACCCGCAGGCTGGGGAGTCCGCCCCAGGGAATGGGGATGGGGGGAACTCTCCTCTCTTCGTCCTCTCTCCCGGGGAATCCCTAACCCCGCACCGCATTACCTGTCGCTGTGGGGAGACCGCTGCCGGGATCCGGCCCCGAACAGCCCGGGGGGGCAGGGTCGGGGGTCGTCGAGGGGATGGGGGCAGGGAGCAGGCGGCGGGCAGGATGCCCAGGGTGAGTTGGCGCGTTCTGGATCTTTGCTTCTTTCTCAGGGGCTCGGGCGACACAGCCTACCGGCCGTCTTCGCCGCTTGCCGGAGAGGGTCGTCCGGGTGTTTGGTTTTGTTCGAAAGTTTCTGGGCTTTTTGTAAAATCCAAAGCAACCGAACAAAAAGAGTCCAGGCCGCGCGGGCGGACTGCGCGCCCGCGCCTTGCCGCGCGCCGGCAGGGACCCAGCCGGCAGGGTCACTGCACAGAGCCTGGAAGTGTGTGGTGGTGGTGGTGGTGTAGCGCGGCTGGCGGGGGTGGCGGGGGTGCGGAGGGCGGCGACGCGCCGCCCCCGCCCGGCCCCAGCTCCCCGGGCGCGTATACGTCGTCCATGGGCGGGTGGCCGGCGCCCGCCGCTGGGGTCATGCGCTTCTCTTTCTGCCGCCGGTTGCAGAACCAGACGCGCACCACCTCCTTCTCCAGCTGCAGGCTGTCGGCCAGGCCTGTGATCTCGTGGGCCGAGGGCTTGGGGCACTTGAGGAAATGGCTCTCGAGCGCGCCTTTGACTCCCACCTCGATGGACGTGCGCTTCTTGCGCTTGCGGCCCTGCGCCGCGATCTTGTCCAGGTTGGTGGGGCTGCCGCTGGAAGAGTCGGTCTCCTCCAGCCACTTGTTGAGCAGAGGCTTGAGCTTGCACATGTTCTTGAAGCTCAGCTGCAGGGCCTCGAAGCGGCAGATGGTGGTCTGCGAGAACACGTTACCGTACAGTGTGCCCAGCGCCAGCCCCACGTCGGCCTGTGTGAAGCCCAGCTTGATGCGCCGCTGCTTGAACTGCTTGGCGAACTGCTCCAGGTCGTCCGAGCTGGGCGCATCCTCGTCCGAGTGTTCTCCTACCGACGAGCCGCCGCCGCCCGCGCCAGGGTGCAGGTGCGCCGCCGCCGCATGCAGGCCGCCCGCATGTGCATGTCCGTGTGCGTGTCCGTGGGCGCCCAGGTGCGGCGGCGGCGATGGCTCCAGCTGTGCCTCGTGGCCATCCTCGTGCAGCGCATGGTGCAGGCCGGGCCCCGCGCCGCCACCGCCCGCCGCCAGCATCCCGGCCAGGCCTCCGCCGCCGCCCCCTGGGTAGGCCGCCTGCGCATACAGCCCGAGCGGCTGGGGTTGATGGCCCCCGCCAGCCCCGGGCGACGGCGACATGGCCGGGCCCAAGTGGTGAGCTGTGCCGCCCTGCGCCCAAGCCGCGCCCGCGTGGGCCGCCCCCTGGTGCACCAGGCGCGCGTGGAAACCTCCGCCGCCGCCGCCGTCGTCGGCTCGGCCGGTGCCACCGCCGCCCGCCTTGCCGTGTTCCAGGTGCGGGCCGCCGGCCCAGTCGCCGCCGCCGCCTCCTCCGGTGGGTAGCCACTGGGGGTGCGCTAGGCCTACGGGGTGGCCCGCGCCCGCGCCCAGCCACTCGTGGTGCATCAGCTTCTGCACTTCGCGGTACGCGGCTCCCGCGTGCAGCCGCTCAGCGGCCGCCGCGGCTGCAGCTGCCGCCGCGGCGTCCGGATGCATGAGCGGCCCCGTACCCCCGGCTCCACCGCCGGGGCCCCGCGGCAAGTACTGCGCGGTGGTGGCCATGCCGCCCCGCGCCCTGCGCCGCGCCGCCGCCGCCGCCGCTCCGCTCCGTCTGCGGGCCCCGCCGCCGCGCTCCGCAGGCTTAAAGCCCGGACCCGCTCGGCGCTCCGGAGCCCCACCCCTCCCGCCGCCCATTGGCTGCCCGCGGAGCCGCCTCCCGCCCCCCGGCCTCGGCCCCCGCCCCCTGTGCCCGCCTGCCGCCTGGCACGGCCACCCAGAGCTCGCCATTGGGCCTCGCTCCCGGGGTCCCGCGCGCCGGCCGTGCTGATTGGCCGTTGGGGCTTCATTCACAGCCCCCCTACAGTCCGCGTACACATTCACGCCCCGGGGGCGCGGCCGCCACGTGGGGAGTGGCGCGGGGGTGGCACTGGGACCGCACCCCCTCTGGTCCTAGCTGCGTGGGCCCCGCTTTCCCCCAGTGCTGGAGACTCGGAGCCCGACCGGCCCCATATTCCACGCAAGCTGAATTCCTGTCCGCATCCCACCCGGGCGGCGGGGACTGCGGGCTCCGGGAGGCGCTCGGGCTCCAAGAAGCGACTCAGCCCCTCACTTCCTCCCTCCTCAGTGCGGCTGCCTGCGGGCTAGGATTCCCGCGGGTCTCCGCGGCGGCGAGCGCGAGGCGGCGCGGGTTCCGGCTCTGTTCCCGCGCGGCTGCTCACCTCTGCCGCCTAGCCTCCCGCGGCTTCCAGTTTTCACCGAGCGCTCCTCCGAATGCCTGCCTGGCCTGTCTCGTTTTCCCTCTTCTCTCTCTAGACTCATCGCGGACCTCTGCCGCCCTGACAGAGCGCGCAGAATCGGATGGCCTGGGCTTCATGCCCTGCGCGGGCACCCCTTCCTACTCCCGGACGCCGAAGCCAGGTGAGTAAGGCGCGGGAGGCTCCGCACCGGGACAGCGGGCGGCAGCGGTTATGTGCTGAGACGCGAGCTCCTGTAACCCAGCCGTGTTCTGGGGTTTGAGAATGAGAGGACCATGAGGTGAAGACTGTGGCTCCGGGGAAAACGCCACCTGCGGGGGTGATGGACCCTGGGCCCAGTTTTGCGCTGCTGTAGCCTTCTCACTCCATCTCCTTCCAGCTTGAACAGCTCATAGGCGATGAGCATGGAGGGGTAACACCCTGGGGAGACTTGCTCTAGGAAAGGAATGGTGTAGACTCAGGGAAGGGTAGCTGGCACTTCAGAAATCCAGAATACAGGCTGGGAGCTGTCCAGCTTCTCGTGGAGTCTTGGAATTTACCCAGACTTGCCTGGGGCTGCTGAAAAGGGAACTGAGGTTGAGAAGTCCCTGTTGAAAAGGTGGGTAGTGGAATTCCGCCACTTCCTCACACTTGGAACTCTTTGGAGGATCCTGAGAGGAGTAGTGCCGCAGTCTTGGCTGGGCACAGAATCACGAGCCAATCAAGCAGGAACAAAACTTTATTTTGAAAAAGCCGCTAACACTCTCAGCGCCAGCAAGTCAAAAACCGGTCCTCCCACGAGGGTGTCCGACCGGAACCGCGCGCCGACCGGAACCCCGGGGTCCCCCGGACCTCCCCCGGAATTTCCTCCTACTATCCTTCCCCAACCAATGGGAACTCTCCAAGAGTCTGGTAACATGAGTCCGTAACATGAGTCCGGTAGCAGGCCAAGGTGAACAGCGGGAGTCCAATTTGCATATGAATGTAAATCTTAACATAATCATCTCAGTGGCTAGCTGGCGTCACTTTACAACCAAAGGTGCCATACATTGTATATTTGCTTGTGGCTCCTAGCATTTGCCCCCTTCTGTTTAATTAAGCAACAAGCAATGTGGCTAGGGACCGTGCCTGGTAGGTTGTCCAATTTAACATATGGTTCTTACCCGTCATGGGAGAACTGACCTTTAGGCGTCAGTTTCCTGTCTTAGGTTGAATCCACTGTAATCAGAGCAACCCGTCGCTGACTACCGGTCCAGCATTCAGCCATGCTCGTGGATAGGCCTATGCACCAGTGGGGGGGTGAGGTTCTTGCCTCACCTCTGTTGGCCCCCAAATTTTGCCTTGGTGCCAGTGGGGGGGTGAGGTTCTTTGCCTCACCTCTGTTGGCCCCCAAATTTTAGACCATCACTAGTAGAAGGGAGGAGGATACAGAAATGCCACGACACCAAGCCAATTGATGGCTCCTTGGAAAAATTGCGTCACTGGTGACACCATCAGCAAAGATATGCCAGTATTACCACAATAAACATGGGGTGAGCTGGCAAGGAAATTGCATCACTGGTGACACCATCAGCAAAGATATGCCAGCAGTACCACAATTCGGTGCACCAGATGATATTTTACAATGTATACAACTGATATATAGTCCAGGCAAGTTCTGCAAGCAGTTCAAATTGGAGGAGTCTATCAATATGTCCATTTCCTCCCAAAGTAAATCAAGTCCTTGATTGAGCATTACTTGTTGAGTTATATTCATTGATGCATCAGTTTATACAGTTTACTGTGATAGCTATCATAGAAGCTGTAGTTTGGTTTTATCTCAGTCTTCACCGGAATTGGGATGGAGATGGAAATTCTGGCAATGATGCTAAAGAGACATTATCCTGAACAGAGTTATTAAATATAATGAAAAGGAATGGTGAAAGTAAACAAACAGATCTGTTAACCATCTTTAACAACAATCATAAACAGCTGTTCACCTAATTTAAATTAAACCATATAAATCACGTGAATAAAGAAAAAATTCGGATCCATTTTTTTATGAGCGCTCCTCATATAAGAAATATGGACATACACACATACAGACATACAACACAAAACAGAAGTGTGCACACAACATACAACACATAAGACAATAGTAAATAAAGGCCTTGTAACTATACTTAGGTGAAATCTCCATTGCAATGTTTAAAAACTCCACAGTCAAAAAATAAATAAATAAATAAATAAATAAATAAAAAATAAAACACAGTCAAAAAATAAAACTGATCAGAAAAACATTAACCTAGGTTTGTATGAGCTCAAAAATAAAATAGAACTTTATGATGTGGAAAAATGCAATAATAAAATAGATACTGAAAAAAAAAAAAAAAAACACCTTGGTTAATCACTGTCGCCGATGTAAGAATAGCCAAGCTGGAGCTCTGGATGTCAGCTGTTATGGATTTGAGTCAAATCATCTTCTTTTTCTGTAGAAATTGTTTTAGTTAATCTCTCTGGAATCCAAATTGGTTGCTGTTCATCCTGTGGGAAAACACAGACAGCGCCCCGATTCCAGACTATCACTGGATCCGGGCCTTTCCATTGTCCTGTTAGAATATCTTTCCAAAGTACCTTAGGCTTATGTACATTTTTGGGGTACAAATGTCTTTCCGCAGCACTAAGTCCCGATGAATCTAAATTTAAAAAGTTTAGAGTAAAAAGGGTTATTTTAAGTTTATCTTTGGGGGATATATACCCCTTTCCAATTCCCTCCTTTTGTTTTAATAAGTACATTTTAATAGTTTGATGAGCTCTTTCAACTATGCCTTGTCCTTGTGGATTGTATGGAATTCCTGTTATGTGAGTAATACCAAATGATGAGCAAAATTGTTTAAAAGAGGAGGAAGTATAACCAGGACCGTTGTCCGTTTTTAACTGTTTTGGAACGCCCACAGTGGCAAAATTTTGTAAGCAATGAGCTATAACATCTTTAGTTTTTTCTCCGGCATGAAGGGAGCCCATCAAAAATCCGGAAGAGGTATCAACTGTAACATGTAAATATTTTAATTTTCCAAATTCTGGCAAGTGTGTGACGTCCATCTGCCAAATATGGTTAGGTATTAGTCCTCTAGGATTGACTCCAAGATTAACTTGTGGTAAAAATGTCACACAATTTTGACATTGTTTTATTATATGTCTGGCCTGTTCTTTAGTTATTTTAAAACGCTTTTGTAAAGTATTAGCATTGACATGGAACCTTTTATGAAAATTTATAGCTTCTTCTATTGTGGAGAAAATATGTATGTCATGTGTAGATTTATCTGCTAGTTCATTGCCCATACTAAGGGCTCCAGGCAATCCTGTATGTGCCCTGATATGACCTATGAAGAATGGATCTTTTCGGTCCCAGATTAGACTTTGTATAGCGGAAAACAAAGAGAAAACAGTAGAGGAAGGGGAAATCCTACCAGCATCTTCAAGGGAATTAATAGCATTAACTACATACTGACTATCAGAAAATAAATTAAATACAGAATCTTTAAACATCATAAAAGCTTGTAATACTGCATTAAGCTCTACCTTTTGAGCTGATTGTTTGGGTACTAAAAATGTAAAAGTTTGATCAGGAGTAACTACTGCTGCTGTACCATTGTTTGACCCATCAGTGAATATATTTGGAGCATTTATGATAGGGGTTTTTCTTGTCATTTTTGGAAAAACTACAGGATGCTTAGACCAAAAAGACAACAAAGGATTAGATGGTAAGTGATTATCAAATGAAACACTAGTTTTACACAGGATTATTGCCCAAGTATTTAACTCATTAGCTAACTCATCAATTTGATCCATAGTATATGGAGTAATAATTTTATTGGGAGAAATCCCAAACACTCCCTTAGCTGCTTTTATTCCTTTGAGTATTAATTGTCCTACAGTCTCAGGATATCTAGTAAGAATAGTGTTAGGGGAATAAGATAAATGTATCCACAATAATGGACCTTCTTGCCAAAATACTCCTGTAGGAATATTTTTTGTTGGTAGTACAATAAATAATAAAGGCAAACTTATATCAATTCTATCCAAATGTATATTTTCCATATATGTTTCAATGATTTTTAATACTTTTCTTGCTTCAGGCGTTAACATGCGGGGTGAATTTGGATCTGATGGACCTTTTAGAATATCAAATAAAGGTCCTAACTCTCCTGTTGGTATGCCTAGATAAGGCCTTATCCAATTTATGTCTCCCAATAACTTTTGAAAGTCATTAAGTGATTTGAGTTGATCTACTCGTATTTGAATTTTTGGTGGACGGACCATGGTTGAGGATAATAGAACTCCTAAATAATTAATTGGAAGATTTAATTGTACTTTATCTATTGCTATCTCTAGATTATAATTTTTTAATAAATTTGTAAGTGTGGCATAACATTCTAGTAATGTGTTTTTATCTTTATGTGCCAGTAACACATCATCCATATAGTGAAATATTTGTAGTTCAGGATTTTGGTTTCTAAGTGGCTGGATTGCTTTATTAACATAAATTTGACACATAGTTGGGCTGTTAGCCATCCCTTGAGGGAGTACTTTCCATTCATATCTCTGATCAGGACCTTCATGATTCAGTGCAGGGATAGTAAATGCAAAATGTGGACTATCCTCGGGATGAATTGGAATTGAAAAGAAACAATCTTTAATATCTATAACTAAAACATGCCAGGTTTTTGGTAAAGCAGACAATTGAGGAATCCCTGATTGAGCAGGTCCCATAATAACCATCTCATTATTAATGGCTCTTAAATCTTGTAATAATCTCCATTTACCAGATTTCTTTTTAATGACAAAAATGGGAGTATTATAGGGGGATACGGAAGGTTGTATATGTCCTTCCGCTAACTGTTGTCTGACCAAGTCATGGGCTACTTGTATCTTTTCTTTAGTCAAGGGCCACTGAGGAACCCACACTGGTCTTTTTGATTTTCAAGTAATTTTGATTGTCTCAGTGGCCCTTTCTGAAAACCCAATTCATGTCTATTTATTTCTTGATCTATTTGAATAGGTGCTGTCATACCTTGTTCTTGTTCTCTTAATCTTTTTTCTTTCCTAAAGCCTTGTTTAGCCCTAGTAGTGGGCGCGTTAGGATTGATGTTATTTGTTAATGTCAATCCTAATTGATCTAGGACATCTCGTCCCCATAAATTTACAGGAAGATGATCCAATACATAGGGCTGTATAGTTCCTTCACATCCTTCAGGATCCCTCCAATCTAATACCATAGCACTTCTATGGGGATTTGTTGCCACTCCTAGGCCTCGAAGCGTTTGAGTGGCTTGTTGTAATGGCCAATGTTTTGGCCATTCTTGACGAGATATGATGCTGAGGTCAGCTCCTGTGTCCAGCAGCCCATTAAAGTCATGTCCTTGAATTTTTAATTTTAGCATTGGGCGAGAATCTAAATTTAAAGACAGCATAGCCCAATCTACACCTGTGGAGCCTAATCCCTTGGAACCTCTTTCTACATTACAACTGGAAAATTTATCATGCAGGCTGGGTATTATTAATAACTGTGCTATTCTATCTCCTGGTGAAATTACTGATATACCTCTTGGAGAACTAGCTATAATTTTTATTTCACCTTCATAATCGGGATCAATTACCCCAGGACTTATCATAAGTCCTTTTAGTGTAGAAGAACTGCGTCCCAATAATAAGCCTACTGTTCCCTGGGGAAGAGGTCCTTTTACTCCTGTGGGAATGATTTGAATTCCCATCTCTGGGGTTAGTACTGCTCTGGCAGAGGCGCAGATGTCCAGCCCTGCGCTCCCTCTAGTTTGTCTGATGAGGGATTTAATGGATAATGCGTCCTGGGCACTACCTTGATGGGGCTGTTGGGTTCCTCCATTGCCCCATATATTTGTGGTTTGGGGCCCCGGGGCATTGGGCCTTTTAGTCCGTTTTTTGGCAATGGAGCTTGATACCTTTCTCCACGATATCGTGGGTAAACACTTGGTCCTTGTCCGTTTTTTGATAACGGAATACCCTCTATGGTGGTTTGAGAACGGCATTCATTAGCCCAATGTCTCCCTCTACGGCATCGTGGGCAAATACCTGGTATTCTATTCCTTTGATATCCAGCTTTGTTAAACCCTCCTCTTATGGGGCAACTCCTTTTAAAATGTCCTGTTTGATTACAATTATAGCATGTTCTTGGCCTGGCATCTAAAGCCTGTTGTACTGCTGCTAAGACTTGCCCCTGTTCATTAATGTCTCTACATAATTTAATATATGTGTTTAAATCCTCATGTCTCCATGGTCTAATGACCTCTCTGCAGCAACGATTTGCTTGGTCATAAGCCAGTTGTTTTATAAATGGCATTACCTGTTCTGTATTTCCAAATATCCTAGAGGCTGACTGAATAAGTCTATCTACAAATTCAGCATAAGGTTCATTAGTTCCTTGTATTACCTTAGATAATTGACCTTGTAAGTCTCCATGCCCCTGTAAAGTTTTCCATGCCCTAACTGCATCTACAGCAATTTGTGCGTACACACCAGGGTCATATTCAATTTGTTGTCTTTGACCCTCATAAGGTCCCTTCCCCAAAAGCATGTCCATATTTCTTTGAGGGTACCCAGCTTCTGCATTTCGCCTAGCTGTCTCCATGCAAAATTCCTCATTGGCAACCTTCCATAACAAATATTGTCCTCCGTTTAGCACAGATCGACACATGTTAGCCCAATCTGCTGGTGTCATGTCCAAGTTGGTAACAGATTCAACCATGCTTATTGTGAAGGGAGCTTGCGGCCCATAGGTCGTTACAGCCTCCTTTAATTGCTTTATTGTTTTGAAATCTAAAGCACGGTGAATTCGTTGCCCTCCTGCCTGCTCAAGTACAGGGCATGCTAATCTTTGGGGTCCTGCCTCAGAATTCCGTCCATCAACTACGGTAGTTGAGGGCCGCTCAGCGGTAGATGGAGCTGTTGGCTGAGTTACGCCCTCTGGTGATAGAACGGAGTTGGTAGCAACCTCCTGTTGTAATTCTCCACCTGATGGCTGCTTGTCCTCTAAGCTTGCTTTCTTTAAATTCTCCTCTGTCTGACTAGCTTGAGAGACCTTCTCTTTTGCTTGACCTAGCGTTTTTTCTACCATAGTCTGGACCTCTAACAATTTACTTAACAGTTTTTCGGTTTGTTTTTTATTGGATTCTAATCTACTATAACCTAACCCAATAAGGTAGGATAAAACAAAGCCGAAGCAGAATGAAACAAAGACGGAGCAGACAATGGTTGTATCAATTTTCTCTTTCTCAGGGCTGAATAACTTCAAACCTTGAGCCAACCATTTTTTCTAGTTCGCCTGAGAAAATTCTAGGGCTAGGGAGCTCGAAATGAAAACAAAATAAATCAAAACAAGAACACATTGTTTTCTGAGAAGGTCATCCATCCTGTCGCCTTCCCTCAGGGGCGAGCAATTTACTCACCTCTAAGCTTCAGGCGTTCCCCGTACGGGCCGCCAAATGCCGCAGTCTTGGCTGGGCACAGAATCACGAGCCAATCAAGCAGGAACAAAACTTTATTTTGAAAAAGCCGCTAACACTCTCAGCGCCAGCAAGTCAAAAACCGGTCCTCCCACGAGGGTGTCCGACCGGAACCGCGCGCCGACCGGAACCCCGGGGTCCCCCGGACCTCCCCCGGAATTTCCTCCTACTATCCTTCCCCAACCAATGGGAACTCTCCAAGAGTCTGGTAACATGAGTCCGTAACATGAGTCCGGTAGCAGGCCAAGGTGAACAGCGGGAGTCCAATTTGCATATGAATGTAAATCTTAACATAATCATCTCAGTGGCTAGCTGGCGTCACTTTACAACCAAAGGTGCCATACATTGTATATTTGCTTGTGGCTCCTAGCAGAGTAGGACTTCAGTTGTGCCTCCTTACCCCACTTTGGGCCCCACCCTAAATGTCCTGAGCTGTAACTTCCACCACTTCCTACATCTAGCCTTGAGTCCCAGGGAGACTTTTTCACTGCCCTTTTCTGTTCCCGATCTTAACCTCTAATGGATTAATACATTTCAGGACCCTGCCATTTCCAATCACAGGGCTGAGCTAAGTGCCTAGCTAGGGCCCTATTGGGAAAGTCAGTCCTGTGGAATGAAGCCTCAGTGTGTGAAGGAAGAAAGGTGTGTGATGGGGACTTGGGGTGACCGCTGCTGTGGAGGAGATTCAAGGGTGGCTGGGACAGTTGACAGTGACAAGGGTTACCCTAGGCATAGAATGTGCTCATCTGGGCTCTGAATGTCCCAAATCCAGCCTTTGGCTATTCCTCTACCCCAAGGGAAGGAGTGGAACAGGGCATGGTTCTTGTCTGGCCAGTGGTCAGTGTCCTGAACAACATCCTTTAGGTCCCATTCTAGATCAGCAGTTGTGAACGCAGCTAAGGACACTGGGTTTTCCTGGACTCTGGCCCAGGAAGTGTCACCTTGAGGCAGCCCAGGTCTTCCTGGCCTACTGGGCTCCCTGGGCTTTCTCCCAGATCCAGGAGGTAGGATCAAGGCCAGAGTCCTTAAGTGAAGTCTCCTCTTGTGCCAGCCCTAAGTAGGCCTGTATGACACTGAACCTTAGATTTTCAACCTGAAACTGCCACTCTTTCTGGGCAAGTATGACTCTGGTACATTCACTCTGGTCCTTCAATTTTCTTCCTGTAAATTGGGAATAGCGATATTATGGGCAGCCCAACTGTCTCACTAAGTAAGCAGATTGTGAGACAAAGGGAGTAAAAATCTCTCAGAAAGTGCATTTACTCTGTTTGTTCCTATTGTTCATTCCCGGTGGGTGAGCAAGGTACTCCCATCTCTAACTAAAATTCAATTTCCTCATCTGTAGACTGGCATGATGGAGGTTTGGACTATCTGACTTCCCATTTCCTTCTACCTCTGATGGTCAGTGATTTTGTAAATCAGACCCAGTTCCTATTGGAGGATGGGAAATATCTGGATGTGGGTATCATGATGTCCAGGCTTTTGGAGTTGCCAGTGAGGCTTGGAAAACAGTGACCAGTGGGCATGGTGCTTTAGAAAGCACTTTTGTGCCTCTTAGTCCTGTGAGAGCACTGAGATTATTACCCTCAGTGCATAGATAGGGAGCTGAGATTTGCCCAGGGGCGCAAGACCCATGTGTTCCCTGTCATTGCTTTCTTGCTTGCTGTGGAATGGGGGGGGGGTGCCTGTGGAGGCAGCAGCTTTGGCCATCAGGCCAAAGAGAGCCCTCAGCCCTATTTCTGGCAGCTCTCAGGGGCAGGTCAAGGCCAGCTGGCACTCTGGAAGCTGGCTTTTCAGGTCTGTGCTGAATTGAGGGGAGTCTGCAGCAAAGCAGTAGCCAGGCTTCTAGGTAACCAGCCCAAGTTCCATCACTCCCATTAGCAGCCTGCGACTTGGTGTGAATTACCTTACCTCTCAGAGGCTCACTTTTTCTATCTTAAAATGTCTGAGCATCCTCTTCAGTCTTGTTCCTAGAGATTCTGTGTGGGATACTGGGGGTTGTGACACTGCCACTGGCAGACACCTGCACAACCCAACAGCCCCTCTCTCCAGGAGCACCACCTTCACAGACCCTGGGGAGAACTTTTCCTCATACCACACCACGCAGCTGCAGGTGTACCCATGGAAGTCAGGCACTCACAGAGTGGTGAGGACCTTGCCAACTGATGGGCATTCACACGTTTACACACTTGACACACAGATACAGATGCACATTTTAGCACAAGGGCAAACATACTGATTCACATTAGGAACACAAGGACTTGTGTCATTAGGCCAAATATTCAGAATGATATAAAGCAACGCCTAACAATAAACACAGGCATGTGTCTAAATGGGGACAAACAGAATACGCACATAACTGAAATAGGCCTATACTTAGGCACTCTTTCACTGACACTGAGAGCCAAGAGCCCTCCAGGCCCACAAGGTCACAAACATGGAGACTCTCAGCCAGCATGCAGTGTTATTCACCCAAATAGGCACACCTTGCTATTCACACAATACACACAAGGCCGGTCATGCACACTCTCCCTCCCAGGTGCAGATACAAAGAGGCCCACCCCCATACCTCCCAAAGACACACAGCCATCCACAACCATATCCTCAAGGAACCAACAGATCTGCTCAAAGGATCAGAAAGCAGGAAGGGGGCTGTGTTCAGCTCAGAGTTTGGTCCATGTGGTTGGCCACAGTGTTAGTCCCAAGGAAACAGCATTGGAAGTCCTTTCTTTTCATATTTTCCCCCGTTCTCCTGGTCTGTGGAGGGCAGCTCCCAGTCAGGCTGCTGCGGGTCTCAGGCTCCGTGGCCTCCCTCCCCAACGGGGCCCCTGCCCAGCCCGCCCCCAGGCAGGAGCTGCTCAGCTTTCCCATAGCAGGGAGGCCTCCTCCAGGCTCTGGAGTGTGACCGAGCGCCTGCTCATTTGACACAGGTCACCGAGCCTCCAGCAGATGGGGCCCTCGCTGTGGGGGGTCTCTGAGCCGGAGGGGAAGCTGGGGAGGGGGGTAGGCTCTGCAAGGAGGAGGGGCAGCTACACAAGCTCCAGCCCCATGAACTCTGTCTGCAAAGCCCGGGGTCACAGACATGGACCTCCTCCCAGGAGACACAGACATGGCCTCGACAACACAACCACACTCCATTGCCGTCAGCACCCTGATGGTCACATGTGCATCGCAACAGTCCAGTCCCACATCCCAGGCAGGGGTGTCTGCACAAAGGTGTGCCAGGCCCAGATTTCGGGAGAATGAGGCTCAGTCTTTGCCAGTGTCTCCTGGGGGGAGTGGGGTCTGGCTGCTTTGGTCTCTGAGCCCCAGAGCTCCCTTCTGTCAGATGGGCAGTTGGTCAGGAGGACGGCAAGTGCAGAGAGAGTCCGCTGCAGCTGCAGACCCCAGACCTTTTCAGTGCTGAGGGAGGAGAGGCTCCAGGACATGCCGCCTAGGGTCCTTGCACATCAGGAGCATTGGGAAGAGGTAAAGAGAGGAGAGGAGGGGTCCACAGGGAGGGCTGCTGCAGGAGCTGAGTTTTATGATGTTTGTCTGTGTGGGTTTTGAGTTTCTGTCTTGCTGCCTGGGCTGGGGCAGTACTCACAGCCCACTTCCTTGCCCATCTGCCAGTCTTCTCCTCATGCCCCAGATTGTACGTTTTCAGGAGACCTTGCTTGGGAGTCAAACATCCTGGGTTTCATCTGGGCCCTGACTCAAGTTTGTTGGATGACCTGGGGTCAGTCTTAGTTTCCTCTCTCTGTGACCCTCAGGCAGGGTGGTCTCTGTTGGGCTGCTTGGAAAAGTGGGATGAAATCACTGGAAGCTTGGAAAGGGAGAGTGTGACTTGGTCCCGGTGCATCCTTGGCCATCTGGGGTGAGTCAGTTGGAGCAGAACCTGCCTGCTCCTCCCAGCCAGTTCTTGCTGAATGGTATCAGGAGCAACCACGCCCACTGGGGATCCCTGCCCTGCTTATTCTGGGCTGGAATGTGATTTTTAACTGGACAAGCCTGGCGGGGTCCTGTCTGCTATAGTTTCCATGTCTTGGGTGGTGAAAGTGGGGGTTGCCAGAGTCATCTTATCCACCTGCTGCCTTGGCACAGGTGGGTGCCAGTTAGACAAATATGTAGTGCTTATCACCATTGGAAAGCTCTCCCCTCAAGCCCCACATCTTCCTTCAAAACTCAGTCCCTTCAGGGGTCTGGTACCTCCTCTGTCCTTCCTGTGCCCTCTAGAACCTAGAACAGAGGAGGGCAGTGGAGGCAGGATGTAGCTGCCCTTGGCAGAGAAGAAAGAGGCAGTCTCGCTGGATGTGGTGGCACACACCTGTAATCCCAGCGGCTTGGGAGGCTGAGACAGGAAAATTGTGAGTTCAAAGCCAGCTTCAGCAATGGTGAGGCTCCAAGCAACTCAGTGAGACCCTGTCTCTGAATAAAATACAAATAGGGCTGGGATGTGGCTCAGTAGTCAAGTGACCCTGAGTTCAATTCCCAGTACCCTCCCCCCCAAAAAAAAGAAAGAAAGAAAGAAAGAAAAATAAGGCAGTCTTACTTACCTAATATCAGGTTCCCTGTCCCAGTCTTGGTGAAGGGAAGGAGGGGTAGAAGGTGAAGTGTCTCTTTGGGACAGATCTTCCCTTGCATTTCCCCCCATCACAGTCCCTAGGCCTATGGGTGGGAATGAGGGTCCTCCTAGTGTATCAGTAGCATGTTCAAATTAGGAATGGTCAATTGCTCTTGAAACTTACTTTCATTTTTAGCCTCTGAGCTGGTGTTAATGCCCACAATCCAGTTATGCAGAACACGGCTCTCTGCAAATCGGTAAATCATTAGCAGGGATTAATCACTCTGAAGGGCTGGGGCTGGGTTTTAGTTTCCTTTTTTCTTTCTTTTCTCTTTTTAAAAAACACTTTTATCTGGATGGCTGCAAAATTCACCACCACAGGGTGGGGTGGAGCAGAGAGTGATAATTTAAGTCCTTGTCACCATTGTTAGAAGAGTGAGGTGCCTTCCTGGGCCTGGGGTCGACTTTGTGATCCATTTGAAGGTTGAGGGTGGGCAGCTTGGGTTGGGTGGAAGGGAGAGGGGGCTTCCCCCACGTGTGTACGTGTGCCGGTTTGATGTGCTTGTGCACATGGTGACTGTGTTTGCATGCTTGCATGAATTAGTGTTCAAGTTTTATAGATGCCCATGCGTATTTAACCCATGTTAAGGTGCTTGAGCTTGGTTTGTATTCATGTGTATGCATTAGTGTTTGTAATTGAGTCAGACAGTGCTTCCATTTGAAAGGAGTTTCAGTGTTCTTTTGTTTTGGGGATACTGTTTTATTATGTGAGAAGGGTGCACTTCACCTTCCTTAGCCTCAGCTCCTGAGGGCAAGAAGGTAATACTGAAGGAAAGTCCCAACCAGCACAGGTGAGGGGTGTGGCTCAGGCTTGATTTACATATTCATGAGCTGGCTGCCCATGGAGGCCTCTCCTTGGGGAGGTTCAGGCTCTCACTGTTCACACATCTCGCTTCCCCATCCTAGGTACCAGGGCTGTCTTTCCACCTGTGGTCTAGGAACACCTATCCCCCATGGTTCTGGAAGTCCCACTTCTGCATAGTTCCAGTACGCACAGCTGTGGCTTCCTGGTAGGAGCCAAGTGGCCACAGAGGGGGTGTTCTTTTTTCCTTCTAGGCCCCTGATACCCCTGGGAGAGGTTTTGGGGAAGGAAGGCTGTTTTTTTTTTTTTCCAGTCAGGAACAAGCTAATGAATGGGACTTTCTCCCCACTCTGTGTTCGCCCCGGGCCTCTGGATCCCTCTTTTTCCCCAACTTAATGCAGTCCAGCTTTGGGTAGTGTAATTACCTTCACATGACCCAGCAATGATGTCTCAGGTGTGGGGCCTAGTGGGTATGGATGGGGATGGGGTTACAGGGCTTCTCTTTCTCTCCAGTCCCAGAGTGTGCGTTTGAGGCCTGCTTCTTACATCAACCCACTCTCCTTTCTGTAATGTCCCCTCTCCTCATATACTCACTCGGCACAGGGGACCTGGGCATCACTGTCCACCACTCCACACATGGCTGAGGTACCCTGCTCTCCTGGACATGGGCCTCTTCATTGCTACACTGTGTGTTCCAGCCTCCTCCCTGCAGCAGTTGCCTGGAGTCAAGTGGGAGGAACAGAGTGACAGAGTTCCTTGATTTTTTATGAGTTGGGAGGCTTGGGGGAGAGTGGCAGGCTCAGTGCTGGCCTTTTTAGCTTTCTTGGAGGTTAGCAGGTGGTGGGTGGAAGTAGAGAAGGAGGATTTAGGAATTATATTTTCCCAGGGACCTCTCAGCATCTTTATATATCTCTGGTGGCAGACATCTGTCTGAGCTTAGGGTAGCATCTGCCTGGGCTGGAGACAACATCTGTTTGAGGCTGGGACACCTGGCTGAGCCCAGCACATTATCTGGCCCCGGGACAGCTTCTGCCTAGGCCCAGGACATGTGTTCAAGCCTGGCACAACATCTGTCTGGTCCTGGTGCAACATCTTCCTGGCCTGGGGCGATGTCTCTTTGAGCTCTGGACATGTGTCTGACTTGGGGACGTCTGCTGGGTCTGGAACACTACCTGTCTAAGCCTGGGGATGGACTTGTCACTGCAGATAAAATCACCCTCAAGTCTCAACTTTGGTTTTCAGCTGAGAAGAGTGTGTGCCGGGCTCACATCCTGCTCTTCTTTCTGCTAGGAAAGGACTCTTAGGTGGAGGCCTCCATTTATCTTTAATTTTGGGCCCAACTGCTTAGTGCCTCGCTTTTGCTGAGGTTGGCTTTGAACTCGCGATCCTCCTGTCTCAGCCTCCCAAGCTGCTAAAATTATAGGCATGTGCCACTGTGCCCGGCTCCCCCCTTTTAATATATATTTTATTTAGAGATAGGGCCTCGCTAAGTTGCTAAGGCTGGGTTTGAATTCACAATCCTCCTGCCTCAGCCTCCTGAGCCTCTGCGATTATGGGTGTGTGCCACTGTGCCCGGCACTGACTTCCTGTCTTGGAATGCACCTCTCCCTGGAAAGCCCTTTCTCCTCTGCTTCACTCCTCACTTCAAGGGACATTGGCTCTGAGAAGTTTCCCTCTCTAGAGCAAGCTGTGCCTTTGCCCTGCTTCCATAGTCCATTTGTATGTTAGCATTTCTAGGCTCATGCTGTTCTTAACTCTTGGTGTGTCTTTCAAGCGGGACTGTGAGCTCCTGGGGTCAGGGAATGGCTCGGTTCCATCTCTGTCCACAGCACCCACCTCAGTTCCTGGCTATAGTAGGCACCGGTAAAGAAAGCCTAGGAACCACCACATGGCTGTGCCCTGTGATCTCGGTTCCTTCTATTCTTTCTTTTTTTCCCCAGAGGGAGACAAAGGAGAGACACTGTAGACACTGGTTTTAGCCAATCTTCTTCTTCACACCTGGCTGTTGACCGTAGTCAAAGGGGGCCAGGTAATCGGCCCAGAGCAGCCGGGACGAGGGTCGGCTGTGGTCGGTCCTACTCAGTGTTCTTTATGCACAGCCAAGATGAGGATGCATAGGACGATAAGGCCATACACTGCTGCCAACAGGGAAAGGAGGGGCAGCCACAAATCTGGACTGTGGGCTGTGGGATGGGACTAAATCTGTTAAAGAGGACCCTGTGAGGCAGGTCAGGACCTTGACCTGAGGGTGGGGGAGAACAGAGGCCTGGTTCAACAATCATGGAAAAGTTCTAGGGTCCCCAGCTTTGCTTGTCCTGAGGCATCGTCAATATAAACATTGTGTCCAGAGGAAACTGCTCAGTGGTCAGGCCAGCCTGGCACCTGGTCAGGGTCAGAGGGACGCTGGTTTCCAGGAGAGAGGCCACAGAAGTAGGAGCGTGGAACCTGGAGGAGGAGGCAAGTCTCCACCTTGGGGGCTTTTAATCTACAAAACAGAAATGTCTTTATTGTTTTTACTGCTGATAAAAGCAATCTGGCTGTGGCTCAGTGGTAGCACCCTTGCCTGCAATGCGTGAAGCACTGGGTTCAATTCTCAGCGCCCCATATAAATAAATAAAATAAAGGTCTATGAACAACTCAAAAAATATTCAAAAAAAAAAAAAAGACTCTTAAAAAAAAGCAATCTGAGCTTATTTGCAAAAATTCTTTACCCCAGAAGTATCTGAATAGAAAGTGGAAGTCCTCCATCCATCTGTCTGCCTCATTCCTCATTCCTACTCCTATTCGCTATATCTTTCCAGAACTTTCCTTTTTTTCCTTTTCTTTTTGCAGTACTGGGCCTCAAACCCAGGGCCTCATGCATGCTAGGCATTTCCAGAACTCTTTTTTTCCTCCCATGGACATACATTATTTAATAAGAGCTGAGAGTTATTGAATGTTAATCATGTTGCTGTGCTAAATGCCGTCACCCAGGCTTACACATTGGTCCCTCACCAAACATTATGAGTTAGGTGCAACTATTATTCTATTTCACAATGAAGAAATAGAGGTTCAGAGAGTTGAATTAACTTGCCAAACTTATACAGGTTGTGATATATATTTATATCTATGGATGTATTATGTATAGATATATAGCTAGATATAGATGTGACTTTTTTGATGGAAGATGTAACCACAGTACATATGGTATTTTTAAATTTGTCTTTTAAAATTAACAATATATTTTGGATATCTGTCTGTGTTTTAAAATACACCTCATAGCCGGGCATGGTGGTACATGCCTGTCATCCCAGTGACTCAGGAGGCTGAGGCAGGAGGATGGCAAGTTCAAGGACAGCCTGGGCAACTTGTTGATATATCTCAAAAAGAAAAAACAAACAAACAAACAAAAAAGGTAGGGGCAGTTGGGGATGGAGGTCAATGGTAGAGCACTTGCTGAGCGTGAGTGAAGCCCTGGGTTTAATCTCCAGAATCTCCCAATATACCTCATCCACCTAACCCTTTTGGTAGCTGTATTCAGTGGTTTCCATGTACTGAATCTATTTAGACAGTTCACCATTTGTGTTAACTTAGATTTCAACTTCAGTTTCTGAGTGTCTGCAGGGCTGTCCTGGGTTCTAGAGACAGGGGACATAGGTCATACCAAGCCATGGACATTTTAGGGACCAGAGCTCAGGTTTTGCATTCTAAGGGCCGTTTCATCCCTGAGAGAGCCCCCTGACTCTGGAAGAGCCTAACTAAAGGCAGAGTAGCTGATTTTGAGGATAGGCTTGGCCTGTCAGGACTGCCGTTGGAGGATTTTTATATTCAGCAGTGGTTGGGGGGGTCTAACATGTAGTGTGTAGTGGAAGGAGCGCTGCTCAGGAAGCTTGCATTTGAGTACTTGCTCTAGCTCTTAGCATGCTTCCCAGAGTTTTAGTTTCCTCACCGGTCAAATTAACAGAATACCACAGCAGTGCAGATCGCAGGCTTGCAGCCAGGAAGTCCCAGCTCTTGCCAGCTGGGTGGCCATGGGCAATGTGCTCTCATACTGCAAGCCATAGTTTCCTGATCTTTCACCAGGAATAGAAATAGTTTGTCCTCCCATTTCAACTCATATTTTTGATCACCTGTTTTGGGCCAGGCATTGGGGGTAAAACAATTGAAAACCACAGGAAAGGCTCCTGACCTTGGGGAACATACATTCTAGAAGAGGAGAGAAGAGAATCAGATAGTAAACAAAGTACATCATTTCACAAACAAGATGACGACAGGATGTAGCAACAGTTACGATCAAGTTGCTGGATTCGGTGATTGAGAAGGGTCTCTCTGAGGTGGTGATGTTTAAGTGGAGGCTTGCAGAATGAGAAGGGCCAGTCATTGAGGGAGCCTTCGAAAGAGTGTTTCTGGCCGGTAAGTCAGCAAGGGCATCCAGGGGCCCTGATGTATCCAAGCAACGGGAGGAGGCCAGCATTGCTGGAGACGAGTGGTAGGGGAGGGAGATTGGGGATGCAGAGAAGGTAAGACCAGCTCTAGCAGGACTTTGCAGAATGTGGCTGGGAATCCGATATCCTGATCAGGGCAAATTCCTACTTCCCAGGGTTGTTGTGAGGATTGCATGAGATGTGTGCATGGTGTCTCAGTTCAGGTTTCCCCGGAAGCAGACCCTGAGATAAGGATTTTCATGCATTCCAGAAAACATCGGTAGGGAGTGGGCAGGTGAGACAGGGAAGGGGAGGAGGCCAACAGAGGGAGCCTCATCCAACAAGTGGCAGGTCACCACCGTGGACATCTGTTCCACTGAGGACCATTGGGCGCCAGCATTGAGCACATACCTGAGAGTTTTCTTACTTAATAGATGAATCATTTATACGAGCTGGGCCATTTATATACTCACATATCAGTCATTCTGGGCTTGGGGTTAATTCTCCAACACTTGGGGCCTGCCTTGGGAAGGCAGAGCAGCTCCCAGAGACCAGAAGAAGCCCTTAGGCAAAGCTGCAGCTGGAGGCAGTAGGAAATCAGGCTGGAGGGCCCTGAAATGGCAGGGCCTGGAAGGATGAGGGGACACCAGCTCTACCTGCCACACACAGAAAGCTTGCGGTGTTGGAAGCACCCAATAGATGATAGTAATTATCGCTATTATTACCAATATTAGGTATGCTGAGCGTTGCTGTTACTGTGAGTTAAACTAGATGGTATTGATAATAGTGCACTTTACACGGTACTTCATTTAATACTCGTAGCAGTCGGTGTGTAGGTGAATGCATGCATGTCATAGGCAATCTATAAAAGGTGGACGATGCTTCCCACTTGAAAGTTCTAGAATCCCAGATGATGCATCTGAGATTGCACAGTGACCCACCCCGGCTGGATGCCGAGGACTATTGTCCCAAACCTCCTGAGCTGTAGGCAGCCTCCCTCCCTGGTGCTTGGAGATGCTGACTCAGCAGTGAAATATGTAAATTCCTACCTGGTTTGCATATGATTTACACATATTTATTTATGAGTATCTTTGATTAATGTCAGAACGCCTCTGTGATTTTCCTGCCAGGCTTCAGGGCCCCACAGAGGACACGGCTCGGGTGGACGTGGCTGTGGGCTCTGAGTGTGCACTTGTGGGGGCTGTTGAGTGGGGTGAAAGTGACCCCTGTGGTAGGCAGTTGGCAGTCGCAGGCCTGCGTAGCCGGTGGGCTGGAACGTGGGATTCTGGAGTGGTGATTGGAGTAGCTGGTGCGAATAGGGTGCTCATCAGGAGGTGGCAGGGTCGGGGCTCTGGGCACTGGGTTGAGGGACTGCTGGGTTGATAGGTGGCCATGGTCTTGGAGAACGAGGGTGCCAGCCAGGCTTTCTAAATAGGACCTCAGACCCAGGGAACCAGGGCAGGATCTGGGGTCCAGGGTCATGGTCTAGGACAGGAACCCCCTGCTCAGCTGCTCCAGGAGAGGGAGTATTCTCTGCAGTCCTGGCCTGGGACAGGAATGGGGAAAATCTGCCAGTCAGCAAGAATTTTCTGTGTGTGCTGGCAGTGCCCAGCCCTGTGCCTGGAAATGTGGGGAAGATCAGTCTCAGCCTGAAAACCTTGGCAGGAGATCTGTGAGATAAGGAGGGAAGGGCAGGACCTGACCTTGATTGAGGGCTGTGTGCCTGGCACCCTATCATAGTTTATCTGCTTTAATCCTCATACAGGCCCAGAGAGGCAGTCCTCCTTGTGAAGGAGAAAGCAAAGACTCAGAGAGCGGCAGTAACTTGCCCAAGGTCACAAAGCAAGTGAGCGGAGAAGCCCAGATTGGAACCCAGCTCTGTCACCTTCCAGAGCCCAAGCATTTAGCTAGTTTATTCTGCTTTAGCAGAGGTCAAATAAGGATAGCACCCATTTCACTTTGCTTGTTGTGACAGTGAAATGACCCCAGTTTTGTTGAGTACTTAGCAAGGTGGCTGGCACACAGCAGGTGTGCTCACTGTAAGTATTTTTCTCTTAATGGATGGAGCAAGGATTCTTACATCCTGGCATGTTGGACTCCCCTGTTCCCACGGTACCATGATTCCTGCTGAGGCTTGCTGGGAAGGTGGGTGGTTGGGGACAAAGTATGACTCCCTGTGGGTTGGGTGAATCATTGTCATACATGGACACTGGGGGCCATCAGCATATGAGTGGCACCATCTGCCAGGCCAGAGCCCCTGTCAGCTCAAGTCCTAGCCCTGGTTTGGAGGGGGACACTGGATTGCCTGAATACATAAACAAGTACCTGGACTTGGTGAGGGTTCTTGGCTGAGAAGGAGAGACAACTTCGGAAGAGGGAGCTCTACCAGCAGGTGATGGCCAGAACCCTTTCTTATTCCAGTTGCAGAGGTCTGAATCCATTGAGGGAGTGGACGGTGTGAAAGATGCATGTGGGATTCCTCCTGTCAGAGGACACAGCAAGGGCAAAGTCCCTGGGGTGGGAATAAACTTGATGTATACATCTTTCCCTGTAGCCATAGAGACTAGTCAATTCCCCTCCTCCAGGGTGGGAAGAGCAGAATGGACCAGGATTCATTCATTCATTCATTCAACATATATGTAGTGCATACTTCGTGCCAGGCACTATCCTCGGTGCTGATAGCTAAAATGTATTGAGTGCTTACAGTTTCTAAGCACTTCACAGGTTATTTCATTGAATTTTCTCAACACTGCAATGGCTTGGGGAAGTCTGGGGAGACCGTTGTTCTCTCTCGTAGCCTCCTCCTGTCTGCCCACCACCTTGGGCACGTGGTGTTTAGCCTGCAGAAAGACCAGGGTGCCCACCATAGGTGAGCTGGAGCGGTTCTGAGAACATTTTTGCTTCAGCATCTTTCCTGTGTTGGCAGCCTGTGGTGGACCAAGGCCAGGGAGGGTGGGGGCCATCCAGCCTGGCCTGCCTCAATCCCACCTTCCCTGTGGCCAGCCTACAGCTCAGCTCCTGGCCCCTCCAGCCCTCCTGCAAAGCTCAAGCCTGTCCTCTGGCCTTGCTCAGAAAGCCAGGTCTCGGCTCAGGAAGAAGAGCGTGCTCCACACGCTGCGGCTTCAGTAACTGACGGAGGCACAGGGGTGGAGTGCATCCTGCCAGGCTTGCTCAGAGGGCAGGCCCCGCTCCCAATTGCCCATCAGCCTGTGCACCCAGCCTGTGCTGTGATCTGGGCTCTTCAGTCCTTGTGGAAGCAAGGGGGCAGGTAGAGAAGAGAAAATGGCAAATCGCTCAAAAATCAAAAGCCAAGCGAGTGCCTGACACTTTAGTCTGTCTGTCCTTGGTGAATAAATTTACCTGGTAAAGAGAGTTTCCAGGGTGAGATGAGGGAAAATCAAAGCCTTGCATGGCAGGCTATGCTCCAGTGACCTCCCTTCCCATCTGTCCATCTGTCTGTCCATCCATCCATCCATGAATCCTCCTATTCCACCTACCCACCTGCCCTCACATCTGCTGACTGATGCCTGATACAGTCACCATTCGTGCTTTTTGAGTTAGAGTGTGGGGAGGTGGTCAGTGGTTATGTGTGTGTGGGTCGACTCCTCTTTGCATTTCTTTGCTTTTCTCTCTCTTTTTTTGGTACCTGGGATTGAATCCAGGGGTGCTTAACCACTGAGCAATATCCCCAGCCCTCTTTTATATTTTATTTAGAGACAGGGTCTCACTAAGATGCTTGGGGCCTTGCTAAGTTTCTGAGGCTAAGCCAGATCCTCCTGCCTCAGCCTCCCCATCTGCTGGGATCACAGACGTGCACCCCCTGCACCTGGCCTGGTGGGGAAGCTTGTGTGCTGTTTCCACTCCTGCTGGACTAGGCCTGTCACACTCATTCCCAGCTGTGGGTGACGCCAGGTGGTCACCAGGTAGGCAGGGCGAGGCCTTGTGCTGCCCCAGGGGTGGGGCCTTGCTGCCTGGCAGCCTGCCCACACTGCTGCAGGGGCTGCTGGCCCCCTGCCAGCACCAGGCTGGCGGAGTGCTAACGCGGTGCTGCTGCTGCGAGCTTCCTGTAGTAAACAAGCAGGCTGGGCTCTGGGCCTGGGAACCATCTTGGCAAAACAGGAGAGGGCTCAGGGGTGTGGCTGGGTGAGCTTCCAATAGCCACTTTCCTCACCGTCCCACCCTGCCCGGGCCAGACCCAGCCTGGTCAGTAAATGTGGGCAGCACACTGGGGCTGGGCTCCTCTTGGAGGTGGAACTGCAGTGGGACCAGAAGCAAGACCTAAATGAGGACAGAGATGCAGAGAGAGAGAGAGAGAGAGAGAGAGAGAGGGAGGGAGAGAGAGAGGGAGGTAGAGACCGGGTGGGGTGGTGGGGGAGAGAGAGGGACAGACAGACAGACTCCCAAGGCCAGAGTCAGAGTCAGGGAGAGGGAGGATTTCAAGGCCCGAAGGCCTGATAAGGGTCAGGGCGGGGGGTCCAGGGCAAAGGCAGAAGAGGAATGGGGGGCTTTGGTCCAGCTCCTCCAGAGGCCCGAGTGTGAGGGGCAATGCTGATGCTCAGTCCCGGCCCCTCCGCCTGGACAGCCGCTCACTGTGAGTGACATTTCCTACTTGCTCAGACGCATTCGGTCCTCCCAGGAGCCTGACTGAGCGGGTGGGAGCCCCCTGCCCTGCGGGGTGGTGGCAGAGTGTGCCGTGTCTGCTGGGAGGGGCAGCTGTGACTGGACCCCAGGACTGGCTGGGTTGATGGGGATGGGTGGGCAGTTTGGAGACAGGCCCTGGATGAGCCTGTGTCCCTCTGGGGACTGAGACCTCCCTGCATGCTCCAGAGCCCGGGATGGACACGGCCGCCTTGTGGTGGCCCTTCATGCCATCTACATTAGGGCTGCTCTTTCTGGGAGAAAGAGGTCGTCCCACTCAGGACGCCCATGTCCTGTCCCCTCTCTCCTGTCCCCAACTCTAGTGCAGGCTGTGGTAGTTCTGGGAGTGTGGCCATCCTGGCTTACAGCCCAGTCCCTCTCAAGGAAGGGCCTTTGGTGACAGCTGGGGGGCTCCCTGCGTCCAGTGGCTGACCAGTTGCTGGAGGACATACAAAGGCTCTGTCCTTTGTTTCCACCTGGGACACTCCTGAAACCCAACCCAGTCCCAGAGTTCCGCCTCCAGGTGGAACTACTCCCTATTTGCAGAAGAACGACCAGGAACTTGTCCCCTGTGGATTTAGCTCAGAGGGACAGGGCTCCAGCCTGCTGCCCGGCACCTCTGTGCTCCCGCCAGAGCGGCAGGAAAGTGGGGTGGGTGAAGCTCTGGGGCCAGGCTGCCTGGGTCACATGGCAGCCCCCTTCGCCCACCCCCGGTTAGACGCTGTGTGGCTTTGGATGACCAGGTGAAGGGTGTTAATCTGTACTAATGTGTTTCAAGCACACAGTGGCCCGTGTTAGCGGTTATAATTATTATTTTTGTGGCTCATGAGTCTCAGTGTGTTTTCTGTTGCTATAACAGAATAGGAGACGAGGTAGATTATAAAGGAAAGAAGCATTTTTAGCTCATGATTCTGGAGGCAGGAAATTCAAGCGCAGGTGGCTGCCGCTGGCCAGGGCCGTGTGCTGTGTCAGAACTTGCAGAACCGAGAGGCCGCGAGCCTCCGTGAGGACACAGTGCCTGGGGCCGGGCTGGCTTCAGGACAGCCCATTCTCGCGGTGGCTAACTGAGGACTGTGCCAGCCTGTCACCTCTTACAGGCCCCGCCCCCCGTGTGGGGAATCAGATTTCAACATGGAGGTGACAAACCAGATCCAAATCATGGCGGCATGAAATAGCACCTGGTCTTCCCGGTTGGCGCGGCTGCGTGTCCAGCCCAGGGGACGACACATTTGAGGTGATCTAGGAGTCCCCCGTGTCCCCTTAGCCTCATGCATTTCGAGGGGTGCCCTCCCTTCAGGGCCGAAGAAGACCCGGGCCCTGGCGTCCAGCTCTGGAGTGCGGCTGTGGGCTCCGTCCTCCGTGTCCCAGGGCCAGCCTCTTCTCTCCCTGACTCTTGGGGTGTAGGACCAGAGGACGGGGTGTGTCCTCGTGGCGTTTGTGGGCAGGGTGGTTGTGCTTGCTGAGGGACAGAGGTGACAACGGCCCCACACCATGTCCCCCTCCCAGTTCTGTTTTTGGAGGCGGGAGGCTGGCCTTGTTGGGTCTCTACAAGATCAGATGGGAGGCCACTGAGCTTCTGAGGATGAGCCCTTGGCACGTGCCTACTGCACATAGTCCGCGTGGGCCACTCAGTCCTCAGTGCCAACACGGGGCAGCTGCGGCTGACCCCCGCATTCCTGCCTTGGCCACCCCTCCCGCTTTCCTGCGTGTCCGGCCTGTTCCTCGTGCTGTGAGCCCGCCCGGCGCCCCCTGGCAATGACATCTGCTGCCCTCTGCTCTCAGCCCTGTCCCTCTAGAGCTGTGCCGTCCAGCACGGTGGCCGTGTGTAGCTGGTGGGCTACAGGCCAAGCCAAGATGGGCCATGATGATAAAATATACCCTGGATGTGGAAGACGGCTTGAAAATAAGTTGATCTCACCTGTTTCTTAATTGTTGTTGAAGGTCTTTTTTTATTTCCTGTGGTGCCGGGGATGGAACCCAGGGCCTCTGCAGACCAGGCAGCAAGCACTCTGACACTGAGCCACCACCCCAGCCTCTCCTGTTACTTTACGTTTTTTCATGAAGGCTCACAGAAGATTCTAGATCATACATGTGATTTGGATCATATTTCTATGGGCAGTGCTGAGTCCATTGTTCACACAGCAACCAGGGAGTCTTTAAGAGCTTGGTGAATATGTCCTGTCTCTGCTTATAATCCTGTAAGTGTTCCCATTTCACATGGAGTAAACATTGCAGCCTTATGGCCTTCAGGACTCTCTGGGGGTAATCCCCCCTTTTGCTTCCTTGTGGATCTTCCCTGCTAACTTGTTTTAACCATGCTGGCCACTTGTAGCTACTTAGACTTGCAGAAATCATTTCCACCCCAGGGCCTTTGCACTTGCAGTTTCCTTTGCTAGGAGTGATTCCCTGTTTCTTCATATGTTCACTACATTACCGATTTCTGCTCACATGTTCTCTCCCCAGAGAGGTCTTTTCTGTCCACAATGGTTGAAAGAGATACCTCCTCATTCCTCTCTGGTCTCTTAGGCAGAGCATGAATTTGCATGTTGTATTTCATATGTGGCCTGGGGTTTCTCTCCCTGTGGTTCCTGGGCAGGCCCTTAGAGATCACTTATTCAACCTCTTCACTTTACAGATGGGAAGATTTAGATGCAGGGAAGGAGAGAACTTACCATTTATTGAATGTCTATTACCTGCGAGAAGGTTCACATCTGTTCTTTTGTGGATTCTCACCATTTCCTCCGGACTCTGACTTTGCAGATGAAGAATCCCAGGTGGAGAGAGGTGAAGTGATTTACCTAAGGTCACACAGTAGGTGGGTGGACCTGGGGTGGGATGCAGACCTGCCTGTGGCCCAGGCTTGGGTTGTTTTTTCTCTGATCTCCCAAATTCCAGGACCAGGCCTCCTGCATCTCAGCCCAGAAGATTTTCCTACAGGGGTGGAAGCTTCTGCAGGTGGTGGGCGGCGGCAGCAAAATGGAGGGAGAGCCCCAGCATCTGCTCCTGGTGTTGCCCCCCACAAAGCCAGGGGAGGAGGGGCGCCCGCCTGCCAGGGCCCAGCCTGGGAGCCCCCAGCGCCGGGCTCTTCTCCCCGGGGGCTGAACGCCTCTCCCTGCCCGATCTGGGCCAGCCTTCATGTATTATTGATGGCGCTGCCAGCCTTCCTGTTTTCACGCTGATAACCTGCTGGGGAGGGCGGCGGGAGGCGGAGGGAGCAAGGTGCGAACCCCCAGCTTCCAGGGCCCCTCCTCCGTGGAGGCGCTGCGCTGCGGGGGCTGGCACCGGCCCAAGTCTCTGAAGTTGGCTTCTAGAGCTTCTCCAGCCCGTCCTCTGTCCTCTGATGGGAGCCCTGGAGGGGACCAGCCCTGCAGAGGGAGTCCCTGCGGGAGGCTGGACCACGGGGTCCGGAGGGGCCCCGTCCCCCTTACCTTTAGGACACGGAGAGCTCAAACCCCAGTGGTCTTGCCCAGAAGCAGAAGTGGCCACATTGGGGGGGGTGGTGGGACTCAGGGCTGGGTGTCCTGTGTTGTGTGTGTGTGTCCAGGAAGCACCAAGCGAGCCTCTCTTCCCAGCCTCCTGCTCCGTGATGTCGCACTGGTGGTTTGCAGTTGGCCCAGAATCGGCACGTGCTGCCCCTCAGGGAGCCCCACCCCCAGAGCCGGTTGTTGCCTTCACTAGCACAGCCCTGGGGACCCGAGGCCTGGGCTCTTCCAGCCGCCCACCCTGCTGCCTCAGGTTCTCCCCTCTTCCCTTTGCCTAGCTTTCAACCACGATGATACAAGCGGTGGTAACTACGGCTCCCATTTATCGTACTCTTATTGGTTATGCTCTGGGTCCATTGGAAGAGTTTTACAGGGTTCGTTTCATCTCCATGGCCATCCGGAGAACGGGCGCTGTATCACAGAAAGGTTTACTGATGAGCCAAGAGGCACAGAGAGGGTAAGGGACATCTGAGGCCACACAGCTGATTGATGGCACAGCCGGGACCCACACCAGATCTAAGTCACCGCTGCTTCTGTGCAGGGTCTCTTGGGAAGTGCCTCCTGGATTCCTTCTGACCGTCCCTGGGCTCCCTGGCAGGCATTCTCCGTCATCTCCCAGGGCTGTGCCTTGAGCCCACGGACCTGCCCTGCCTGTCCTGCCGCCGGCTGAGAGCTGCGAGAGCCCGGTTCCGGCTCTGATTTATTTTGTGTCACTGTACCTGGCCCAGGAGCAAGCACAGAGTCAGCTGCTGAGCGAGTCACTCACAGCTAATCAGGGGGACCTTTGGCAGAGTCCCCGGCACCTTGCAGGTCCTTGCATGTCCCGCGCTCAGCCAGGGCTGCTGGGCTTGTTAGGGACCTGGCTCCGTCTCTTTGTGCTGATGGCCCTCCCCCTGCCAGGCCTGGTTCCAGGAACCTGGAGTGGTAGCGGCAACATGGCCAACAGACATCTTTGTTCCCTTGGACGAAGCTTGGGTTCTAGTGGGGGAGGCACCCAACAAACAGGGTCAAGAAGGAAGATATAAAGATTTTAGTGACATGTGCTCAGGAGGAAAGGAAAGCAGCAGGAGGAGGGATAAGCAAGCTTGGAATGTGGATGGGTTGGTCAGGAGCCCATCAGACTGAAAAGATGACAGTGAAGCAAGCCAGGGAGCAAGCTGCGTTGTTTGCTGGGGAAGAAACATAGGCAGTGCAAAGGTCCTGGGGCATGACCTTACTAGGTATGTTTGAGCAACAACTAGGGAGCCACTGTGCCATGGAATGGAGTGAACGGAGGGGAAAATAGGTCAAAAAGTGGGAGTCAAGCAAAGCAGTGAGGAGAGAAGGGGCTGAAGGGAAGGATGCTGTGAATGGGCTGCTCCTGATGTTCCTGCCCTCCACATTCCCCTCCTTGTCCCCAAGGTCCTGCCTCTGGGCACAACCCGGCCACAGGAACAGAGGAGAGGTCAGGGTCTGGAGAGGCTGGCAGCACAGGGACAAAGTGGCAAAGGAAGGACAAGCCGGGGTGGGGAGGCTGTGAGTTGAGAGGGCAGGGATGGTATGGGGTCTCCTCTGGAGCAGGTGCCGGGGCTGCTGGGGGAGGTGGTGCCGGGGCAGGTGATGTGTGGGCCGGGAGCGCGTGGACTGGATTTATTTGTCCAATGCTACACCCCACCCCGAGCCCTAAGTACTCAATATCATAAATAAAACTCACCTAATAAATCTCCCCTGTATATTTTCTGCGTAGAATTTCATTACTCGTCTCGTTTCCAGTCATTAGGTTTTAGTCCAATTTGGAGTTGTCCTGATGGCTGCGTAAATCACGCCTGCGCCCCGAGGAGCGCGCACTCCAGGGAGAAGTCAGGCCTGCACCTGGGGGAGGTGACAACTGAGGCCTGGACAGCCAGGGCCCACGCGGCCACTGGTGAGGTGCAGGCTGCGGCTTCCTGCTCGCCCTGGAAAGGGGAGAGAACTCTCATTTCACACACCTGGGAGCACATCACCTCCATCTTCCCTCAAGCCCTGGGAGGTAGGAATGACTGTCACCCCCTTAAAGAATGTTACTGAGGCTCAGAGAGGGGAAGTCACTTGCCCAAGGTCACACAGCTCCGATGGTTTGTACCTGGCACAGTCTGGCTTTGAGCTCAGGTTTACCTGACCCCAGACCCACCACATCCTCTGTGTCCTAGTGTCGGGGTTAGAGGAGACCGTAGATGCCTAGCACAGCGAATGCCACCCTCCCACCAAGTGCTCCTTGTCTCCTAGCAGGGGCCGACCCCCTGTCATATGCTTCCTGTACTAACTTTGAGCCACTTAGGAGGCCTCTGTCACCACCAGTGGCCTCCGTGCCCTGGCACGTGCTGTGCTGTCTGACATGGCTCCCCGGGCCGTTCATTCATGACCCTCCCCTGCTTCTATTTATGGCCCCGGCTCTGTGACTCTGGGTTACTATTTTTCTTCCCTTTTAAAACCTAAGCTCCCCAGGAGGGTTGAGGTCACATGCTTGGCTTACAGTCTGTTCCAAGGTGGAACACAGTGTTCTGCACATCATAGGTGATAAAGGAACAGACGAATGGAGGAATGAATGAATGAAGGAAGGTGTCACTCAGAGAGTGGAAGGAGGACATGTCCCCATGCCAGTGGCTCCACTGTGCAGGTCATTTAGATTCCCAAAGCCCAGAGGATCTCTGTGTGGGCAGACTCATGCCCCGGCCCCAACTTAGGGCCAGTCTTGGCTTCCACGCCAACATCAGCTTTAGCCTCTCACCCAACTCAGAATCCAACCTCGGCCTCCACCCTGAACCCATCTCTGACCCTGACCTCAGCCCCAGATCCAGTGTTAGTCCAGCCACAAACCTCACTGCGTCCAAACCCAACCTTAGCCCCTGGCCCAACTCAGCTTCCAACCTCAGCCTCAACACCTAACCCGCCTCCCCAGGCCCAGTCCAGCCTCGGCCCAGCCTCACACCTGTCCCCGACTGACCTCAGCCTCAGCTCCATGCTCAGCCCCTGACTCATCCTCAGCCTCAGCCCTGACGTCAGTGCCAGTCCCTTCCATGTCCCCATCCCAGCCTCAGCCTCCATCCTCAACCACCTCCCAGACCTAACTGCAACCACAGCGTCATCCTCAGCCTGAGCCCAGCCCCAGCTTCAGCCTCAGCCTTGATGCCTCCAGTCTGCCCGTCCTTCCTCACCCATGGGTCAGGGAGCAGCCTCGGGCACCGGTACTGGCTGTTCCCGTGGCTTGTCCTTCCTCCGCTCATACCTTACACTTGGAGGGCAGGCGTGGAGGGTCCTCACACCCGCGTCACAGTGTGCAAACCACGTGCAGGTCCGTCAGCTCACGGCCTCTCTGGCACGGGTCTCTTTGTGCTGCCCAGGGGGAAGCGGGGTTCTGGTGGAATGTGCTGGTGGGTTTGTGGCTAAGGGGGTGCTGTCGCCCAGGGTGCTGTCCCTCGTTCTCCCTGACCTGCCAGGAAGGTGTCAGGGGTCTTGGCTGGGGGTGTGTGTGTGAGCAGCAGCCCCCTCCCTCTAGCCCTCGGCAGCCTTGGGAAGTCCCCCTAAGGGATGGGGACAGAAGCACTTGCAACATTTCCCACCCTGAATTCAGTAGGACTTGTGGCGGGGTGGGGGAGGAGATAGAGAGCAAGTGGGAGAGGTGAGTGGGGCCAGCCATGTCTGGCTGGAAGCAGGATTCTCCTCCAGTGGTTTGCTGTGAGGGCGGCCTATACCTCTGGGAGGCAAGCTGGTAAGGGTCAGTCATAAGAGGGGGCTGAGGCAGTGACAAGAGCCAGGGAGGCCGGGCTCCCTGATGCTTCCTTGTGTAATCCCAGCGGCCTGGGAGGCTAAGGCAGGAGGATCTTAGGGTCAAAGTCTCAGCAATTTAGGGAGGCCCTAAGCAACTCAGTGAGACCCTGTCTCTAAATAAAATAGAAAAAAGGGCTGGGGATGTGGCTCCATGGTTAAGTGCTTGTGGTCCAATCCCTGGTACCAAAAAAAAAAAAAAAAAAAAAGGCGGTGAGTCCTGGGAGACCAGCTGTGGCCAGGAGCCCTCGCCGTCTCTAGGGATGACGGGACGAGGGGAGGAGCCAGTGTCAGGGAGCCCAGGAGGGTGGGTGCTGTGGAGGGAGGGAGGCCTGGTGGAGCTGTCCTGGAGACATAGCCACCGCCCAACGTGTGGCCCTGGAGCGGGGAGGATGGGAGCCCAAGGCCGCCTCCCCCCACCCTCCGGCCTCTGGCAGCCCCTCCCACCTGCTGGACCCGACCCGGGGCACCCAGGCCCTGCAGGCCTTGGGGGTCAGTCTCCAGGAGCCCAGGGTAGGACCGAGAAGGGAAGGGGTGGATGTGGACCAAGGGATCCCGTGGAGAAGGACTATCAAGGAGAAAGATGGAGGGACGGTCATCAGAGGCCAGTGGCAGAGAGGTGGGGGGGAGAGCAGCGTGGGCTGGGGAGGCGCCTTCCCTGGCCTGGCAGGTCTGTTGGACCCCGGTGTCTGCGCTCCTCAGATAAACTTCTGGGAAGCGACTGCCCAACGCTGGCAGAGGGCAGAGAAGTCAGCAAATACGCAAGTGACAAACTTGGGCCTTCTGTTCCCAGCTCCTGGGAGAAGCAGCAGAGCCTGGGGCACCTCCCTGCCACCTGGTCCCCTTCCTGGCTGCCCTCATCCCCCATGGCCTCTGCCATGGGCTGACGGAAACAGAGAAGAGTGGCTCCCCCAGCAGGTGTGAGGTCCAGGTAACATAAATGACACCGGAGAGCAGGGCGGATCCCCAGGTTCACACAGCCCACACCTGCCCATACCTCTGGAGGCAAGCTGGAGGAGGACCCGTGTTCCCATTTTATAGATGAGGACACTGAGGCTCATGGAGAAGGGACTTCCCAAGGCCATATCATGAGTGCCACAGAGCTTTGAACTTGGGTCCAGATGGAGCCTGAATCCTGACCTCACACTGAACCATGAGCCAGGCCTCAGACTGGGGCTGCCCCTGGAATATCCCTGAGGGTTTGAATTTTTCCAGAGGATATATTTAAATATATATATTTTAGTTGTAGATGGACACAATATCTTTATTTATTTTTATGCAGTGTGGAGGATCGAATCCAGTGCCTCACGCGTGCTAGGCAAGCATTCTACCACTGAGCTATAGCCCCAGCCCCAGAGGATATATTTCTTTTTAAATATTTTTTTAGATGTTGATGGACCTTTGTTTTATTTATTTATTTTTATGTGGTGCTGAGGATCAAACCCAGGGCCTCACACATGCTAGGCAAGTGCTCTACCACTGAGCCACACCCCCAGCCCCCCCAGAGGATATTCTTACTAAAGAAGGCTCACTACTATTTATGAAATACTTCTTCTGTGTTGGGCACCAGGCTGAGTTCTTTGCATCAATTATCTCATTGAATCCCCTTAACAATGTCTAAGTTTGGTACTAGGGTTATTCTCATTTGACATGACAAATCTCTTACCCTTTCTGGGCCTGTTCCCTCCTTTGCAAAGGGCGGTGGTGGCCCCAGTGTTCTCTGGGATCCTGTTACTCTGGTTTCACCACTGACTCCTCAGCTCTGAGTCCTACAGCATCTCCTTATCCTGTTCCGCTCCTCCCATCTCCAGCTTCTGGACAGAGGCTCTGGCCATGGTGCTGAAGGTGGCCATGTCGTCTGCAGGGGCTGGCGGTGTGGAGGTGAGCCACGTCCCCACCTCGGGATTTGTGAGGGCAGAGGAGAACTAACCTAATTGAGCACTTACTATGTTCCTTTGCTGTTCACTTTACATGCATTGCCACATTGACCGACCCCAGCATCTCTTGAAGGAAGACATTATCACGGGGGGAAACAGGTTCACGGCCGTGGGTCCTACACCTTCTAGGAAGCAGAAGGCTGCTCTTCTGACTTTGGGTTTCACAGGAGCCCTGGTTCCCAGAGATGGTCCTGGGACAATTAAGGGCAGTTGAGAACACGGTGGCATGCAGAAATGGTTGATGAAATTGTGAGGGAACGTCTGTTGACATTGATTCGGAGCCTGCGGCCAGAGATGAATGATTGAAACACCAGGCTTGTTAAAGCGAGAGCACGTTTGATTCTCTCCCCGGCACCGCATGCGATTTCGCTGGAGGGAAGTTAGCAATCAGCTAATTGACATTGAATTAACCATGAAACTCAGCCCGTGCCTTCTCTCTGAAGCGCTCTCCAGCAAGACTTTATCAAGGCTTTGAATTATTGATTATTACTTATAGCTCTGATGGGGTGATTTCCTTTTATTTGTTTTCACGTTGGGTGTCCTTCATAAGTGTCCCTGAGAGTGGGAGGCACCAGATGCGGAGCTTCTTGCCACAGAGCAGTGGGGAGAGGGCCAAGTCCAGGGAGGACAGATCTGGACCGTCCATCCTGCCCCGAGAAATAAACCTGTATTTGTTAAACCACAGAGCATTTGATTTTTGCTTTTGCTGCTATTATGGTAGCAAAGTCTCCCCTCTAATGGGACCAACGGGGGCTCTGAGGCTCTGCTTGCTCCAGATACCTCATGCTCTCGGGCTTGGGGTCTGAATGAGGAGTCATGCTTGCGGCCCCTGCCATTTAAACCCCATCTGTCAGGACTGTGGGTCCATGTCTACTTTAGCTCTTTCCAGCACCTGAATTCTCCTAAGACATAAACCAAATAGCACTCTGGACCCTGTTGGTATATCCTGGGGGCAGGGCGTACACGCTCTCTCGAAAGTGTCCAGCTGTCTTCTTTGGGATTGTTCATGTAACTCACATCGGTCTGGCTCCACCCCATGGAACCCCACAGAGAGCTTTCTTCCTGTTGTCCTGGACAGCTCTTCAAAGATCTGACATGAGGAATCTGGAATCTCTCATCTTCTGGGCCAAACATCTTTCCAACTCGTTCTCACAAGGTTAAATTTCAAGAGCCTGGGGCTGTGGATCTTGGGTAGCATGCGTGAGGCACTGGGTTCGATCCCCAGCACCACATAGAAAAACTAAATAAACAAGATTAAATTTCAAGTCTTTTTCTCAATTGGGTCTCTTGTCGTGGGAACCCACTGTGTCTGGGAACCTCTGAAAATCCAGCACCTAGAAGCGGATGCAGCGCTCTAGGTCTGGCCTGAGAGGGACGTGGCTGAGCAGAACCATTACATTCCTCAGACTGGATAGTAGACCTTTCGTGATACAGCCTGGTAGTTTCGTTCAATGGCAGAGCCATGGCTTGTGTTTTTAAAAACGTGTCTGGTGCACAGTGTGGTAAAGAGATGTCAGATGTCATCTTTGCCATCACCACCATCATCACTGTCATTGTCAAAAGGATCAGGGGATTTTGCTGTCCATAGGTCCCCATGGGGAGCAGAGGAGAGGGTCATCCAGGAAGAGTCTCAGCCTCAAGGCAGTCACAGGTGGGGAACTGAGCAGGTGCAAGGTCAGACAGAGCCCCTCTAGCTCAGGGTCCAGTCCCGTGCCCATGCCGGCAGCAGTATCCCTCCGAGGATGCTCAGGGATCCGCACCTCCTGCCCATTCCTCACTCAACTTTCATGCAAGATATATTTGGCTTGACGTGCAGCTGGGCACATCTGCCAGCCAGATCCCTAGTATACCTCTGCTTGGTTCTGGCAGAAAACTGTACCAGGTGACAGGATATGAGGGCCATGTCCCTGTGGGAGGTGTTCAGTGTGCAGGGGAGGGAATGTGGCCTCTGAAGAGATGCTACATCACAAGTGGGCAGCCCAGCTGGGTGCAGTGGTGCACACTCATAATCCCAGAGGCTCTGGAGGCTGAGGCAGGAGGATCACAATTTGGAGGCCAGCCTAGGAACTTAGGTCCTAAGCAACTTAGCAAGACCCTGTATCAAAAAGTAAAAAAAAAAAAAAAGGTCTGGGGATGTGGCTCAGTGGCACAGTACCACTGGGTTCAAGCCCCACTACAAAAAAAACCAAAATAGTAGACAGCGTATATGGAGAGATGTCACAAAGATTTAAAAAATCTGCTGCCAGGCAGGGTGCCGCATACCTGTAATCCCAGAAGCTCAGGAGGCTGAGGCAGGAGGGTCAAGAGTTCAAAGCCAGCTTCATCAAAAGTGAGGCACTAAGCAACTCAGTGAGACCCTGTCTCTAAATAAAATACAAAATAGGGCTGGGGATGTGGCTCAGTGGACAAGTACCCCTGAGTTCAATCCCTGGTACCCCCCAAAAAATCCGCTTGTGAACCCCAGAAAAATGTCACTGTGCAAATCCACATCATTTTGATGCATAACGTGCTTGGGGGAGAAAAAGAAGCTTACATTTTTTGAGCACTAAGCTGTTATCTAATGTAATCCTCACAATTCTGTGAGGGAAGGCTTATTATCCCCATTGGAGAGATGAGGAACTGAGACTTGCCCAGTGTTTGGCTTGGGACTGGAGTCGCGGGGTTGTCTGACTGTAGAGCCTGCCTGCTTTTCAATACCGACCTTCCTTCAAGACGTGTCCTCCAGCCCAGGCTTTCCCTGCTCTCTGCCTCGGCCAGTGTGCAGTTTTTTTTTCTTCCCTAAAATCTTTCATGATCATCAGGCACTGTGTGGTATGTTCAGAGCCTCAGTTTCCCCTCCTGCAAACAGGAACACTAGTAGCACCTACCTCTTAGGACCGTTGTGATAACTGAGTTAATACACAGAAGGCAGTTAGCGCACTGCGTGGTGGAGTTAGCAGTAGGTGTTTGTCAGTCATACAACAGCCAACGTCGTGTAATGGCCCTTGTGATGACCATGTCCTGGGCAGCACATCTAATACTCAAGCAACCCTTGAGGCAGGTGCTAGAAACTTCCTTTGCAGCTGGGGAAATTGAGAAGTTATGTGAAGTACCCAATTTCACAGTGGAAGGACGTGGCCGGTCAGAGTCTGAGCTCTGTTCTCTCAACATCTTTTGACATCAGACCTTGTGTATGGTCAGGGCCATGGACTAATAATCATACAATAATAATGATGTCCACATATTGAATGGTTATTGTGTGCCTGGCAGAGCTCTATTACCTATATCTCAATTTGCAAAACTCTTTTCTATGAGGCAGGTCATATAATTAGCTGTTTTTTTTTTAACACTAGAGACTGAGAGATTAGGTAACTTACTCAAGGTTTTATAGTTAGAAAATTGCAGTGTGTGTGTGTGTGGGGGGGGGGGCCCTGGACCCGTGACTTCACTAGCCCAAGCATTTAGCCTTTGCAGGGTACTACTGAGATTGTAGGAAACATATATTATTTTATATTCTTTGGATGAAAAAATCCTTTACAAAATACAGACTGAAAACAAAAGGACTCAGGAAGTTTTAAGAGGAAGGGTAGATTAAGATATAAGTAAAGAAAGTGTGGAAACTGCCGCTTTCCTGTGGCCCCAGGTGATTTGAACAGGTTGCAACCAGTTTGAGTCAGCTTGATCCAGTCTTGGGGGGAGCCCCACACATTTTGAACTGGTCCTGACAGATCTGGTTTGATTGGACATGGCTTGAATCCATGAGATCTGGTTGCCATCCGTTGGTACCAGTGTGAACTGGATTGACCCTGTTTAAGACCTGGTCTCTCCAGGTGGATGTGCCTTCCAGTTTAGAGCTTTGGGATTCCTTGCCTGGATGGCTCTGGTTGGGATATTAGCACCGAAGGAGGCATAAGTAAATGGTTCTCCTTGCATGGTCCACTCTCGGGGCCCTTGGGGTCCCCCAGTGGAAGGGGTAGCTGGCCAGCCCCTCCTCTTCAGCCTCCTTCTGATGCTCCTGTTTGGTTCCTCTTAGAAGATTTTCCCTTCACTTTCTTTTTGAAGGGACCAAAACAGGGGATCGGGACAAGCAGACCTGGAGCCCTCCCCTGTACAGTGGGCCCTTCAGGGACAGCCATTCTGAAGTGTGGGTGGTGTTCCCTGCGATGGGTGACCAGTGCGAGTGGCTCGCTTCATTCCTAGACCCGGAACAGATGTGACTTGCACCACGACACTGGCAATTCAATTAAGCGTTGACGTGAGTGGAGGCTGGGGGAGGAAGGTGGGCACAGAGGGCAGGTGCTGGCTAATGGGATGCCACATCACATTATCATCCTGCAGAAACCGTGCCCCCTCCAGAGAATAACGAGGGCCGGAGGAAACGAGGACCAAACCAGTCTGGGGGCCAGGGCTCCGCGCGGCCTGGATCCTGACCCTGGGGCTCGTGGCTCTGTTCCCAGCTGGACTGGGTTGCGATGGAGCCATGGGACCCATCAGACCCATGTCAGAAATGCAGCACCAGCTGTGTCCTGAAGGCTGGACCCCCAGGGCTGGCCACCTCCCCCAGCCAGCACCATGCTTAAGGGGATGGGGATGTTGGGCAGAGGACAGGGCACCCGGCTGGGAATCTATGTCCCCACAACTCGAAGACACTTGTCTGATGCGTTGTCCAGGCCCCGGGAGCAGCAGCCAGGGGCACCCATGCTCGTCCTCAGCCTATGGGTCCATTCCTCCTGGAGAGAGGACCTGCTGGAGCCAAGGGGGTCTCCTAGCTACTGTTTTTACAACCCTCGCCATGAGCTGAAGGCAGACTCTGCTCCAGGGGGTGCTGGCGGGGCCAGGCCTGGCTCTCTTGCTGCCACCTCCATCTGTTATGAAGTGGACCATGCAGGGATCTCAGGGACCTCAGGATATTTCCCCTCCCCTCCCTGGGGCCCAAACTGGGTCTTGCTGTGGGGACAGGGACCATGAAGGAGCAAGTTGGTGGGTCCATGCACTTCAATCCATGGGGGTGGTCTCAGTGGCCTGTCTTGAGGTCCATTTTGTCCAAGGTCAAGGTTGGATTCTCAGGCACCGACTGCCTGCCGGACCATCTGTGCCCAGAATCAACTGTGCCCGCAGACTGCCTGCTGACAGGGCCCAGGGGACTGACAGTCCAGGAACCAGCCATGTCCAGGGACTAACTGTACCTGTGGGATGAATCTACCCAGGAACAACTGTTCCCAGAGACCCTCGGAGGACTTGCTGTATTGGGCCCATCTGTCCCAGTGCTGGCTTGTCTACTGGGCCTATGCCCAGGCACTGACTGGACTGAGTATCCTAGAGAGGATCTACACTTGGGGACTGAGTGTACCCAGATGACTGTGCTCAGGGACTCTTTCCAGGGACTGACTATGTCCAGGGACTAGCATTTTCCAGCCGTCAGTTGTGTTCAAGAGCAGCAGCTGTAACTGGCAAACCAGCTGAACCCTGGCACTGGCCCTGCCCAGGGCTGGACTGAGCCCAAGGACAGATTCTACCCAGAGACCCCAAACCTAAGCTGGGGCCAGGTACCAGCTGTGTCAGAAAACTAGTATACACCTAGTATACAGGGTGCCCGGCTGCATGTCACCATGACACGCCATGTCATGATACCATGGTGAACCAGGAAAGGGAAGAAGGTGCAGAACTGTGTCAGATCGTACTTTATCCTTTCTGCCCTTATGTCATTTCTTTTCTGTAACTTTCTTTTTTATACTGGGATTGAACCCAGGAACGCTTTACCACTGAGCCACATCCCCTGCCATATGTATATGGTCTTGCTAAGTTGCTTAGGGCCTCACTAAATTGCTGAGGCTGACCCTGAACTTGGGATCCTCTTCCTCGGCCTGCCAACTTGCTGGGATGACAGGCGTGTGCCACTGTGCCCGTCGACTCCAGAATTCTTAATCAAGGTAACTATGTGTGCGGTTATGGGCTAGGCTGCTGCAGCCTCTCCCATCTTACGAAGGAGGAAACTGAGGACAGATAGAATCCAGGCCTCTGGTTTGCACTTGGCAAGGTCAAGCTCTTCATGCCAAGTGACTCTGACTTTCCAGGGAGGAGGGCACTTGGCAGCCTGGTGAGAAGGGCTTCCTGCAGGCTGCATTCCGAGGTGCTGTCCTGGAGGCAGGCGGCTGGGGACTGGAGGCCGTCCGTCTCATCACAGGCCCCCTTTCATGGGGCTCAACAAGGCTTCTTCAGAGCCCGCGCTCGGCTGTGCACACATGCACATCTGGGCTGCTGGCCGGAGCCGGGCAGCGGAACTCCCCACAGCTGGCGGGGTCCTCCTGACCTTCTAGACAAAGGGAGCTTTGGCCGCGTGGGGGCTCCCAGGAACTTGGGGCTCTGGAGGGTGCACCACCCAGCCCTCCGCGGGCGGCAGCCCTCTCCGGCTGCCCCTGTCATAGCCGTCAGGACTGGACCTCTGCCTCGGGACAGCGTTTCCTGAGGGCATGCCCTTCTCCTCCCCCGAGAACCAGCACCAGCCAGGACCCAGGAGGAAAGGACAAAGGCCGAAGGCAGAAAGGAACCTGGAGAGGCAAGCCAAGAAGTAACCCAGCAGCCAGCCTGGTCTAACCCCCATCCTCATGGAGCTTATAATTTCATGGAGGAGAAAGACAGATCAAACACAAACAACAATGATACCTACAAAGTGTTCTTCGGGTTCCGGGCTCTGTTCTTGGTGCTTGACATATTTAAACTCATTTCGTTCTCACAACAACCTTCTGCAGGGGAGGATGCTATTATCATTCCCATTTTATAGATTAGGTAGTCAAGGCACAATGAGGTTAGGTGACTCGCTTCAGGTCACATAGCGAGCAAGTAGCAGAGCCAAGATGAGGACGCAGCGTGCATTGTTGTCCATGATGCACCTTTACAACCATCATCAGGGCAGTGGCAGGATGAGCTGGGGAGTAGAGTGGGGGCTGCTGGGGAGGGAAGTGGGATTAGAGCTCAGGGAAGGATCACTCTGGCTGCTGGGTGGAGGCTGTCACAAGAGTACAGATGGGAGATGACGGCCATAGGGTCCGGACCAGTGCAGGGCAGCGGGCATGGGGAGAGGAGGCAGGTCTGGGAGGGACCCAGGGTGTAGAGTGGCAGTAGCAGGTGGCCTAGTGGGTGTGGGAGTGAGGTGAGCGGGGCTGAGGCTCTGCCCTGGGCTGCTCCCCTGCCTCGCAGGCCCACTTGGGCCCTCTCGCCTCCCTAGGGCGTGTTGGGGCCTCAGTTATTGCTGGGAGCATACCCACGGGCTCAGGGGGACAGGAGGTCCCGGATGAGTGGAGGAAGCCTCGGACGGGGCGTCAGGCCCAATCTGTGTCCCCGTGGCTCTGACAAGCCGTGAGACTCTATGTGACTTGGTGCCTTCATGTCTTCTGGGCTTCCTCACAGGGGTTGTGAGAGATAATGGGGACAGACATGGACCTGGGGTGGAGGGCTCTGCAGCTCAGCAGCATGGTCCCCTGAGACGGGAGAGGTAGGCGGGAGGCTCCAAGAGGTGTGACGCTGGGGCCTCAGTCACCTGATCAGGGATGTGACCCCCCACCCCGTGAGAGGCAGGACAGCTAGAGTGGTCCCCCCCCAGGCAGGTGGAGAGAGCTCTCCTGCCCTCATCTAGCCCCTGGGATGGGCAGGCAGGAGAGGCCGGGAGGGGGAGAGAGGCCAGGTCCGGTCGGCGTCTAGGGAGAGTGGACTTCATTCTAAGAGCGATGGAGGGGAGGCCAGGAGATTGGCAGCCTGGGCCCGAGAGTCTGACCCGTGTGGGAAAGGGACCGAGGGTGGGGAGGCCTGGCCCGCTGCCGCTCTGCCTCCTGTCCCACCGCATTGCCTGCCCTCCATGTTCTCCCTTCCTTCGTCTAGGCGGGGTCGGGTTGTGCCAGAGAGCACCAAAGGTAAGAGGCTGTGTGCCCGCTGACCGGCCCCAGGCAGGGACCCAAGGGTGGGCTTGGCTGGCCAGCTCCTGCCCCCCAAGCAGGACAGGTCCCCACCCCCACCCCACATGGGGCTTTTGATTTAAAAAGTCTTAACTTTGTCTTTTAAATGGCAGCTCTGTGTACTGTACTTGGTAATTAATACATTAGCATTTATGCAAAATACCATCACAGCCAGGCTGGTATGTCAGCTGCCTTCCTGAGCTGCAAAAATGTGAGCGCCCCGAGGTACCTTCGACAGGCCCCGCTCCCAGCACATAGCTCCCTTTGACCCGCGTCCCTCACTAGCCCGTCTCGGGGAGCGTGACTGCACGCACGCCTCCGTGTGCATTGGCCAGGGACCTGCTTCTTCTTGTGAGGGCCTGTGGCATGCATGTGTCCTCTGCACACACACCTGCATGTTGCCTGTTGTTTATAGGAGTGCGCGTGTGCAGTAGATGAGGGTGTCCCTGTGTCTGCACAAGTGCATAGCTGTCTGTGTGTGCATCTCTGTGTGCTTGTTTGAATCAGTGTGGGTCTGTTTTTGTCTTGAGGTGCATGCACATGGATGCTAATGTCTGCATGTTTGAGTGTGCCTGGCCATCTGGGTGGGCTGTGCACACACATGTATGTGCATATACATGTTCGTGTGTGTATCGGTGGCTGCTTGGGTGTGAATACCTCTGCATGGGTCATTAGGCATGTGTGTGGGGACTGCTCTTCGTGTCTGTGAGCCTGTGTGTTGGTGTGACTATGTGCACGCCTCCGTGTGTGTTTGGTGTGATCCGTGTGCATTCTTTGCATGTCTGAGTGTGGGTGTGTATGCACCCACGTGCTCGAGATGCTCGTGAGAGCTGTTGTGGGAGCTGCGAGGCAGTGGAAGAACACTTCTCTGGAAGCAGTGACGTCTGCATTCACGTCCTGGCTCCGCCTCTTGCTAGCTCTGTGGCCTTGGGAAAGTCATTCCACCTCTCTGAGCTCGTTTCTTCATCTGTAAAATGGGCTGATGAAACCTACTCTGCTGTACCGATGGCAGTGGTATTCACTGGACGCCGGGCACCTGAGTGCACAGCCCAGGAGGAGAGATGAACCAAGCAGCAGGAGGGCCACCAGGTCATCAGGGCGTTGGCACAGGCCAGCCCAGGGCACTGTGTGGAACGCCATTTGGCCTGGGTAGGAGATGGGGTGGGGTGGGGTTAGAGGACAGCTCTGAACCGGTGACCTTTGAGAGGCACCTTGGAGGATGACCAGGAGCTCTAGATGAAGAGGCTGAGAAGATCGGGCCAGCCCAAGGGCGGGTAGAGGTGGGGTGGAGGCCCTGCCGGCCCCTCAGAGTGGCTGGAGACCAGGAGCCAGGTGGCAGGAGTAGGAGGAGTTGGACCAGGTCACCCAGCACGGCCGGCCTCAGGGTGAAGGGGAGCCTCTGGGGGTCTTGGTGAAGGAGAGACAGCACCCAGTTCTCCAGGAGGAAGGACTAGAGAGGACAGGGACACTGGAGGTGAGGCACTGGAGACTGGTTGCTGAGGTGGCCTGGGAGGTGGTAGGCCCAGTCTAGGGCAGTGTCGAGGGGGACGGGGGCGTCCGAGGGCACCCCTGAGGCACAATCAGTAGTGCGTAGATGGATTGGATAGCGCAGTGGGAAGGGAGTGCAGAGGCAGCGGTGACCCCGACTTGTGGCTCCAACAGGTGGGTGGCGTGACGATGTTCACTGGAACAGTGGACACGGGAGGGGGTCTCTTTAGAAGGAGGGCGATGCGGTTGGCCATCCGGAGTTTGAGATGCCTCTGGGATGACCTTCATTGGTTCATCCACACACCACACTTCAGGCATTTGAGGGACCAAGACGAGCGAGCAGAGGATTGTCCTGGGCGGAGGTGAAATCAGGTACAAAGGCCCAGAGGCAGGAGAGGCCACGGGGCTTGGGAAGAGCTGTGAAGGGCTCAGGAGGGTGGAGCATTGAGGAGAAGGGAGAGAGCGAGGCCCCACACCACGCAGGGGCCTGTGGCGGCATAAACAGGAAACACACTTGGGGAAGAGGGAGGGGCGGCAGGGGAGGGTGGCATGGGCTTGGATTTCAGGAAAACTCTTCTTTCCTCTTCTTGCTCACCCGACAGTTGAGGGACGCCTGGATTTCTGACCTGGGAAGCAGGGCTCATGACCTGTGCCGTTGCCACACAATTGGGGAACGGATGAATGCTGCTGAAGTGTCCCTGCCTCTGGGAGCTTGCTGACTAGCCAGGGAGCAGGCACCAAGGGAGCACTGTGGGTGGCACACACCACAACCATGAGGGTAGGCAGTGGGTGCTCAATGGTGCTCAGGGGTCTGAGGGGCTGAAGGAGGAGTCTGACCCACCTGTTGGTAGAAGATGAGGTGACGCCCAGGGGATCTTCTGGGACCGTAAGGAAGCAGCCAGGTGAACCTGGGAGGGAGCAGTGTGGACGATGTGTGACAGCCCGGAGGCCTGGACGGGACAGCTAAGTCATCGGCAGGGCTCCACTCAGCATGCACAGGGAGGCAGGAAGGGCCATATCACGAAAGACTAAGGAGCTTAGCTCCTCCCACAGGGAATGGGGAGCCACGGAAGGCTTTTGAGCAGGGGAATGGCTGGTGAGCTTTGTATTTTACAGAGATTGCTCTGGATCTGGGTATTGGGTCCAGGTGGAGGGAGGGCAGGGTTAAAGCCAGGGAGGGAGGCAGTGACGGAGGCCCTTAGCCTGGGATAATGGCCATGCTGCCACAGCTCTTAGATTTATTCTAAGGGAGAGGGCAGCAAGATTTTTTAAATTTTTTTTTTTTTTTTTAAAAACAGAATTTCAAGCAACACAGACCAGGTGGCTTTCACCCCAGCTGCGCTGCTTTTGCTCTGTCACCAAGGGTTGGTCACATCACTCAGCTTCTCAGGCTCCAGGTGGTTCTTGGGTAAAGAGCCAGGGTTGTAGAGGGAGGGACACTGGGAAGGGTTTTGGTCACCTCCTGGGGTCCTGAGATTCCCCTCGGGGGCACAGGAGGGACCTGGGCGGGAGGCGGCTGCCTTCCTTCTTCCTGCTCCTCAACAGGGGAAGGAGAGGAGGGTGAGGACAAGGACAAGGACGAGCTCATGTATTTTCATGCCGAGGCCTCCGCTCTCGGCCCACAGTCCCAGCTCACTGAGGCCGGGAGGCCGCTCCGGAGTGGAGCCGGTGCTCTGCTATTGTTCAAAATGGAATTGGTCCCAGGAAGCCCGAAGCCTTGAATCACCATGAATTTTGCAAAACAGCTCTAAGGCGATAAAGCATGTCAGAAGAATCAAATGTGGAAGTCCTTATTTAGACACCCCACTCCGGACAGGCTCGGTGCCTGCAGGAAGGACGGGGCCGGCCCGCCGGCCCTAAGGGCTCCGCTCCTATATAGTCTTGGAGGGTCCCCAGCTGCACCAGAAGAGGAGATGACCCCCTGGTCCCTGGCTTTTGCCCAGTTCACCTGGTCTCCTCAGGTTCAAGCCCCTCACGAAGCACCCCCACCCTTTCCCAATGCACCTATACATTTTCTTTTCTTTTGAAAGCAGCTTTATCATTCTGTAAAATAAAAAAAAAAGGGTACATATGCTCATTGCAAAAAAAAAAAAATCAGACAATATGGAAAAGTTCAAAGAAAAATGTAAAAACCACCTCAGATTTCACCAGCCAGAGATAACCACATAGCATTTTGGTGAACGTCCTTCCAGACTTCTCTCTGTGCATAAATATACACAAATAGATTCCACGTATGCAATGCTACCCTGAGTGAGATCAGACGACACATGCTGTTCTGTCACCTGTTTTTTCCCCCTCACTCAGCAATATGTCATGGACATCCTTCATGTCAATTCATATAGATCCACCTCATAGTTTCAACGCCTGCATTATGTATATGCATGCACTGGTCCGCAGATCTGCCTGACTTTGCTGCTTACCCAGCCTCCGGGGATCATGTTCTTCCAATTGTCTTGCTCTTAAAAACAGCCCTGCAGTGAACATCTATGTGCTTGTATCTTTGCACATTTCATTTCTTCATTCATGCCACAGACGTTTATTGAGAATGTTCTAGGTACCAGCCTACTGCCAGGTGCTGGGGACAGAAATGATTCACAAACCAGACGTGGTCAACCCCCGCTCTTATGGAGTTTCTGATGTCGTGGGGAGACAGAGTCCAGCCCTGTTGCAGGAAGGATGGCAAGTTTTTTTTGTTTTTTTTTTTTTGGTAAAGAGTCTATGTATGAAGCAGTTACATAAATAATTATCCAGTTAGCAGTTGATGGTAGCACCATGGAAAAATGTATATAATTGCTAGGCTAAAGTACTGGTCACAAGAGAATTCAACAAGAGAGGTCATCCTGTGGGCTTGGGAATCAGGGAAAGCTGCTCGGGGGAGGTGACATTCAGATTGAAGGATGAGCAAGAGGCTGGGGTGTGGCTCAGGGGAACAGTGCCTGCCTGCCATGTGCAGGGTCTGGGTTTGATCCCCAGAATCCCAGAAAAAAAAAAGAAAGATGAGTGGGCTCAAGTCAGGGAGCAGAATTTTCAATTATTAACATATGGGAAATACCTAAAAATGGAATTGCTGGGTTGACCAAAGGGTAAGCAGAGCTTGCATTTTTGTCACATATTGTAAATTGTTCCCCACAAAGGTTTCACGAATTTACAGTCCCATAAAGGCTGCTCCAGAGGTTGTCGTGAAGATTCAGTGAGAGAGCTGGCTCGGGGTTAAGCCTGGTGCTGGCACATCGGAAGTGGGCCGTTTGCTCCGATGCCATTATTATTATAATTATCTTTGCCAATCTAATCAGTGAAAAATGATATCTCATCTTTGTTTTTAACCAACGTGTCTTTTTTTTTCTCCCCGACTCTGCAGGAAATTGAGCCCTTGGGGGGGAAATGAGCCATCTTTCTTCCCTAAGCCACCTCTGTCAGAAGTCTTCCTGTGTCTCTTGGGGAGGCAGGATATGTCCAGGGTCCCTGTCCTGCACAGGGTCCCATCCTACACCAGTGCCCCTAGGTCTTTGAGAAGACTCTGAGCCCCCTTTGGCTCTGGGTTTCCAAAGGCAGGTGCCAATCAGAGAGGGAGAGAGGGAGTGGGGATGTGCATGGAACCGGTGTGGCACTGGTGGGTGTTGTCCCCAGGGGCATGGCCGCAGGGGCTGGGGTTCTCCGGAGGGAAGCAGAATGCACAGGCCATTAGGGGTGCTTGGAGATCCCAGGTGCTTCTGGATGATATTAATGCAGCTATATGAATATTAATAGCACGCCATTAATATTAATGACAATAATAAACAAGTGTGAGGATTATTTTTAAAGAGGACTGCTACTCCAGCTGTTGCCTCCCTTCATTAGGAAGCCTCTGAGCTTCTGGCCTTCCTCTCCCCAGACCTCTGGTGTGACTCTGTGGCACCCTGGTGACCTCGGCCTGGGTGAGGGCTGAGCCCAAAGGACATACATGTCCAGTACTTTGGATTGAAGAAGAATCAATGCAGGAAACTCTGAGTGTCCATCCACAGAGCGCTGGGCCATGTGTGCAGGCAGGGGACAAGGAAGGACTGAATCAGCCTGTGCATGGGCAGCCAGCTGCAGGGACTCTCCATCTGACCCTCTTGGGCATAAGGCCCTGCTGTCTGCGTTCCCCAGAGGTGTGTGGGCAGGGGGTTTGCAAGGGACCACTTCCTTGGGAAGGTGGTGAGAGGAATTACCCTGCTAAAGTGGTCATGAATTATAGAAAGGAAGAGGGGGGAGGAGGGCCCAGAATATCATATGTGTAAATAAACCGGAGTGGCGGCCAGACATGAAAGCCAGCCACCAAGCCCTCGCGCCCACAGAGCCCCTTCTCCTGTAGACCCACCTCCCGCCAAGGGCCCCAGCGAGTCACTTACAACCTCCTTCTTCAAAGGATTTGTTAATAAGTCAATGACGGAACATCTAAAGGGGAAAAATATTTCTCTTTATAGTTGGAGATAATTGTCCCAGGAAAAAAAAAAACAACAAACCTTTAATTACAACTCACATAGAGAAAGCTTGATTTGTGGGCAGAGCCCAAATGCTGAGGAGCTGGATGTAAAATATTTGTAATATTTAGGGAACCTAGAGTTTTACATAAAAGTAAACAGCATTGCCTGAAGGCACAATTTCCAGCAACACAATAAAATGTGCAGTGAATTTATGGCGGCCATCCATTAGCTCTTACCAAGGCAACGTCGCCCCTATCTGTCGTCCATCATTATAATAGAGGGTTAATGCACCGAATTTACATAAAAAAGTCATATTGTCTGCATGAATTATTTACACTCGAAGCTGTTTTTACAGCTTGGTTTCAAGCTGGATTCTGGGAGAGATTCTGCCAGTAAATTACTCTGTGGAGACCTGGTTCTATAACTGTGCGCGGGAGCCGGCAATGAAAAGAAAGGGAAATGGGCAGGCCCTGGCGGGTCGTTGGTGCTGACGCCTCCAGGGTGGGGGTTGGAGGCAGCCTTGGAGGCTTCGGGAGGCTGTGGGACCCTGCTGCAGATGGAGCTCTACCTCTTGGCCTGTGGCTTCCTGGTTGCTGCCCACATGCTCAAAGCTGGCCCAGGCTTAAGGAATCCTGGCAACCCCCCCTGGAGGTGTCCCAGGGCTCCTGGTGGCTGAAGCCTAAGGTCTTTTGGGGATCAGGGACCTGGAGAGGGAGAATAGCTGAGTTGGTTGGAGCAGGGGCCCAGCTCAGCAGCGTGAGCAAGACATATCATCCCCATTGTACAGATGGGAAGACTGAGACCCGGAGAGGCTCAGACAAGAGGCAGGGAGCCCATTCATCCTGGGGCAGGGACAGTTCAGATAGAGTAGGATTGGCATGGAGCGCTTCTGAGGGGACATATGGGAAGTCCCCATGCTTGCCATCTCCACCCTCGTTCTGTCTTTTAGGACCTTTGGTTAATCAGAGTGGGTTTTAGTGGTTGGGCTGGAGTAGGAGGGACTGTCAGGGAAATGGGTTCCTATATTCTCTTTCCTTTGGGGCGTGGGGTCCTGGGGGTCACCAGTGATGTGGTTATGAGGAGCTGATGCTGCAATGGAAAGACCTGGACTTTTAACTCCATGTCAGCTGTATAGCCTTGGATGAGCTTTAGGGGCTCAGTTTTCTCATCTGTGAAATGGGATGTCTCACCTGAAGGAATGGTGAGAGGCTCAGGTGGGACCAAATGCTTTGGGAGGCTTGTGGTGTGCTGCAGGCAGGGCCTCAGGTGACGCGGGATCTGCAGAGGGAAGTACTGAGGTCAGGGGGGATGGAGGGAGTTGAAAAGAAGATTGCAAGATGGCCAGACGGGGAGGTGAGGCCAGACAATCAGACAAAGGGTAGGAGGACCTGGAGATAGACAGGGAGACACTAAGAGCAGATGCATAGGAACAAAGAGAATGGTACAGGGTGCGGAGGGGAGAGGGGACGGGCACGGGGAGGGAGGGGTCAGGGAGCACAGCTGCTTGGGGCCCTGGCCGCCTGGGCTCGAGGGGTGCGTCCCTGGATCATGAAGAGGTCGGTCCTCTGGGGCCTGCAGGACCTCCTCCCTTGTCCAGGCCAGGAAGTGCCCGAGATCCTCTCGGGTCTGCAGGTCCTGCCTGTTGTCCCTTTGCTGTCCTGCAGCAGGAGGAGTCCAGAGCTGGACGCCGGTGCCCTTCCCCCACACCTTGTTGTCCTGTGGCTGAGCTTGGGTCTCTGCAGCAGCCACAGCAGGTCCCAGGGGCCTGGAGACAACAAATGACTCCCTGATGATGGGCTGTTCGCTGCCTGCCCCCTGCCAGCCCGTCCCCCCACACGGGCACATGATCACGCAAGGTCCGGGAACCCTCCTGCCCCGGGTGTGATGATTTAAACCTCAACTTTGCTTTGCTTTCTTTCATCCCCCGGAGAAACAAGATTTGGATTATAAATTCCTCTGTCTTCCTGGTATCCTGCACACACAGTGGCCCAGACACATGGAGACGCTCAACGTTGCAGATGCCCCATGCACAGGCGTGCACAGGCATGCACAGGTGTGCACACTTACAAACAGGCCCGCCCACTCCCAGGCCCCAGTGCCCACAGTTTGCGAGATGCACTGGTGTGCACACTCAACTCACGGCCACAGGGCGGGTGGAGGGGAATCCCTTGGTGGCTGGGCAGCTGTGAGGTGTGAGGTGGTTGGCGGACCAAGAGACAGGATGCCACAAACACAGAGACCCGAAAGCCCTTCACCCCTGTTTCGTGGGAGAGGGGAATGAAGTTTGTGTTCTTGCACGGATGTGTGCACCTCTGTGTGTGTCCCTGTGTGCAAGTGTGTGCGTTTCTGTCTTGCAAGTGTGAGTGTCTCTGTGGGGCATGGAATTGATGTCTATGGGCGGGGGAACATATTGGGACTGGAATGGTGTCCATGGTGCCGCTGCTGTCCTTCGGCCTCAGACCAGCTGTGGCCTCTCTGGGCTTCCGCTTCTGCGGGTCGCTGAGGGTCCTGGCAATTCTGACCTTCCAATCTGTGTAACCTTGAGGGTGTGTTTCTCAGAGACTCAGATAAGGTGGGCTGGGGGGGGGCTGTGTGTGTTTGATGAGTGTGTTTGGGCTGGGTGTGTCTGGGTGTGTCTGTGTGGACGTGGGTGGGTGTATTTGTGTGTGAGGACATATGTGTGCCTGTGTTCCTTGGGAGTTGGGTCAAGCCCAGCATGAGTGTGCATGAGGAGGTTTGGGCAGTGACCTGTGGGTGTGTTTTCACTCAGAGGAAGGACTTGTGAGGTGAGGACAGAGGCCATCCTTGCTTAAAATTCACAGCCCCCTCCTATGGTTTAACGTCCTCATCAAGGTTCATGCGGGGATGCCATCCCTACCGTGAGGTCTTAAGTGGGCAGCAGCTAAATCTGACCACGTTATTTGGAGGTGGGACCTATGGATGGAGATCAAGGTTAAATGAAGCCAGAAGGGTGGGGACTTGTGATCCTGTGGGACTGTGACTTTGTAAGAGGAGGAAGAGAGACCTGAGCTAGGACAGTCAGTCCCTCTTGCTGTACGGTGCCCTGTACCACTTGGGGATTCTGCAGAGGCCCCACCAGCAGGGAGGACTTTACCAGATGTGGCTGCCCGACCTTGAACTTCCAGCCTTGAGAACTGTGAGCCAAATAAACCTCTTTTCCTTATAAACTTCCTGGTTTGTGATCTGCAGTTATAGCAACAGAAAAAGGATTCATATACTCCCCTTCTCTTCTACTTTACTGTCCTCCAGGCCCTGGTCACAGCTGAACATAACAGATCTTTCCTCATCTTTTTTTTTTGTGGGTGGGTGGGGGTACCGGGGATGGAACTCAGGGGTACTTGACCACGGAGCCACCTCCCCAGTCCTATTTTGTATTTTATTTAGAGACAGGGTCTCACTGAGTTGCTTAGCATCTCACCATTGCTGAGGCTGGCTTTGAACTCTTGATCCTCCTGCCTCAGCCTCCTGAGCCGCTGGGATTACTGGTGGGCCCACCGCGCATGGCTTTCCTTATCTCTTTGGTTTGTGATTTTGCTTGAATGTAGACTCCATAGAGGGGAGGAACGTTAGTGGTTTTGTGCATGTCTGTGTCTCCACTATTGGAATCGTTCCTGGCCGAGGGGTGTCGTGGATGTTCAATAAACGTTAATCGGAGGCATGAGTGAATGAGCGAGGTTACCGTCCCGCTCAGGGGCTCCCTTGGGTGCACCTCATCAGGAGGCCTGGGCCACTCTAGTTAAAATTGCTGCCCTCCCTCCCAGCCCCCCAAGTTGTCCATCTTGTTCTAATCTTTCTTCTCTCCATGTTACCTTCCGATACACTAAGCGACTTACTTATTTATTTTCTATTTCCTCTTCTAAGGTTCGCGGTTGGTACCCTGTTGGGATGAACGCCCTCACCAGGGGGGAGACTCTCACCCCGTTGGCCTCTGCTGAATCCCTAGTGTCTAGAAAGCTCCAGGTGCAGGGAAAGCGTTCCACCCATGTTCACGGAGCCCACGGGTGGACTTCTGGGAGTCAGAGGGGCTGGGAGGACGCAGGTGTGGTGGTGTGAGCGTCAAGGGCTGCTCTGAGGTCGTGGGGTGACGGTGGTGGGAGCAGTTGGGTGGCTCCAGAGCACTGTCCTCTGAGCCGAGGGCGCAGTTCTCTGACGGCTTCTTGTCCTGTCGCCCTGCCCCAACACGCAGATCACAGACGCCTTCCCCAGAAATCCCTGGGGGTCCTTCCGTCCACCGGCTGCTTTCCTGGTGGCCACAGGCTAGCCCCCTACCTAGTCCTGGCAGCCTCTGGGCTCCACCCCTTCCCTTTCCCTGTCCCCTGAGCTCAGGGAATCCCTCAAGCTGCCTGGTCTGACCCCAGCCTGGGAGGGGTCAGGAGAGTAGAGACCGGTGGCCAGGGCTGGAGGGGCAGCCGATGGGGCAGCTGGACCCAGCATGTGGATAACCTGGGCACAGAGCTGGGCAGAGGAGTCTTGGGGCCACGTGGCAGGTGGGGTCCTGGCCGTGGGGGTCCAGGGGACAGCGGTCGGTTCAGAGGCATTGGGGTTTGGCAGTGGGTGGCTGAGCTCCGATGAAGAGCTGGAGAGGAGGGTTCCGCTGGCTTCGTGCTTGGCCGTCGGGGAGTCGAGGGCCCAGCACCAGGTGGTCAGGAGGCCGGCAGCATCAAGATGGGTTCTGGGACCTGGGGCAAGAGCCCACCGTCCTGTCTTCAGGAAGTGACAGGATCTATGCCAAAGCCCAGTCCCTTTCCACGTGGGCACAGAGCTGCTGGGAGTGGGGGTGAGGAAGGGTGGGAGTGTGGTGGACGATAGCAGGACCCAGAGGGCACTCAGCTATGTGGAGCTTTGGGCTGAAACCCAAAAGACAAATGCAACCGGCTGGAGACCAAGTTCCCCCTAGGCCCACGTTTAGGAAATGTCGACAGTGTGGTGTTCAGGACAGGACAGGGCTATGCTGACTTTCATACTCACCCGCTGTGTGACCTTGGATGGGCTACTAAACCTCTCTGAACCTCAGTTTCTTCCTCGGTAAAATGGAGATCCTTTTATTCTCTTGGCAGGATTGGAGGGATCAAGCTGGCATTACAAGAAGTATTATTTTTATTAAAAAAAAAAAAAAAACAACCTGTACAGGTCCTGGAAGGAAGCCCATTTTGACAGGAATTCAAATAAAAAAGATCCAGGGTTTTGTCTGATCTCAAATCAGTGTGAGAGGATGGAGGGTGACTTCGGCGACATTTACAAGACAGCGATCCCTGTGGCCAACGTGGATTCATCGAGACCAGGTGACTCTTTCAGGCTCTCGGTAGCTGAGTGACTGGAGGTCGAAGAAAATGAGCCAGCGTGGGATGGAAAGGAGCCTCTTATTTATTGAGCACCTACTGTGTGCCGGGAACGTCACACCCAGTCTTAATTTTCACGAGCTTGTACCTTCGAGGTCACAGTCTCCGTTCTATTGATGAGAAATGGAGTCCCCGGGAAGTTAAGTGACCTGCTCAAGACCCCGGGGGGCTGGGATTCAAACTTGATCTGTGTGACCCTTTCTGCCCATCGTGCAGCCTCCAAAGGCACCGGACAGCCTCTTAGGACCCTCGAGGACGTGAGGTGGCTGTCATCTGGCTGAGTGACAGTCACGAACTCTCAGATAGTGGAATCGGCTCTGTCTGCGGGACAGAGGCTTCAGAGACCATCACAGGCTCTGCCTTCCCTCCGGTTCTGACCCATCTATGCCAACGACCCAGAAGGAGACACAGAGGGGTGACTCCTAGGACAGGAGGAGGTGCCAGAAAGGTCCGAGGGATGGAGAAAAGCTCAGACCGCAGAATCAGAATTCAGAGCAGATCTCACCAGGCTGGGGAGGGGGACCCAGGTGATTTACCCGGATGAAGTATCAAGGGATAAATGCTGGGGAGCAGCCACTGATAAGAAGGAGATTTAGGAGCTCAAGGGCCAGCCAGCTCAGTAGGAATCAGTGTGCCTTATTAATAGAGGTATGGTGTTTGGAACGAAGGAGGAGACCACCCTCCTGCCTCCTCTCTGCCCTGGGCCAGTTCCTCTGGTGCGTGTTGGAAGGCCTGGCGCTGCCTTCTGTTTCCCAGTGCCTCCGGTTCTTAAGGCAGGCAGAGGCCTCTGGAGCAACCCGCAGTGACACCTTTCTAGCTGGGAAAGGAGTTGCAGGTTTCCTGAGATTTTTGTCTAAGCAGCAAACCTTGGGGTTGGTCTTTGTGGCCTGCTACTCCGGTTCAGGGGAGAGGAAAGGCTGGGACCTGAATGTTCTGGCACCGGGCGGGGCCTTGTCTCCTCGGCCACCAGCTCAGTGTACCCACCCCCTTTCCGGCTGTCCCCTTTCCCTCTCAGGGCCTTTCCCTTGGTGGCCGGTGTGTGCCAGGGCCTGGCAGGACGGGGTCTGCTCTGGGGGAGGGGGGCAGGAGCGGGAGCCGTTGCTCAGGCTGGGGCTGGAGCTGGCTGGGGCTGGGCGTCACCTGCCAGGCTGAATGGGCCGAGGCGCCTGGCGGGGAGGCCTACTGTTGAACGTGGAGGTTCTGCTCCTCTCCGAGACGCACTCCTCCTGGCAGCTGCATGAGTGAAGCTGTTGAGCTTCCCTCTCCGATGCCAGAATCACAGCCACTTTTTCCTGAGAGAGAAACAGGGCTGCAGACAGTTTGACTCATTAAGCACTTCTCTTCCTCTTAAATCTGTTTTTGTGATTTTCTTCTTCTTCTTCTTTTTTTTTTTTTTTTTCGCATGAGCGGAAAAGTAAAACGGATGATATTGAAGTAAACAAGGCATTCGTGATAGGAAGGTTAGAGCAGATTGTGGGGGGTGGGGAGGGGGCTGGGAATGCCCCGCGCTTCTGCACACAGGCTGCTCCGAGCCTGCTGCAGACGGACGGACGGACAGAGAGGACAGTGTACGAGTCAGCCCACCTCCCCACCCAGGGGCCTGTCTCTCCAAGTGTCTTGGGATTTACGGGGAAAGGCAGTGGGGAGGGAATATCCGCAAACAAGAGCCTACTAAGTGCCAGGCCTGTCTGTGGGTGAGCTCTGGGCGCCAACCTGGGTGGCAGAGATGGGGCGGCCGAGGCATGGGTGGACTCGGGGCAGCCAGTTAGGAATGCCCAGTGCTGGGCTTTGAACCTCCATCCATCTGACCTTGGGCTCTCCTTTGTTCCCCAGAGCAGCTGTGTTTTGAGCTGGGGGTTATAAAGGGAGAGAGAAAGAAGATGAGGAGACACTGGCGGGTCCTCAGCAGTGGGCATCCTGCCTGGTGAGTCTGGACAGGGCCTAGATGGCATGTGCATCAATGTGTCCTTGCTGCTGGGTGCGGACGGTCATGGGAGTTTGGGAAGGGCGTGTGTGTGGGGTGTGGGTGTGGGTGGGTGGAGTGTGATAACCAAGAGAGGCTTTGTGGAGGCTGAGGGCGCTGGGAGTCGAGAGTGACCTGCAGTCGCGTGGGCAGACACAGCAGCGTGGGTCTGGCTTGGGCGAGAGGAGGAGAGGGTGGAGAGGGCCTAGGGGCTGCCATGGGGGCTTCCGCTCCGACAGTGTCGTGCAAAGGAAGGGTCCTAGGCTGGGAGGCAGGTGTGTGGTTCCTGTCCCGTCTCTGCCATCGAGGAGCTGTGTGATCTTGAACAAATCCTTCTCCCTCTCTGGGCCTCCAATGTTCCATCTGCCAAATGTGGAGTTGGACCATGGGACCTCTCAGGATCCCTGTGAGGACAGAAAGTGACCACAGGTCCTGGAGGGACTTGAATATGAAGACTTGGTGTTCAAATCGTAGGATGTTGGGACTCACAGGGCCTCAGGAATCATCTACCCAAGCTCTCTTACTTCCATCTTAAAGGATGAGTGGAAGCCATGGAGGCAAAGGGAGGGAGGCTGAGAGGGAAGAGGGATTCCCGAGCAGGAGCTTCCGCGGGCAGAGGCAGAGGGGCACACCAGGCAGCTTGGTGCCACTCAAGAGGAGCCGCCAAGCCACGGAGGAGGGGAGCTGGGCAGCCAGGCAGGAGAGGAGTCGGTCCAGGCCTGGGAGGACCCAGGGGCTCTACCTCGGGCCTCTGGGGAGGAGGTGACACTCGGATGCTGTCATGAGAGTCCACAGTGGCAGCTTGGCCAACAGCGGGTTTGCCAGGGGCTGGGCGTGGGCACGGGCCTCAGGAACGCTGAGGGCCAGGTGGCAGCTGGTGAGCCCGGTGAGAGATGGCAGCGGTCTGAGTTGGGGGCGAGGTGTCCCCTGCTCCTGAGATGCAGGTGTGGAGTGGAGGGACAGGTGGACGGACTGGATGGTCCGCCAGGAGAGCCCAGGCCACCCGGTTCCTGGCAGGAACCCGGAGGAGGGAGCAGCAGGCAGGGAGGGCCTGAGCCAAGGCTGGGAGCTGCGGGGACGGTGCTGCTCACGTCCGTCCGTCACTGTGAGTCTGCACCGTGCGCCAGCCTTGGTCGGCCTTTGCCTTCCTGGCCGTCGGCCTAGAGGACAGACAGACAGCTCTTCCATCTTCTGTCCTTCAGCATTTCGCAGGAGTCTGTGCTCCATCAGAGACTGGAGACCCACGACTGGTTCCTGGCGCCGACTTGGCTCCTGGGGACACGGAGCTGTGGCGAGAACGAGAACGTGGACTCCACACAATCAAAAAGCCATGGATGTTGGCCTGGGCGCTTTTTGGGGTGACCTCACGTGTCACATGACCCCCAAGCTCCGAGAGGCAGGGGTGTGCTGGATTGGGGTCCGAGGCTCACAGAACTGAACCAGGGCGCCTCTCCTCAGCCTTCAGTGACATCCCCTGGTGGCCTGGATGGACCATCATGGGAATATTTACCCACGGCCATCAGCCCGCGCTGTAATCATGGGCTCCTTTTTCTTCCCACGAGCTGGTTGGTAAATATTTACCAGCTCAGGATGGACACGGTGACCGCTTGCAGAGTTAGGGTTAGGACAATGGACGGGGAGCCCCGGCACAGGGAACGCACACGCCTTGGCACACAGTGGGTGCTTTGTAAGCGCAACCGCCTTCTCTGCTGACTGCTCTGTTGGCTCAGAATATCACCTTCCCTCTGGCCGGTGACAGCTCCTCTCTCCTCCAAGGCAACGTGGTCCAAAGGAAGCGGCCACCTCCGTCCTCCCTGGGCCTCCACAGGGCGGTGGAGTCAAACAGGGGAGGATGTTGAAGTCTTGTGGGTCTAAGGTTGACTCTGGGCTCTGCCCCCGACTGGCTGTGGAATGACCTTGGGCAAGTTATTTAAATGCTCTGAGCCTCAGTGAAGTCACCTGTGAACGGGGGAAGGACCTGTCCCCCTCATTAAGTTGTTATGAAGGGGATGAGGTCATGGGCGTGAGCGCCTGGCAGGGGCCCCTGCAGCTTCGGTGAGATTGACCAGGGCTAGCCTCCTCCCCCAGGAGTCCAGCGAGGACCTGGGGCTTAGCTCCCGCAACGGGTGGGGAGGGAGGGAGGATCTGGGGCAGCAGCCTGGGGAAGGAGGGTGCCTGGTGGAACATGTAGGTCGGGAGAGGCTGAGGGCCGGGGGACCCTCCAAATGCATGGGGCGTGCAGTGGAGGGGAACTCCCCGGCCGTGGCTCTCGCTTCCAGGGCCCTCACCTGCAGATCTGCAGACAGACGCCTGTCCTCGGCTCGCCTTGTGGGTTTCTGGGGCGGCCGTGGCAGCCTGGGCCGCCCTGATTTACCACCTCGGCCCCAAGCAGATTAAATCACCCAGAGTCATTTGAATTTTACCTGGCCTTGTCACACAAATCTTAAAAACTGCTGTCTGGCAAGAAAACTTTCTCTGTACTTCTTGGAGGAATGCTAAAAACTCTAGAAATTGAGGCAAAGTGGGACAAGCGAGGTGGTTCCAGGGGGGTCCTGGGTGTTGGGGTCAGGCCAGAGTTAGTTGTTGGAGGACAGAGTGGGGTGTGTGTGTGTGTGTGTGTGTGTGTGAGAGAGAGAGAGAGAGAGAGAGAGAGAGAGAGAGAGAAGACAAGAGAAGAGAGAGAGGGAACTTTCCTGGGGTATTGTTGGCCCTGGCTGCGTGACATAGGACAAGTCACTGAACCTATCTGAGTCTCACAGAAAGCCAAAAGGGCTGGCTTGTGTAAACTGTTTGATAGTGCGTTCTGAGATAACTAATTGGGAAGATGGGACAAGTGACTATGTAAGTAAATTGTGTGTGGCAGTGGCTGCAGAGAGTAAGAGCTCTGGGAGCTGAAGCGGGGATAGGGATATGTTGCCAGAAGTCTGGACTAAAGGAAGCTAGGGTCCCAGGAAAGTGGGGAGGAGGGAGCTGGAGGGCACTGAGCTCCTCCCCAGTGCTGCGTGTGGCTCTGGGGAAGGGTCCTGCCTGGTTTAGCTAATCAAGAGAATCCCTGCCCCCTCCCCACCTTGGCACATTTCTAATGCAATCACCCCATCCCCTGGGTCACGGGGATCCGTGGTTCAGGTTTCCCAGTTCACGAAGAAGCTCAGGATCTTTTGCTAGATGGCCCAGGAAACCAAGCCACCTGGATTTTTGAAGGAGGAAACTTGTGGCTCTGGTTTCTGGTGACTAGGAACACTGACCGGAGAATACAGCCAAGGTGTGGAGGTGGGAGGAGCCTAGAGAGGCACAGAAATATGGAGCCCCAGCCCTGATCACACCAGGCCTGTAAGCCTGTTGCATCGGGAGTGTGTAGTAAGTGGACTGTCACATCTGCTTCATTAAAACTTTTTTGTGGCCCTGGAACAAGGAAGCTGACATAGGGGCTGATGGAAGGGTCTGAGTGGGAGGAGAGAGCCTGCTTGGTATCAGGCAGCTGGTGTGGAGGACACTGGGTCAGAGCAAAGCACTGGCAGGGGTGTGTGTTGGGGTGGTAGCCCCAGGGAGCAGCAGGAAATGAGACTGGAAGGAAGTCTGGGGTTGAATCATGAAAGGACTCAAGTGCAAGTCTTAGAATTTGGACTTGATTCTTCAGGCCATGGGGAGGACCTGGATATTAGTCAGTGGAGCAGGGGTAAGTGATGTGAAGGACAATTGGGGGCTGAGACTTTAGAAAATTATCATTTACTGATACAAACGTAATTCACATATTATCTCACTTAGTCCTCAAAACAGCATGTGGCCCAACCCCTCACCTGCTCTTGTTTTAAACTGAGCAGTATGTATTTGTTTGTTTATTATTATTTTTTCCTTTAGTACCAGGGATTGAACTTCAGGTTTTCCTGCCTCAGTATTTTTCTGAAGTGCTAGACATTGCAATTAGACAAGAAGATTAAATTAATTAAGAAAGCATAAACATTGGGGGAGAGGAACAAATAATCATAGACTACAGATGAGATGGTTATTTATTGGGAAATCCAATATAATTTCCTGAAAAAGAGTTGGAAAAAAGATGGAGCTTAGTAAAATGGATAGCAATAAAACAATGTACATGAATGAATAGCTTTATAAATGGACTATCTGGAAGGTAAAATAGAAGAACACAAAACACAAAATACCTAGAATTAACCTTTACAAGAAACTGTAGCATTACATGAAGAAAACCAGAAAACTCTTGAGACTATAAAGAAACTTGAATAAACATGATATATAACTAGTTCCTGGGTGGAAAGATATAATACTATTAAATCATATCAATCCTCCTTAAATGAATGTACAAAATTAAGATAATGAATATCCTAACAAATTCTTTTTTTTTTTTAGATTTGGCAAAATAATTATAAAGCTAATCGTAAAGAATGAAAGAATGAGAGTAGTTGGGAAATTTCCAAAAAGTAAAAAATTATGAATATTTATCAAATATTAAACATGTTTTATAAGGGACAATAATTAGGATTTTTATGTAAGAAGAGACAGATCATTGAGACAGAATGGAGACTCCAGAAATTGATCCACGTATTTAAGGGGAGTTTTTATGTGATTTCAATCGATTTGGGAAAATATGGACTATTTTATAAACTGCACCAGAGCTGGGTTGATGGACCAACCATTGAGGCTCAAGTCTTTTTCACCTCAGTCCAGCAAGACCACCATGAAGACCAAGGTGACATGCACGTGAATATATCACTTGAAGGCAGGAAGGTTTTCCAACCATGTCACGATTTTCAGAAATCACAACAGAAAAAAAATTGGTAAATTGGACTACTTGAACATCAAAAACTCAAGCACATTAAAGAACACTCTAAGAGGAAGGAGGGATAGTGGGAACATGTACTGGACAAAATTTAATCTTACCTCTAAAGTGCAAAGAACGCCTACAAGTCGTCAAGAGAAAGACAAGTATTAGATACATAGGCAAAAGGATATGAACAGGCAATTTACAAAGGAAATAACTACAAAGGGCTTAATAAAGTACATGGGCATGTACTACCCTGCCCAAAATAGCCAGGCATGGTAGTACAGTCCTGTAATCCCAGCGGCTCAGGTGGCTGAGGCAAGAAGGTTGCAAGTTCAAAGCCAGCCTCAGCAATTTTGCGGGGCCCTAAGCAACTTAGTGATATTCTGTCTGAAAATAAAAAGTAAAAAAGGGTCTGGCAATGCAGCTCAGTGGTTAAGTGCCCCTGGGTTCAATCCCTAGCACCCACTCCCCACCAAAAATCAATCAATCAATCAATCAATCAATCACCAACCAAACCAGTATCATTTGCCTTGGTGTTTATGAAGGCTGACAAAGCCCAGGGCTGGCAAGGGTGTGGGCAGACAGAGGCTTGGGGACTGCTGATGTGACGTACACTGTAAGCTTTCCAAAGGATGGTGTGGCCAAGTTAGAAATGTGTACCCTTTATCGCAGCAATCGCATTTGCCAGCTTTTATTCTAAAGAGATAATTGCCGAAATGAGCAAAGAGATATGCACAGGAATGTTTATCACCACTTTGTTTATGAGAGTAAAATCTTGACAACATCGTAAATGATCAATAGAGACCCCGGGAAGTGAAGTATGATGCATACGGACAATGGAATACTACGAAGTAATTAAGACAATTTTGTAGAGCTCTATTTATTGACATAGAAAGATGTCTATGACATATTGTTGAGTGAGAAAAGCAGGTGTCGGCGAGAACAGTATGTATAATACAACTCCTCGACTATAAAATTATATACATGCATCTCCATGTGTATATATGCATAAGAGAGAAGTCTGGAAGCCTGTTCACCAAAATGCTAGGAGGGGTTCTATCTGAGTGGTCGGAGTTTCACTTTCTCTTTCATGTTTTTAAATATTCATTTGATTTTGTTTTTATGAGGATCTATATACCAGGTTTTCCAATCAGAACAGATAATAAAGCTATTTTCATTTTGGAACGTAGATAAATATTAAAAAGGGAAGAATCAGCACTGGGCGACTTACGGGAAGTGGTTAAGATGTCAACCCAGCATTTAGTCCGCGCTGCCTGTAAGGCTTGTCAATCCCCGGGAAGCAGATGATCCTGGAGGGAGAAGGAGGTGTTGGGCTTTCAGAGTTTGGGTTTGAGGCAGCAGCCGTGGGCAGTAGGGCTGCCTTTTGTGGGGGCGTGGACCCTTTCCCAAGGACAGGGAGGAAGTGCATCAGCAGGAGCCAGAGGGGCCTGGTGACTGAGCCCTGGAGTGCGCCCATGCTGATAGGAGAGGAGTCTGCATGGCCCGGAGGGTGCCAAGGGCACAAGAGCCTCTCAGACACCCATGGGGCGGGGCGAATTTCCAGGGAAAGGTCAACCATAGCTAATGGTACCAGGGCCCAGAGGCCCATGAAAGACCTGGGGCTTGACAAATAGGAGTTTGTTGGTGTCCTCTGAGAAGTGGGGCTGTCCGGTGTCCTGCAGAAGTGAGGGAGTTTGCTGCCGGAGAAAGGAGAGTTCAGGTGGGGGGAGCAGATTTGAGGGAAGGGGACTGATACTTGACCAAGGGATGGTGATAACTGGCGTGCGTGCCACCCTGCCCGTTCCCCAAGCCTGGCAGGCATCACTAATCATCTGGAGAGCGGGGTGAAGTCTCAGTCTGCCTCCCAGTCGCCAGGCCAGGGAGCCGTCACCAATCTCTGGGGGCTGGCGGGTGAGGTGAACGTGGCCCAGGCCTGGACTTGAACACATCCGTGGAGGATGATGGGAAGGAATAATGCAAGGGGTGGTTGTGGGAGCCGGAGGGCGGGGCCCCTCATCCATGCACGTGTGCACTGCAGGCTCAGGTGCGGAGATGTCCCGCTGGGAGCCCAGGGTGAGTGGAGCACCGTGCCTTTGAGTCTGAGCTGACTAGAGGTTAGAAAAGTTCATGTTTTGGGTTATGATGTGAAAAAACCCTGACTGCGTGTGAGCTACTCGTTGGTGCACAGATATTTGGGGGCTCATGGCAGCCCGCCATCTGACTGCCCAGGAAAGGCAAGGCGGGCACCCACTGTCTGGAACACCAGGCATGAGACTCTGCCTGTGGGTTCCAACTTCAGGGCCCAGAGCAGAAGAGGGAGCTGAGGCTCAGATGTGACTTACTGGGAAAACTTTTAAGGAAGACACTCAATGTGGATCATACTGTGCCAATGACAGCACTTTGGTCCCATCAGTGGAGCATGGGGGCCTGGATAGAGGAGGTGAAGACTGTTCTGTACTCAGTGGCCAGACGAGTCTGGAGCATGGAGGAATGCAGACACCTGGACAAAGTTCACCCTCAGAAAATGACCAGATTCGGGGGAGGCCCAGCTGTCATGTCCACCTAGAAGAAATACCTGAAGGAGTCTGGGCCAAGGAATTAGATGTTTACTTTTAATCTGCTGAAGTGGTGTTTTCCTAAAACATGCTCCTTTGAATCTTGTTCCTCAGAAAAGTGTTTTGTGAGCAATGATGTCCACGAAATGCAGCATCAAGCAACAGTTCAGTGCAGGCAAGCACAGCAAAGGCTCTGAGAAGTCCTGCAGCAAAGAAATGTGTGCAAGCTACAATTTCCCCAAACTTATTGGACCACAGAAGCATTTTTAATTGAGCACAAATTGACCTCCTGCAGAACTAGTGGCTGACCTGGGGTAGAGAGAGCAACATGTCCTGTTGGGTCCTCAGGGGTAATGTTTAGGCCACAATGGGGACAGGGTAGAGAGCTGGTTCTGGGTCAGTTGGAGGAAGAACCACTATAGAAATTTTTAACTGCAAGAGACAGGAAAGGAATCCGAGCTCCTGGAACCTCAGACAGAGCATAGGCTTATCAGGGATGCTGCAGAAGGGAGCCAGGCTCCAGGTGGAACTTCCGGGGCTCCATGACTCCTAGGAGAGGGCTCCTTGGCCTCCCAGAGGCGCACTCCTCCCTGGAAGCCGTAGCCTCACTTGGAATGCTTGAAATGAGCAGTCTGTTAAGGTGAGATGTGAACACATAAATATCCTCATTAAGTCCCAAATACACATCCCAAACTTTACATCACAGGAGCAGCAGCTGGAGACGCCCACAGCCCTAATTGCTTTTCTGTACTAGGGGAACGTCCTCTCTCCAGCTCTGCTTCTCCCATTCACTTAGATAATAACTGGAGGGAGCCAGCTGCAGGGGACTGGCGGGCAGGCTGAGAGTGCGACACTGCCCCATGGGTGCTGCTGGGGACGGGTGTCCCACGGAGCTACAGCCACTCGGCTCTCCTGCTGGGGAGCAGGTTGCTGAGGATGGGAGGCCACCCTTCAGCCCGGGTTCTGATCTCAGTGGGACCAGACTGAGCTGCTGGGATGGGATGCCCCTCCCCCAAGGACTTGACCAGCGCCATTCAGAGCAGCAGGAAGGACCTGGCCAGGTACCGGCATGGGGATGGGATGGATGGAAGAAATGAGCTCCTTGGACAAATGGCTCACGGGGCCTTCTCTGAACCTCCAGTTGGGCTGGGACACTGATTGTGCTGTTGAGCAGCCACAGTCCACCCTCAAATCTCACAGGCTAGCGTCCAGGGTACCTTTCAGGACTACAGGGACAGAGGACTAGAGACTACTGTGTCCTAGGGAGAGGGGGTCAGGGAAGGGTTAGTGCAAGATGAGGCAGTAGGATTGGTCCCTGGAAGTGTGTCTGGTCTAGAGAAAGGGTGTTCTGCAAAATGCAGCCAAGGTCCCTGTGGAGTTCCTGGCCCCAAAATGACCTCTAGCTTGTCTTCTTGCCTTCTGGCCTCTAGTGACCTTCGAGGACTCATGGAGACCCTCTTGAGGTTTCATTAAGGTGGTCTTCAATGTGAGGCCCTCAGCTGGGTGTGGCCGGGGTGCATGTCCCTGGAACCTGGCTGATGGCAGTGGGTCGCTGGGAGTCCTGACACGGTCCAGCAGGAGCCCCTCTTCCATGGGCCCCGGGGCGGGGCTGCGGCCCAGGGGCTCCGCCCGCCAGGCGTCCTGCGGTGGGACGGGTGAAGCTCTCCTGGTGGGGTCTCTCCAGCGCCAGCCCCGGTCCCCCAGCCAGAGCTGCGGCTCCCGAGGCCGGAAGCCGTGTGCTTTCTCCGCCTCAGAGTGGAAGTCGGCAGTTTGGCACCGTCTGGCTGGCAGCCTCGGCGGCTTCCTTTGGCACTTTATTGGCAAAGGCGGTGACATTTCTTTCAGTTGGGTGGGTGGAGCTGTTATGCAAACTCCCGCTCTCCTCCTTCGCCAGATGAATATTCATGACTCAGGCAATCTGTACCAGCCAGACTTTCCTGAGGGCGGCAGCTTTTCTTCTCTTCCTCTCTCTCTTTCTCTTTCTCCTTCTCTCCTTCCCAGCTCTTTGGAAGGCTGAAGCGCAGCTATATTTAATTTACAAATACAGAGCTATTTAGCTTGCCTTTTGAGATGCAGGCGCTGGGGAGGAGGAGCTGGCGAGGGGGAACAGTGGTCCGGCCTTTGGTCCTGGCCTCGTGCCTCCAGGCCCCGGGGCCCAGGCCTGGGAAGCCTCTTGGTCTTGGGGCTCTCTTTGAGCTGGGCATCTCGGTGCCCCCCTGGGCCTGCAGCCACCAGGCCTGCAAGTTCGGTGGTTTGTGCCACCCCAGCCCACCCTGACCCCTGAGGTCGAGGTGGAAATTCGGAATCCCACCAATACACCACCGCTTCCCTCCCTGGGCGCTAGGGTGCTGTCCCCAGGCCCTGCTCCAAGCTCTAGGTCGAAGCCCAGGAGGCCGCTGGGCATGTGCTAGTCATTGGCTTTCTCTGGAAGGATCCAGTCCCAATTTGGGGGTCCCCACTCCTCGGGGACCCACTGCTGCCTTTCTAGGCAGGACGGTTACCTAGCTTCCTTTGTCTCTTCCCCGAGGAGGCACCCGAAATTCTGGCAGAGGGGTCAGAATTCCCAGAATTTGCCAGGAAATTTGGTCTTAGGGAGGATGTGCTCTCGTGAGCATGTCTTGTGTGTAAATATTTACGCACAGCTTAAGTGAGTCTGTATGCCTACATCTATGTTCAAGTGTTTGAGTGTGTGTCTGTATGTGTAAGGGCGTGAATGTGTATGTCGAGGAAAGTCTGGGAATGTTTGCATGTGCGAATGTGCCTCTCCAGTTAGAGTCGCGTGTGTACCTCGGAGGGTCTGGAGGTGTCACGTGTAAGGGCGCTCCTGGGGGCCCAAAATGTGTGTGTGTGTGTGTGTGCACACGCGTGTGTGTACATATGTGTATGTGAGTGGGTTGTAGGTGTGTGTTGCAGTGAGAGTTTGGGAGAGAGGTGGAGAGGGAGAGAGGTGGGGGGTGGGGTGTGCTCCCCCCACCTCTATTCCCTCCCCAACCTTTTTGTCTCTGGGGAGGGGGAGGGGACGCCCCTCCTTACAAGTGGTACAGATTCTATCCAAGGACGTGAACAGAAGGTTTCCCAGCACAGAGCGTCCTGAGATTACTTTGTATCCCCCCTCCTTGTTTCATCTAATCAAAATAGCAGCGTGAGGCTCCCCATTCTCTGCCCACCCCCCGGGCTCGGGGAGGGAGCGGCGGCCCATCTCATCTGACCCCCTTTGGGAGCACCTTGCAGCCCCGAGCCAAGGAGCTGTCTTCTAGATCTCCTCTTTCCACGGCGGCCCATGCTTCGGTGGCAAGAGCCAGCTGCCTCCTGCCTGCCAGCGACTGCCAGCCTCTTCCAGAACCCACATCCAGGCCGGGCCTCATTTACAAATATGCAAATTTGCCTCTTTTCTGGTATGCAAATGGAGACATGACAAATAGCTAATTAGGGTCAAAAGAAGCACTCTGCCCCAATTAGTTACAGGGTTGATCCCTTTCTGCAGGGAGGAGATCGGCTTCGGCTCCCCTCCTTGTTGGAGTCCCCATGCCCACACGCTAGGGCCTGGCCTGTGTTGGAGTCGAGGTGGGCTGGGGCGGCTTCAAAGGGCACCCAAATAGAAGACGATGTCTGAGTCACAGTGGCACCTCTAATTCTTAGCCCTATGACCCTGGACTCCCCTGCTTGCCTCAGTCTCTTCCTCTCTGACATGAGATGACAATGGTGACTGTCTTGTCCCTAGCCATCCACCCTGTTGTAGCCAGCCTGGGGAGGTCTTGGTTATAAACAGCCTTTGGAAAGTATCTACAAGTTCTCTGATAGTCACATTGCTCGCACAACTCTGGCCAACTGTGAATAGCCCCTTGGAGAGCTGTGTTGAGAAGGATTCTGAGGCAGATTCCGGATTTGCCAGAACAGAGATGGAGGGATCTGTGATATCTGCCACAGGTGGGTGTTTGGACTGTGGCAGGTCGTGTGCTGCATATTTATTGATCATGAAACCCGGTTCCATCCTGTCTGCTCCCTTGATTCAGCCACTTACCCTTCCTGAGCTCAGTTTCCCGGTAAAAAATCAGGGAAATGGAAACATATGGCTTTAGGGTCATTTCAGAGTTTCAGCAAGGAAGGTGGGGCAAGACCTCTTTGTCATCTGGGAGGGGATGTGTCCATTTAGTTAACATGTCTGTGGAGCAGGCAGACTGTCCCATTTCAGAGGCGAGGAGCCCAAGGCCTGGGGAGGGTGGATGACTTGGAGAAGAAGCCAGCGGCCTCGCCAGGCAGGCCTGCACTGTGACCAGGGCTGCTCTTCTCCCTGCCGCTACAGGATCCTGGCTCCCTCCCGCCACCCCCGCGCTGATGCCCCAAGCGGGCTGCAACAAGCCCTGCTGGCCTGGCTCCACTCCTGGGTGTGAAATTTGGCTGAATTGGCACCTGGGAGAATGGGGCAATTGCCATCCTGGAGCCTGGGGCCTGGGCCAGGGCCAGTGGGCAGATGAAGGGCTGGTGGGCGGGCCTGCACAGAGGGAGCTGGCCGGAGCCAGGCAGTTGGCAGGAGCCGGGCAGGAGAGGCCCTGGCTTGGGGACTCGCTGCTCAGGGATGCCGAGGGCCTGGGCTGGACTGCAGAACAGAGCCCAGGGCGTGTGAGCATCCTGGCTGCTGGCAGGGCCTGGGTGTGTCTTCGTGTGTGCGGAAAAGTCGGGGTGCATGTGCTCTTATCAAGGTGTGGGTGCACATCACATGGTTGCGCCTGGCTCTGTGTCAAGGTGTGTGTGGGTCAACTCCTTGCACGTATACATCTGTCCGTGTGTCTGTGCTGCTTGTTCATTTATGCACCTCTTCCCGTGTGTGTGTGTGAGTGTGTCCGTGTTGGTGAGGACCTGGGTCCATGCCTTGCTGTTGGCATCCATCCGTGCAAGTGGCACTGCACATCTGTGTCAGCCCATGTGTTCTTTCTAGTGCCCTGTGTCTTGTACATGTCTGTAAATCTGCCCATCTGTCAGTGAGTCTCTACAGCTACGTCCATATGTTGGTGCATTTCTGGGTGTGGACATCTACCTGTGAGGGTGTTAGGATCTACTTCGGGATGCAGGCATAGCTGTATCCAGGTGAGCAGGATAGACCGGTTCATCTGTCTGCAGCAGTTCCATGGTGTCACTTTCATCTTGGCTCTGCAGCTGAGGTCCTCCTGGACCTTCATGCTTTTGGCTATGCTGGAAGGAAGCTTTGTTCTGGGTTTCCCAGGGTGCTGCCCCAGACTAGGCCAGGGTATACTGCTCCTGGAGGAAGGGCCTCCCTGTCCTTTGGGACTTATTGATCCCTCCCTCTTGCTTCCCTTATCTCATCTCCTATCTTTTTGCAGATCTTCCTTTCATTCCTCTTTCTCCCTTTTTTCCTCTCCTTTCCTTTCCTTCCCTCTCTCCTCCCCTCCTTCAACCCACTTGAAGAGATTGGGCCTTGGGATGCTGTGCAGGTGACAGATGAGCACTTCGAGGGGGTTCCCCACTCCATGCCCCATGTGGACTCAGCTCCCGCGTCCCACAGGCTCCTGGGGATTTTAGGCTGAAGTCCTGCCATTCTCCACTGTTTTAACCATGGCCCCAGCTGCCGCTGACCACCCAGGGCTTCCTCTCCTCCTCCGGGAGGAGCTGCTGCCCGCCTTCCCATGGCGCTGGTGGAAGGTGGCTCATCACCTGCTGGGAGCACCTCTGCCCAGCTCCACTGCTTGGCCTCTCTGCCTGTGGTCCCTTCTGCTGTCACTGGACCATGGGACCCGGCTGTGGGTGCTCTTCCTTCTGTCCCTGGCTGGGCCTCCCTACTCAGACTCCAGGACCACTCCCAGGCAGCCTCCCTGTGCAGTGGTCCCTCCCCTGGGCTGGCGGTAAGTGTCTCCTCGATGTCCTGCAAACCCCCTTTGAGGCACGGACTGGGTCAGATCATTCACCCCTGCCCAGGGCCTGGCCCGCAGCAAGGCTTGGGACAGGAAGGAAGGCTGACCGACGATTCTGGTAAGGAACAAGGGGCCTCTGCCCGCATCCTGTAATTAACAGATGCCTCTCTGCCCTCTCTTCTCCTCCAAGTCCTCTCTCTCTGCAGATGATTTTGGATGGAATTTAAAATAAAATTTCGATTAAAAATTGGAAAATACACAAATAAAAGTGCCCAGCACCAGTAAGTATCCCTTGAGGCTCAATGTAACAAGAAAGCATGTCGAGATGACGTTTTCTGGATAATTCCAAGTTAACATGACGTTCTCAGCTGGTAAGTGTCTTGACTTTGTTCCTCTCTCCTGGGGTCTGTGGCTGGAATCCTGACCAGGCAGGAAGTGAAGTGGAGCATGAAGAACGTGGGCTTCAGGCTGGAATAAGCCTGTCTCGAGTCTTCTCCCTGATGGCCATGTGACCTTTCTGAAGCTATTTCCTAACCTGTATAAGGGGGGAGGCCCTACTTCATAGGGTGGTGTACGGGATCAGGCACTGCCTGGCATCTGTCTTACCATTTTGAGAATATACCTGGAGTCCAGCCACTGCTCTCCACCTTCATGGTCACGTCAGCAAGCTGAGTGCCATCATCTCCCCTACAACTCATGGGTCTGTTCTCCACACTGCAGTCACAGTGGTCTTCCTAACCCTGAAGCCATATTATATCATTCGTTTGCTCAAAACCTCCAATGATGTATCTTCTTTGGAGCAAAGGCCAAGGTATCACAGTGGCCCCAGGGTCCCTCATGATCAGCCCCCACCTGTCACTCACTGTCTCTGCTGTTCTCTCCTGTGTCACTTCCCTCCAAACACATCACCCTCCTGGCTGTTCCCACAAATGTCAGACACATTTCTGCCTCAGGACCTTTGCGTGTACTGTCCTTTTTGCTGGAATGCTCTTCTGCTAGGCATGTCATGGTTCCTCATCACCCCCTGCAGTTCTTTACTTAAGGGTCACCTTTGCCAAATGGAACACCCTGATCTTTCTGACTTTTTATCCATAGCACTTGTCACCATCTCGTATACATAGTTTTTGCTTACTTGTTTTCTCTGTTGCTCATCTCTCCCTAAGAGAATGGAAGCTCCTGGAGAGAAGGGGTTTTTGTTTTTGTTTGTACAATTCAGAACAGCACCTGGCAAATAATGGGTGCTCAATAAATGTTTTTTTTTTTTTGAATGAATGAATTGCTCATCATTTTGGAGGGCATGAAAGCCCAGGAGTGGCTGTCTATCAGCTTGGGCAATCAGAGGTTATTCTGCAACTCAGAAAGGGCATTATGCCAGAGTGCTTCATTAGTGGGGCAGCTGGATCTTAAGAGGAAGCTGCCTGTGGTCCTCCATCGTGGGGCAGCCAGCTTTGGAGTAAGCACCCATGTGCTGATTCCCGGCCCAGCCAGCACTAACTCTGACAGAGGTAGGTAGTCGGCCAGGTACTGGAAAGTTGAAGGAAGGTAGCTTCTAGAAGGGAATGGGGAGGACACTGTGGGCTCAGGTATGGCATGGGCAGAGCTGGGCATGCAGGACACACTTGGAGCTGGGGAAGGGCAGGCAACAGGGTGCGTGCATCCACCAGGCGAGAACTTCCTGAAGCCAGGATCGGGTCTGGCCCACCTGTGCTTAGTACAGCGCCTGGCCCTTGGTAGGTGCCATCAGCATCTGAAATAGGGAAGGGACATCTCGTCATCTCAGGGCAAAGAAGAAACACTGCTGTGCAGGTCAGGCCTGGAGAAGGTCTTGGAAAAGCTGAGGGATGGGTGGATGGGTAGGAGGTGGGAATGAAGAGCTCTCCAGAGCTGGGGCACACCCAGGCCAGCATGAGCTCCCCAAACCTGACCCATTCATGGCCAAACATAATTCTTAACCTTTTTTTTTTTTTCTTAATGCCATGGACTTCTTTAGCAGTCTGGTGAAACTTACGGATCCTTCTCAGATAGTGTTTTTAAAATGCATAAAAGAAGATATGTAGGATTACAAAGGTAACTGATTCTATTACAGTACGGAACTAAGCATGGAGTCAGGTTAAAATGGCCAGTTATGTGCGTCTTGAAGACAAATATTCCATTCTCTGCAAACAGAGTACAAGGGCTGGCTTCTACCCCTGCAGCTTGGTGGGGGGGGGGTTGTTGTGGGGAGGTGTTTGTGCACATCTTTGTGGGGTGTCCTAAGGTGGAGGAAGACTCCATCCCCCAAGAGGTTAGAACCCTTGGGAGAACCACAGGGAGAGGGTGGCCAAGCTGCTGGCGGGGGGGGGAGCTACTCTGGGGATAGGGAGCTGGAGGGCCATGGTCAGGGATTGTGGGGGCAGGGTGGGGTGGGTGATATCTGCCCAGGTGGGAGAGGATGTGGATTGATTTCCTCTGAGCCCCTTTTAGAGGTGGTTCTAGAAGGTAGCCACACAGATGTCAGGTCTTTCTCCTTCTACTATCCCCAAGCCACCCAAAAAACCTGAGAAGGAGACAGGGACCACTATCTGCTGACTTCTGCTTGTTAGATCTATACAAGGAATTTGCACGAAACAATGGCTAATCTTTCTTGGTCATTTGAAGGCAATGACCTTCAGGTTGGGGAAATAGCTTGCTATTCTAAGTCTGTTCCCCAGAACCCTCCTGGGTGGGGGCTGTAATCCATGCCACCCAGCCCTTCCCTGGAGCGGTTCTGAGTGCCAATGCTGAGCCTTGGGCGGGCCCGTCCTTCCTATTTCTGTGGATTCACAGCCATCAAGGTTGCTTAAGGTAGTCTGAAATGCTCAATCCAAACCCCATGTTGGAGTGTGGATGGAGTAACTGAGGTTCAGAGAGGGCAATGGCTTTGCTCACGTCACAAAGCTTCACATAGCAAGAGCTGGTTCTGGAAGCCTGGCGGCACCTGAGGCCTCTGCCGAGCTGCGGTGCCCTGAGTCAGGAGGGGATGGCGGTAGGAAGGCAGCCCCGGGCCCCCTTCAGCAAACACATCATGCTTCTCACCTAAACCACCTCTGTGGGTGGGGAGCCGGGGACTGGTCTATTAGCTTTCTCCCGCTGTCCCCCGAGGGTGCATTTGTCTATTTTGCATTTTTCCAGGCTGTAGTTAGACAACTTCTGGTCCTGGGGGGAGTGCAGCAAAGAGAAAATGTCAGGGCGACACGCCGCCAAGATAACATTAGCGAAATATCAAGTTCTTTATGATGTCAGGAGGGATTCCTCCCGCTGCCGAGGCTGCCTAATGACATCATAAAATAGGCCTGCGGCAGCCGCAGCCCCCCTGAGTCATCAATCAGGCCCGTCTGCAGAGGGCCCCAGCACTAGGGGTGGGGGGGGGGCGGGATTTTAAACTCCAAGGAGGCCCCAATGCAGCAGCACCGTGATGTACTGAGGGCCTGAAGACACATATGGCCTCCAGAAAGGGTCAGACCCTGGGCGCAGGGGGCAGGCACGTCCCCGAGGCCTCTCGGAGATCTTGGGGCTGTGGGACACTAATGCCACCCAGCCTGGGGAACTCAGTGCTGCTTAGCAAGGAAAGACTTAAGCCCAGCCTTCTTGTTTGCTCAGAGCTGACCTGTCTCTCCAGGGACATGATGTTGTCAGGGACTGCTGAGGTCACAGGTTTCATCCGCTGGTGCAATGAGACCAGGGGTCCCACAGCTGAGCACAGGGAACGGGTCTTTGACTCCATTGGGTGCATTCTGGGTCAGCTTGCGTGCATCCCCCTCTCTCTATGTCCCTGGGTGCTTGCAGCACGTCTGCAAACAGGTCTGTCGCCGTCTGCTTGCTTGTGTGCACGCTCACGCCTGTGTGCCCGCTGCATGTCCGACCCTGGTTGTGCGAGTCTGTCTGCCTGCACACCTCTCTGCATGTCCACTTGCTCACTTCTTTGCTCACATGTTTGTGCCTGTCTGAGTGCCTGCAGATGTGGGCGAGGAGAGGTGGAAGGGGATCACAGAGGGAGAATGGGTCCATGGCATGCATGTGCGCCAGACGCGTGTTCCCTTGTCACCCCAGGGGATGTTGATGTGTTTTAGAATCACCTGGGGAGATCGTAAAACCAACCCAGGCCCCAGTCTCACCTCAGATCAATTAATCTGAGCTCTGGAGCCAAGGCCTAGGCACAGGTATTTTTAAAGTCTCCTCAGGCGATTCTAAAGGGCAGCCGGGGTGGAGAAGCAGAGGAGTGCTGAGTCTTGCTACTCCAAGTGAGAACTAGGAGCACTGGCCTCCTCTGGGAACTTCTAAGAAATGCAGACTATCAGGCCCTATGCTGGACCCCTGGATCATGATCCACACGCCCTAGCCTGGATTTGAATAGGATCCCAGGTGACCTGCACATCCGTTTCCATTTGAGCAGGGGTGGGGTGATGCTGCTCAGTGGGAGCATGCAGCAGAAGGTGTTTAGGGGAACCCTTGAACCCTGGGGGGCAGGCGGGATTCTGTTGCAGAGTCTGATTCAAGAGGTCTGGGCAGCGGCCTAAGAACATGCCTTTCTAAGGAGTGTGTTCCCAGGTACCGCTGCCACCTGCACCCGGAGAACTACCACACAGCTGTGTCCACAGGAGAAGGGAGTGGGGGACTGTGTCCAGGGTACGCAGGCAGGATGGAAGGGGGGATCATGTTCCTCCCAAAGAGCCTGACCTGACTCGAGGCCAGGCCTGGGCTGAGGCTAGTCGAGAGAACAGGGAACAGAGACGAGGCTTCCGAGAGTTGCTGGCATCTGTGCCCCCTCTCGCATTCCTAGGGAGCCCTCCCCCCTTCTCTTAAGAAAAGAGGTTGAGGGCTGGACCCCTCTCTGGCTCCTGAGATCCCCAAGCCAAAGAATGAGCCTTTCCCAGGGCCCGGGCTCCATCAAGGTGCCCCCATTGCCTTCCTGGGGCTTAGCGCTCCACGGGGCTTCAATAAGTCAGGCAGCCGTACGCCCACTTTACAATTTGGAAGGGACGTGATGATCGATCTTTTATTCTCCAAAGTTTGCATGAGCTGGGGGTATAGTTCAGTTGGTAGAGTCCCTGCCTCACATGCACAAGGCCCTGGGTTCAATCCCCAGCAATACACACACACACACACACACACACACACACACACCCTCAAAAGTTTGTATGCAATCTTATGGCTCCCCTGAGGACGGTGGAGGGAAGGTGGGGGCAGGGAGACGGAGTGTGTCCCCAAGGGGAAATCCTCTGGGAAGCTGCCCTCTAGGCTTCTTGCTGGCTTCAGCTTCAGGAGGGTCCTTCCAGGGACAGCCAGCTGTGGAGGAGGGTTCAGCCTGGCCCACCAGGCAGCCAGCCCTGTCTGTCTGTCCATCTGCTGGGGAGGCAGGAGGTGGCGGTGGGAGCAGCAGACAGGCAGGCCAGGGCTCAGCCACAGCCCCCGTCTTGCCTGGGGCCAGACTGCAGTATCAGCACCTCCTTTGCCTGCATCTCCGCCCGCCTGCGCCTTTGCCTTCAGAACCAGGCTGGGGAGGAGATAGCGATCAGCCGGAATACCAGAGGTGTGAGGCAGGCATGACCTCACCCAGGGCGTGCCGGCTCTCAGAGCCCTGCCAGGCCACCCTCCCTGCCCGCTCCCAGGTCCCCCCAGGCCGGGTTAGATAACAAGCTTCAGCCAGCGCAGCAGGGGCGTCCCAACGCGCTGGCTGAGTCCCAGCCAGGCCTAGGTAGGGCAGAGAATAGTCTCTGTGATGCCCCTCCCTGGGTCTCTGGGGACATCACATTTGGGGGAGCATCAGGGAGGGAGGTTGGGGTTGGGGAGGCCAGTTTAGAACTGGAGGCCTGTGTCACCTTGGGGCAGGAGGTGAAAGTCAGGAAGAAGTCAACCCAGGGTTGGTGCCTCAGAAGGTGGCCTGCTGTGTGTCAGGCAGCGAGCTAGCAAGCACTGGTTTGGAAATCACAGCTGGAGAGCATTTACCAGCCAAATACACAGGACACACCTGGTAACTTCATTTTCTGGTCCATTCCAGAGACCACATTGTGGTAAGATGGGCTGCAAAGCCAAGTGGCTGACTGTGGGAGTGGTGGGGGGCCGAGTGGTCCCCAGGAAGGGCGGGCCTTGAAGTTCACAGCAAGGTCTTTAAGAGAAAATATCCCCACCCACTGACGCTCTGCTGAGTGGCTGGAGCAGAAAGTAAGCCACGTAGCTGCAGAGGGAACCCATCCTGGGCCTCCTCCTTAGGGGCTCCCACTGTCCCCACTTTGTCCCACGGTCACTCAGCTGTCCCCATTTACACCTGTGAGCCTACTCAGGCCCTGCTAGCACATGGTCACTCACTCCCCCTCCCACCCTCACCTGCACCCACCACCTCCATACACAGCCACCCCTCACCCAGGGGGGCAAACAGACCCCACCCAGGAGCTCTGCACACAGAGGCTCTAGAGGCGTCTGTCCGTCATGGGTGACTGGATCCACCTGTCCTTTCCTGGTCATGCTCCTTGTCTGGGAGCTGAGTTCCAAACCCAGCAGGGAACAGTGCCAGACAGCGCTTGCCTCAGGACCAAAGGCCCCTTCTCCAGGGTTCTTGGTGGCCGCCTTTCTTGCCGTGTGGAGTCACACTGCTGCTCAGGGCCCCCTTTCTCTGTGTGCTTAGAGGGACCTCTGACTGTATCTCCGTGTGTCATTCTGAGTCACTTCCCAGTTCAGCAGACGTTTCCTGGGCTTCTGTGAGCTTGGCTTTCTGCTGAGTCCTGGGACCCAGGGGCAAGGCTGGGGCCAGACTGCAGTGCTCTCTCACAGAGCACCCAGGGCTTAGCAAGACCCCTGGGCTGGCTGCAACTCCTCCCGGGATGACACCCCGGACCCTTCCCCACCTGTTCGAGCTACCTCTTCCCTTAGGCTCATGCACTGCTCTGTCTTGTGACAGCCACCCTCCTCCTCGACATTCTCTCCCACCCCCTCATTTTCCTTCTTCACACTGGCTTTGGGTGGATGCCAACACCTGGTCACGTCCTCCTGGTTCTGGGGCAGCCTCAGGAGTGTGGCGGGTCTCAGACCCTCCCTAGAGCTCATGCTCTCTCGGCTTCCTGCTTTCGCAATGCGGGGAGCAGAGCCAGGTGGAGTCTACGGGTGACTAGAGGTTGTCCCTACTGGGTTCTGGGTAAGGCTCTTGGAGTCTTGAAGGCCTAAAGCATGGTGGAGAGCAGATACATGAAGTGGGGTGGAGAGGGCCGGGGTGGGGTGGGGGGGGGGCTGGAAGATGCAAACAAAAAAGTCAGAGACTGAGCAAAATAATATATAGTAGTCCCCTTTGGTCCTTGGTTTTTACTTTCTGCAGTTTCAGTTACCCATGGCCAACCCTGGCCTGAAAATATTAAATGAAAAATTCCAGGAATAAACAATTCATCCGTTTTAAATTGCGTGCCCTTCTGAGGAGTGTGGTGAATCTCACATTGTGCCACTTGTCCTGCTTGAGTTGTGAATCAGCTCTTTGTGCAGAGGGTCTACACCGTATATGGTACCCGTATGCTAATCAGTTAGCAGATATAGAGCTGGGTACTCTTTGCTGTTCCAAGTACCCACCGAGGGTTTTAGTGCATGTCCCCTGTGGATAAGGAAGCACTACTGTAGGGACAAACAGATCAATAGAGATTCTGACCCTATCACCAGGCTCTTCTGAAAAAAATCATGATCTTTCCCTAAGGATGCGCCTGGGTCTATCCCAGGGCCTGTTGAGACACTGCACAGCTGCGTGGCCCAGGAAGGCCCAGGTGGTGCCCTGGATTCTCTAGCTGGCCTCAGCCTCCCTCCCATCCCCACTGCTGTGAAGGAAAAGCCCTGGGACAGTGGCTGGGATGTTCGTTGAAGGAATTTTGGCCCTGGAATTTTCCCACCTTCTCCTCCGTGGGCCCTTGACTTGTTATAGTCTTGACACCCTCCGCGTAAGCCTCCAAGGAGCTTTGAAAGGGGTGGGAAATGGGGGTCTCTGATGGGCTGCCTGGGTGAGGTGCGAGTGGGAGCTCAAGGTAAGGAATCTGACGCTTCCTCTTTCACAGCTGAGCCGCTAAGGAGCACCTGGGCAGGTTCTGATCCAACCCAACCTGCTCCGGGCCCCTCCTATGCCCTCTGCAGGGCTTCCCCCTCCCCCCACCCCCAGCCCTGGCCAAGGCCGGAGGAACCCTGTAAGGAGACAGGAGCAATCTCATGAAATCAAGAAGGGACTGTGGCAGGAGCAGCGAGTCCCTTTTTTGTCCCCACAGCAAGTACCCGCCCCCCAGGACAGAGGGGGCCTTGGCAGTCTCCAGCCTGGTTATCTGATTTGGGGGTTGATGGGGTTTCTAATGGAAAACAATATGGTAATTTCAGAATGTTCCTGATTAGATGAAAATGATATTGCATCAAAGTTACTTCCTTAATTTATTCAGAAAATAACAAGAGAGAATTCTCTCCTAAGATCCTTAATTAAACCAGAGCTTCTCCCTCGCAGGCAAGGCTGGCTCTGAGCTCCAGGTGTGGGGAACAAAAGCTGCTCCAGGCCTGAGTCTCCTAAGGACTGTCCTTGGGCCACAGGGACAGGGCAGGCCGTTACCTGGACAGGCTGACACTGTCTACAGGGAGTGTTGGAGGGCACTGGATGGGGCTTCTACTACTGCAGGGATTCCTAGGATGGGCAGCCATCCTAGAATCATGACCCGAATCCACAGAGATTCAGCAAGCCGCGGTGGCCGAGCTGGGAGCCAGGACATCTTTGACAGGACAGTGGGGGAAACGTGAAAGCTGCTGACAGCTCCAGGCACGAATCAGCTTGTAGTTACTGTGACAAAACACCCGAGAAAATCAGCTGAAGGGAGGAAAGATGGATTTTGGCTCATGGTGTCAGAGGTTTCAGACTACAGTCTCTTGGCCCTTGGCGGCGGGATTGTGGTGAGATGAGGGTCTTGGCAGACAGTGTATTGTGGAGCACAGCTGTCACCTCATGGCAGCCAGGAAGCTGGGAGGGAGGAAGGGGCTGGAGACAGGACATACCCTTCCAGGGCGTGCCCCCAGTGACCTACTTCCTCCAACTAAGCCACACTACCTACAATTTCTACCGCCACCCAATGAAGCCATTAAATATGAACCCATCAACGGAATGAGTCCTTTGGTGGGGTCAGAGGCCTCATGATCCAGTCACTTCCTGGAAACCCTGCCTCTGACCAGGCTGCACTGGGGACCAAGCCTTTAACACCCGAGCCTTTGGGGGTCAGTCCTGGTACAAATCTTAACAGTCCAGTGGGGACTGGTTTGGGGAAGAGGGCACTCCCCAGAAGGCTCAAGTGGAGAGACTATGGAGGGGGGAGGCAGAAACAGCAAAGGCTATCGGACCTCTGGACGTTAACGATGGGGGAATAAGGCTGTGGTTACTTTTGGGCTGGAGGGGGACAGAGGAGGAGCCGCTGAACAGAGCTGTGGCCAAGGAATATCCCAGGCAGCGCCAGAATCCTGTGTGTCACGCGTCCCCACCTCTCCCTTCTCCTGCCCTCCACCTCCTGCCATCTCTGCCCTGGACTGGACACCGGAGGACAGGGTGGCCTGGATGACACGCTTCTTACAGGTGAGGCTGCCGGGGCAGAAAATGGATCTGGAGGCTGAGCGAGAGGAGAGTGGCCGGCGTGGCTCTCAAGGTGACGGGAAACAGCCTCTCACCATCTCATGCTTCAGCGTTTCTCCAGCATCTTCTCATTCATTTTCCTTGTCATTCCCCACCTCACCCCTGAGGATACATTTTTGTTTCCAGGAGAAAATAGGCTCAGAGAGGTCAAGTGATGTCCTTGAAATCACACAGTGGTGAGGTAATGGATTTGAATTTGGCTTTGTCTCACTCCAAATTCTCCCCTATCCCCTCTTTTTTTAAACCCCTGAAATAAAGTCTTGGATGATAAATGTGCTGGCCTGAGTGGGGTGTAAAGGTTCCTGGTGTGGTAGGGCCTTGTCTCTGGAAGCTTCGGTGAAGCTGTTGGGGGAAGCCTGCCTGCAGCTCCTGAATGAAGACGCAGAGTGGCCTTTGCACGGTGCACAGCAGATCACAGCAAATGCCCAGGAAACAAAAATGTCTAATTCCATTGGGTCCCGCTGCCCCCGAGGCTGCTGGGGAGGGCTGGCTGAGATCTACTGTAGCACCAGCTCCTAGCATGGGCTGGACCTGGAGTCTCTCTGGCAGGGGTTCCTCCTCCCAGGACCAATTCTCTTTGCCCACAGGCCTGCTGGGAATGCTGCCCCCTCCCCCTCCCCACGGGGTCCAGCCCCTACCTGCCGAGCAGTGAGTGCAGTGGGATCAGGGATTGGCTGCTGATGCTGGAGGACTTCAGTGGGGCTTTTGAGGGAGCTCCTGACTTTGAAATTGGATGTGGCAAAGGTTAGAGAGTTAGAGACCTGGGCCCGGAAACTGCGGCTGAAAAGGAAGAAGAATTCTGAGGCTGGAGGCTGGTGTGGGAACATGTGGGTGCATGCGTGTGCAGGTGTGTGTGTGCACCTGAGCCTGTGAATCTGGGTGGTGTGTGTGTGTGTGTGTGTGTGTGTGTGTGTGTGTGAGTGACACAGGGAGGACTGCTAGGGATCAAAGGTCAACGTCAAAGGAAGTGGGGCCTGGATGAGCCAGGCAAGAGGATGATGACAGGAACACGCACCAAGCCTGTTACAAACTCTCTCTATATAAATGATTTTAATCCTTGCAACCAGTTTAGGAGGTAGGTGCTGTTATTACCCCATTTTACATATGGAGAAACGGAGGCAGAGAGAGGCTCCATGATGAGCCCAGATGCTGGAGGCAGGATTTGGGCCCAGGCCTCAATCTGAGGGTGTAGTCCACTAGGCCAGGGCATTGAACCACCGAGGGGTACCGCCTCTTGGACCTGGAGTGTGACCTGGTCTCTGACTCTTGCATAGAACTTCTGGACCATGATTTTATTTGTCTTCTGTTTGTCTAGTGCTTTTTATTTCTAGCATGTCTCTTGGGGGCAATGTGAACTTGATCTTCCAAAGCCCAAATATCTGGCAAGTAATACTACGGGAGAGCCAAAGCAGGGAGGTGTCAAAGGCGCTTGGGTTGGGAGGGCTGATCTCTTGGGTGGTTGGTGTTTTGGGTGTGCAGAGGTGAGGCAGAGCAGTGCCGGGGGTGGTGTGTGAAGGGACTTTGCAGGTCAGACTAAGTCATGAGGTCTCTGTCCTCCAGCACAGGTGGCCGGAACCCTGGAGAAGGATTTTTGCATGACAGAGTGGCATGGCACCCTGGCTGCCTGTGGATTGGAGGAGGGCAGACTGGGGGCAGGAGGCCAGCGAGCAGAGAGCTGCAGCAGCTTCCAGGAAGAGGGTGGCAGGGCTGGGCCGCAGCAGGAGAGCTGGGCTCCTCCTGGGGAGGAGGGGGTGGTGTTTAAGAGACAGAAGCCTCAGGCACCTGGATTTGGGGCACCTGGGTGGATGGGAGTCTTGGGAGGAGGGATAGCTCCTGCTAGACCTGTGGATCCCTCGGCAGGACAGAGAAGCTGGTGGCTCTGGTGGCTGAGACACAACTATCCAGAGAGCCTGTAAGAAGTGATCAGGGTGTAGTCCACTAGGCCAGGGCTTTGTCCTGCCCAAATTGATGGGGCTAGACATTCTATTGGACATGAGGCTGGAGATAGACAAATCAACACGGGAGGATGGTATTGACTGCTTGCTGAATGCTTTTCACTTTCTTTGGGTTTTCTCATTTCCAAAAGACTCAGATGGGTTTTCAGGAGCGATGGAGCCATGCATCCTCCATTCTTCATGCTCAAATACTAGAGAAGCCCTGTGGCACAGTAGTTTGAGCCCTCATTCTGCTGCGAGTTGTTGGGTTCAGATTCCAACATTACCACTTTGTAGCTGTGTGTTCTCAGGCAAATCACTCTACCTCTCTGAGCTTTAGTTTCTTCTGACAATTAGGGATCCCTGTAGCACATACCTCACAGGCTTGTTGAAAAGTGTAAGAAAATAGATCAGTTGCTACATGGCAGCTCTGGTTAGGATATTCAGATCAGTGCAGGATGGCAGATCTGAATGGCAGGGACCACTGTGGCATATCTCTTTGCCCATCTCAAGGGAGACCTTTCCCCTGTCTCTACTCACTTCATAGGTGGGGGACACAGGCATGTTTTTGGGACTGGGGGGTGGTCTGTCCAACAGGAAGGGAGAGGTCTTTCTGTCCAGCCCTGATGAGCCTTTGCTGCCTGGTACCCCTTCCCTTTCTCAGGTCTCCAGGACCTGCCTCACCAAGCTACCCTGGAACAAGACACCAAGACCCCATCACCCCTATCTAGACAGGGTGTCCCTACGTGGGGTCTGGACCTGCCATGCCTTGGTCTTTCCCAGCAGGCTGCAGGCAGAGGCCAGTTCAGCCCACTTCCTCTCCATCCAGGGCAAGGCCTCCATTCCAAGGTGCCCCTGTCCTGCAGGCCCTATCCCCAAATAGGGCAGAGAGGTCCCTGAGCTCTCCCATGTCCCAGAGGGGATTCTGGGGTCAGGGTGCTCGCAGAACCCCCAGCCGGTGTTGGAGGTCCAAGCCCTACGAGGAAGGCCCTTCCCTTCTCCCCCCAGGTTCCCGCTGCTCAGAGCAGGGGACCTGACCCCTGGGCCGAGCTCGCCTCTTACCCCAGCCCCAACTCAGAGAGTTTGCTGGCAGCAGCGTGGATGACTTTGGTGTAGTTTCTGTGGTTTAATAAGCTACAAAAACGACATTATTTTAAGCCAATCTGGATATAGCACAAAAACTCTCACCCCGTCTGTTCTGTGAAACTCAGATACCCTGACGAGAACACAGCTCACAACCAACTAATACAATATTCTACTGGGCGCGCTGTCAGCGGGCCCCACGCGGGCGCCGGCTCCCGGAGGACCGCCCAGACGCGCACCGCAGGCGGAGCAGGGAGCCGGCCGGCCGGGAGGCCACGCAGGGCCCCGGGGGCGCCTCGAGGGGGGCCGCCGGGCCTCTCCCCGGGCCTGGGCCGGCCACACGCAGCCCTCTGGGCTCCCCGCCCCCTGCACCGGGACGCGGGAGGAGCGGGGAGGAGAGGCGCGTTCTGGCCTGCTGACAGCAGCTCTCCTCCCACAACTCACATATGTCTGATTCCGAAGCAGGGAAGTGTGTCCAACACACCCAATGCAAAGACAGGTTGTTGAATATTTTTTCTCTCATCACTAAAAAGGATTCCCTGCTGGGTGCAATCAAGATCCATAAACTCGCGGCTCGAGTCGGTGTGAAAGCAGCGCTCCAGCCCAGACTCCCTCGCTGGCGCTAAATGCAGGCTTCGGGCGGGCGGGCGGGCGGAGATGCGCAGACATCCGCTCGCAGTCTGGCCTTGCGACCGGCAGTTCCCGGCACATTAGGCAGTGCGCTTATTTTGGGCTACGCTTCAGTGGATTAACTTTTCAGTGTAAAGTTTTCGGAGCGCGGGCCTCGTCCCTGCAGCGCTGCCCCCTCCCCTTTCGGTGGGTACCAAGCTTTACGGAGCCAGAGGCGAGTGGAGCTGGCGGACCGGGTTCTCAGCCGCCTCCGGGGTCAGGGAGGCCGGGGAGGCGGGGTCCGCCGGCCCCTGGCAGCTTGGAGAAAGTGCCTAGTCGGCCTCAGGGTGCGCTGGGTGCCCAGTGCCTCTCTCCCGGGCAGACACGGAGCTTGCTTGCGGGCTTTGAAGATTTTTGTACCCATCTCCTGGAGCATGGATGGGAGCCTAGCAGCTTTGCTGGTGGTGGCGGCCGGCCAGGATCGAACCCACGCCCCCCTCCCTAATTGGGCTTTGGCTTCCTCTCAGCTTGGGGACAGGAGCCCAGGACACATCCTGAGGGATGGAATGCTGCTGTTCCTATAAAGACAAGAGGGCCTTCTTATCCGTCTGAAATGCCCCTCCCCACTCCCAAAATAAGGAGGTTGAGGCATAAAGGGAATAGCAGGGGTCTGGGTTGGGCCATAGGAGTGTCCTGGGGATTGCAGAAAGGACAGGAGGGACACGAGAAGTGCCACCCTCAGGGCTCCTTTCTGATGCCTTGGGAGGGAAGGGCTCAGAGTTCTTGGGGGCAGTGATGGACCCCTCTTCCTTCACACACTCGGTGACCACCCTCTAGGTGCTTGCAGTTCCAGTGACTTAAAATTCCCATAAATAATTAAGAAGCAACTAAAAATGTCATCTCCAAAAATGCCACTTCTCCCCCCCCCCCCACCCCAGCATCCCATTTTTCTGAGGGCATGTGGTATATCATTTGAAACCAGAATGAGTTTCAGAAATAGCGGGCAGAGGGAGGGCCGGCCAGCGCCAGTGCAGGGAGTGGAGTTTGCTGTTCACCCCTCCTTCATCCAGAGCTACGGGCCAGGCACTGTGTTTGGGCACTGAGTGCAGCAGATGCAGTTTGGGTAAAAGCAGAGGGCAAAAAGGGCTGGGAAGGAGAGAAAGGGTTTTGGAAAGGGCTGTCCAGGGGCCTCTGGAGGTCCTGTCCCAGCTTGGAGTCAGGGCTGGGTGAGGACCATTGCCTCCACCCTCGTGCAGAGGCCCACAGGGCTGGGAACATTTTGCTTCAAACTTACACCGAAGCAAAAACAAATGTTGAGAAGGAGGAAATGTTGAAGCAGTTTGGGGGAGCCCTGAAATGAAAAGAAGCCCTTCTCTCCACTGATAAATCATAAATCACTCTCTCGAGTCCCCCCACCCCGCAAGAGATCAGTACATTGCAAAGACAGGTTGTTGAATATTTTTTCTCTCATCACTAAGAAGGCTTCCCTGCTGGGTGTAATCAAGAACCATAAACTCTCCTTGCGGATGAATCGGTGTGAATCGAGCCCCACTCAGCTCGCCTCGATTCAGACATGCTCTGGCCGGCTGACAGCACGGGCTGCGCCCAGACGCATGGAAGGGGCCAGAGCAAGGGAGGGGGCTGGGTTGCGCAAAATCTCCTCCATCAGCTTGGTAATGACTTGGCCTGGAATTCAGGGCACCTCTCCTGAAAGGTCAGGAAGGAGAGAAATCGATGCCTGCAGACAAGGAGTCAGGGCCTTGACAAGGGCCAAGGGCATGCCTTGGCCCTCACCCCATGTCCCCAGGTCCCCAGGGAAAGGAGACAGGAGTCAGGATGGCCTCTCAGACCTGGTGGTTATTTCTAATGGGCTGAGTAGTTACTCTCTGGTTTTCAGAATTGTCCTATGGAAGGTGGAAGAGGGCTGGGACCAGGTGTTACCCCAAAAGGCTGGGGTGGGGCTGGAAGGTGGGGAGATGAAAATGAGAGGGGGAGGGAGGGAGAGGCACCAGGGAAGCTGGGCTGCTGACTGCTCGGCCATTCAATGCTGCATCCCATTCTTTGTTTGGAAATCTACCAGCAGGACTAGATCCAAGTTGGGGAGGAGCAGTCCCATCTCTCCTTGACTTTCTGCCTCTGATGTGATCCTCTCAGACTTCACTGTCACAGCCTAGGCCCCTAGATCAGATCACCCCTTCTCCCTGACTCAAGATCTGCCCCTATTATTCCTTTCCAATTTTGCCCCCTCTCCAGCCAGCCAGGAAACTGCTGGTTACCCAAGAGATTTCCCAAATGCACCTTGCATTTCCTCCCCTCTGGGCCTTTGTGTCCACTTCTTTCAAACAAACTCCTAATTGTCCTTCAAGACCCTTTTCTGCCCTCCCTGACTAGACAGAGGTAATCTCTGCTCCCTGGGTAGCTGTAACTCAGGCCTTAACATCCTGTACTGGGATGATCTGTACCAGGGCCCCTCTCCTCTCTGGGCAGGTGCTTCATCTCTAGAGCTGGGACTGAGCCTGATTCAGCTCTACATGTCTAGTTGCCCAATATCTTGTTTGTTGGGATGAACAAAAACCAGAAATCTAAAAAATCAGTAAATTTCAACACCACTCTCTATCTGTACCTGCCTCTCTGGGTAGCCAAGTGGGAGAGGGTACCCTGGCTTTTGGGCATCAATTGGGAACATGCCTTCCTAGCCATCCTTCCTTCCCCTCTCCACCTTCCCCACCAGACAGGGAGTTCCTGGAGGGCAGGACGAGCTCTGTTTCCTCTCTAAAAGTTCAAGGCCAAGTGGGTACTGGGAAAGATTTAGTGGGACTGGGTTTGGATTTTGCCCAAATGGACTGCCCAGGAGCAGTCTGGGGAGAGGCAGGGTCTCTCTGCAGGGCTACTGTTGTTGATTACTGGGAGGGTCTGAGGAAGTCCCTGTTCAGGGTTTGAAGGCTCTGCCTTCATGGAGTGGGTGGGGCCTTTCTGTTCAAGTTTGGGGGGGCTACACCCCCAGAATCTGCAGGCTCCATCTCAGGGCTGGCTCCTGGTTCAGGGTGCACAGGTCCGCGCCAGCTAGTCAGGTTTCTGTTCCTAAGGCTGCCAAGGATTGGAGATCTCCAGAGAAAAAGGGCAGCCTTGGCCCTGTCGCTACCTCCTCGGCCTCTCTTGGGAGACTGGGAGCAGGAACTCTGATAAAGCGAGGGCTTCCTCTCAGGCGGAGAGCACGCCCGCCCTCCCGCCTTTGCAGGGGCCATGGAGATATTGCCCACCAGCTTCAGGGCTCTCATAACTCTTTCAAGACAATCACTTTATTTATATGAGTTTGTTTAAAAAAACCCACAGACGATCCACCCAGGGACCTCTCCGACCGCCTCGGCTTGATTCTCTCCTATCCTCTGAGTCCATAACTCTTAGTCTTTTGATTCTCCCAGTCCACAAACTATAAAAATCTTATTTCTATAAGGTCTTTTATGGTTACCAAGATAGTCAATAGTGTCATTTTCATTCATATCATTCTGCAGGGAAGTTAGAGGAAACGAACCAGACAGAGGAGAGCTATAAATAAGGTTCAGCTACGCAGGGCCCCAAGCGGATCCCACTGCGTTCTTTGAAAACTACTCATGCACAGAATGCACACACACACAACACACACCAGTGCACATAACTATGCACATATATGCCCACGTGTGCCAGAGACAGGTGCGTGTGAGCTCACCCATGCACACAAGGTGCTTATATACGTGGTGCTTGCATGTGCATGCACAACACACACACACACACACACACACACACACGCTTACACAATTTGTCAGTGTTAGGAAAAAAAACCCTTTCTGGAATTTGCCTGGCTTTGAAGGACCGGGTACAGGCAGCAGCACTTGCTGGGGCGAGATGGGGGAGCAGAGCAGACCAGCCCAGAGGACGCATTCCAAAGCCATGAAGCGCAGGGTCAGGCACCCAGCCACCCATGAGCTCATGTGTGGGGCGCTTCAGAGTTCCCGCCAACACAGGAGTCTGAGCTCCGGACCAAGCGGCAGAGGAAGCCTCAGCCAGCTCTGGGAATGCCCAGGCAGCTCGCTGGGCTCCCTGTGACTGTTAGTTGGTGTCGTCTGAAGGCCACACTCCTCATTCCTGGAGGACAGCCAGCCGGCTTCATGATTCTGGTTTGTGTTCCGTGGCTACCCACTGAAGCTTTCCACAGCCTCGTGGCCAATAGCTCTGTCCCCAGGGCAGGAACCTGAAGCAGAAATCAGGAAGTCATGGGCGCTATGGTCCACGTGGTGAGGCAGAAAGGGAGCTGGCAAGTCTGTATGTTGGGCAGGAAGGGGTGCCCAGGCCTGGTCAAGCCAAGGTGAAGGGGGCAGGCCCAGCCCCTGTGGGAAGGACTAAGGAAACTTTCCCCAGGTAAATGTAGCCACGCCCCCATTCTGCCTCCAGGAGGGGTGGGAGGAAGGGGAGGGCAATGGTCTGCTTGGCCTGTTCCAGGGAAATCTGGGCTCACCAGCCAAGGGCGCAAAGGGAGGAGTGGCCACGGGATCAGGAGGCCTGGGTCCCGACACTGACTCCACGCTGCTGTGTTCCGTTAAGCTGGGCAGACACCCTCCCAACTCTGGGCCTCTGCAGCCAGCAAACCATAAGGAGGGCTGAACTCTCAGGACCATTCTAGTTTTGGAACTGCAGGTGGACTAGCTATACTTCCGGAGCTCCAGAGCAGGTGCGTCTCTTTAGTTTCCCCATCTGCAAAATGGGGGTAATGATTTTTGACTATTGGCAACATCCCAGGGATGCCGTGAGGGGGATTGGGCAAAAGTCCAGAAGTACAGATGAGCTTATTTGGAAACTGGTGGGTTTGGAACTTGTAACGGATGCAACCCATCAGGGTGCCCGAGACCCTGAGAAGGCTCCCCTTCGGCTTCCTCCTCCCTCCTTATTTCTTAGCACCGCCCCCCCCCCAACACTGAAGAGCTGAGATGGAGCCCAGTGCTCTGAGCTCAAGGCCTTGGAATTCCTCTACCCCCCCCCCATACACCCCTTCTTTCTTCAAGGGAACTATTAATTGTAATTTAAGCCTCCCAAGTTAAAAGCAGCATGCAGATTTAAGGATTCTTTCATCCCAATTACACATCGTTTCTGGCTGCACTTTTAGTGCCAGGCTTTTATCTGTTGTTCTGGGGAATCACTTATCGGCCAGAGCAGCATGCTGCACGCAGATTTCTCCCTGATTATGTTTAATGGCAAATGGAGAGTTAACTCTCCTCCCTCCCTCCCAGAGCTGTGTCGACAGTTTTCCCTGTGGGGCCAGAGAGCAGCCCAGGGGCCAGAGAGCAGCCCAGGGGAGCAGGAGGGCAGGACATCGGGGAGCTGCAGGGATCTCCCATGTCTTGGAACTCTTCATGCAGGGTTTCGAGAGGACCCATGTGGCTGAGAGGGCATGGTGCTCTCACCTTCGAGGTGACCCAAGGCCTTGGTTCCAAATGATGCTAGCAGCTATTTGTTTATTCTATGCATTCTACAACTGTGTCAGGCCAGCATCATTTCGTCACTCACACTGGACCTGCTGGCCCTGCGTGCCTACATCCTCACAATCAATACTGCCACGCACAGGGACACACTCTATTTGTGCAGACTCCCCAGTCTTATTTCCAAATACACTCTGATCTCCAAGCATGCACAATCAGACCCTTCTTCTCTGTTGCAGAGAGCCTTCTCTGTTGCAGAGAGCCTTCTCTGTCTGTGTTGCTCACAGAATTAGGAGGCCACAGGAGCGTGGAGTGGGGTCAGGTGATGGGATTGTGAAGACAAGTCCCTGTGTCACTCAATTCCACCATGCCCCCGAGCCCCATTTGTTCTACCCTATTTGATAGACCTCGTTACAGAGCTGGGCTGGCCACTCAGCCCTACGGATGTGACTCTGTAAATCTCAAACTCAACACATCCAAAGCAGGGTTCGGGTTCTCCCCAAATGTGCTTCACCTGCTGTCTGCTCCTGCTTTGGCTTTTGGCAAGTCCCTCCTTCCATTGCTCAGAGTCATTCTTGGCCCTTCTCGGGTGCTCACTTCCACATGCAGTCCATCTGCAAATTGTGCTGGCTGTCCCTTCAAAGCACATCCCTCATCTGATGACCTCTTACCACGGCCACCACCTGCTCCACCCTCCCAAGACCTCTCCCTGGTTTACTGCAGTGACCTCCAATCAGCCCTCTCTGCCTCTGTCCTCCCCCTCTACGTAGCATCAAGGGGAGATTTCAAGCCAGATCCTCTGCTCCTTTCAAAGAAAAAGTTAAGGGCCTTGCAGTGGCCCGCAAGTCCTTATATGATCTGTTCTCCTTCCCCTGACCCCACTGGGGACGTCTACGTTTTCCCTCCCTCCCTCCACGCCAGCCCCACATGCCTCATTGCTGTTCCTTCTGCCTAGGATGCTTTTCCACTAGATTTCCACTTAGGAAACCCCCTTACTTCCTCCTTCACATCTTTGCTCCCATATCAGTGAGGTCACTTAAATGTCCTGCTGCCTCTTCAGGCCCTGCCCTTCCAGTCCCTCTGACTCTGCTGTGTTTTCCTTTGGTGTTTTTTTTTTTTTTTTTTCCTGAGGGTTTATATGTATTTCCCATCCCAGCTGGGTGTATTGGGAAACAGACTCTGGTGTAGATTTCTGCTTGCAGGAAGCTCACTGAGGAAGGCTCTCAGATCAGGAGGAGAGAAAACAGGACTGGGCAGAAGGAGGCATTGAAATGAAATGTAATCACAACCGAGGTCTCCGTTGACCCCCAGGGGAGCTGTGAGCCAGGATGACTTTGCTCTGCATTAAGGTGAGGGGGCAGAGGCCTTTAGAGCCCTCCGTTTAGCAGACACTGGGCTGCTCCCAGGGAAGGGGAGGGACCACACCTGAGGTGGCTGTCTTCTCAGAAGACACTTCTGGAGAGGAGCTTAGCTGAATGTCACGAGCCATCAGCACTCCCGGCAGGCAGGGCAGTGAGCAGCTCAGGGCAATAGTGGGGACCTGGGTGTAGCCACCCACTACACCTTATAGAGAGGAAATGTCAATGTGCTTTATTTGTTATCATTCATCTCTCCTGCTGGACAAGGAGCCCCATGAGGGATGGGGTCTCAGTGGGTATAGCTCCCTGATATTTCTCAAGTGTCTGGAAGAGTAGACTCTCCATTAATACTCACCAAATGAGTGACTGAGTCTGCCCATTTCTCAACGTCTTGCTGGTCTCTGTCACCGAACTCACTGGAATTTCAATCCCAGCTCTGTCACCAACCAGTTGTACCAATTGACTAACTTCCTAGAGCCTCAGTTTCTTCTTCTATGAAATGGGATAATCAAGAGACCCATCTCACAGGGCTCAAGGATGAAATGAACTAACACTTGTGCTTTAGTCAACTTTTCATGACTGTAACTAAAATACCCAACAAGAACCACTTAGAGGAGGAGAAGTTTGTTTGGGGCTCATGGTTTCAGAGGTCTCAATCCACAGATGGCCAACTGCATTACTCTGGGCCCAAGGTGAGGCAGCTCATCATGGGGAAAGAGCCCAGTAGAGGAAAGCTGCCCAGCTTATGGCAGGGTCAGGAAGGAGAGAGAGAGGTAAAGAGAGAAAGAGGAAGGAAAGGGCCACAGGGAAGGTGCACCCTCCCAGGGCATTTCCCTAGTGACCCACCTCCTCCGGCCACACCCCACTTGCCTACAGTTACAACCCAGTGAGTCCATTCAAACTAGGACGAACTAGATCGGGTTACAGCTCTCTTAATACAATAATTTCACCTCTGAATATTCTTGCATTTACAGGAGTTTTTGGGGAACACCTCACATCCAAACCTTAACAATTTGTACAACACTTAGCAGGTGCCTGGAACAAGATGGTCCTCAATAAATATTAACGGTTGTTTGGTGATGTTGCTACTTTAAAAAAATATTTATTTTTTAGTTGTAGTTGGACACAATACCTTTATTTTACTTACTTATTTTTATGTGGTGCTGAGGATGGAACCCAGCGCTTTGCTGGGTAGGCTAGCGCCTTACTGCTGAGCCACAACCCCAGCCCCTGATGTTGTTACTTTCAAGGCTCCTCCTTGCTTTGGGTTGCTGTCAGGATTCTGATCAGACTTAAAGACAAAGCCAAGGTTTCTGCTGGGGTACCTTGACCTTCTGAGTGTAAGGGAGAGGTGCCAGACAGAAGTCTGATCTGTAGATAAGATCTGTATAGAAGGGGTCAAATTTTGGCTAATGAGGATAGAGATCTGCTCACGAACCTGTGGCTGTCATTCTTGCCTCAGGAAATCTCAGAATGTGCCTGTGCGTGTCCAGGTGTCTCTATACATGTTTGCGAGTAGAAATGCAAACCACATTCAAAACTGGACATTCCTAGAGGACAACCTGTCCCAGGCAGGAGGTGGATATAGGAAACCAAGAGAAGCTAGTGGAGCTCAGTCTCTCTCTAGTGGACCCCAGTGAGGCCAAGAGAGTCTTCTTCCCTTCCCTCCTTCTGCTCACTCTTTACCTCTTGCATGAGCTTCTCACCCATTGCTCCCTTGAAAGAACTCACTCCCCACTCTCCAGTGACGTCCTTGTGGTCAAATCCAGTGGAGGTACACTTGGCCTCAGCCATCCTGAGCACTGCTCTTCGTCGTGAGTTCCCTAATACTGGATAGAGTGGATGCTGTGGTTAGGTTCCCAGGTTTTTCCCTCAAAAGTTCTCATTGAGGACCAATTCTCCCACCATCGTGAACATTGTGGGCCACAACACTTAGCAGATGTCACTCCCCACAAATTGCCTTTGGCTAAATGCAATGGACTCTCCCAAGGTTTACACTCTTTCCCCAGAAGCAGTTCCAATCCAATGACTCATTTTGGGACTTCTCTAAAGGGCCGTGCCTGCTCTAGAGCGTTCCACAGCATTGAGGCCTTCCTTGCAAATGCATCAGGGTTCAATGGCTCCCTCTGGCCAGTCCTGCTTCCCTTTCTCTTTTACTAATGTTCCTGAGATCACTCTCCAGCAAGTTCTCTGCATGCAAATCTCCGTCTTTGATCTATTTCTAGGGAACCTGACCTACTACTACAGTTGGTGCTAGGAGTTGCTTCCTAGGAAACAGATTCTAAAATGGGATTTCGGAGCTGGATCATCCACCGGCCTGCTGGTAATGAGAGCCGGTCGCTGGTGGTGGGTGGAGGCACTAATGGCCGCTGACTTGCTCTAGCAGTGCCATTGTTAAAAATTTCCCTTGTGGCGAAGCGCATGGGATACTGGTGGAGGGGAACACACTGGTGGGTGTAGTCTCTTAGACACTGGAGGGTCTCTAAGGAAGTAGTTATTTTAAAGACAATAGAATTAGGTGATTTTTCCCCCCAGGGGTGATGAATGCATGGGAAAAGACAAGGAGAGGCTAAAAGTGATTAATTACCAATTTAAGGTGAAAGGCAGACTACTTTCTTGCCCTCAGATAGAATTTGGGATACAGCTGGAGGGCAGGGAAAAAACTGAGATTTGGCCCAGGAATGAATCATAAGTGTAGCAGATACCCAAAGAAAATTACGTTCTCACTACTGCACATCAGCTCTGCTTTGATTGGTCAGGGCTTGGTTGGGGGCCCTGACCCAAGGGATAGGGACATTTGGATTGATTCCCTTGAATACCCTGATCCTCTGAGGTAGCACAGTGTCCTTTGTCTTCCTGTTAAGGATAGAGCTTCCCCACCCTTAAAGATGATGCCAACGCTTCCGTTTTGCAAGATTCTGCACATCCTGCGACACCCCAACACACTAACCTGCCTGCCCAGGGTCTTCTATCTCCCTTTCCAGCCACCAGGCCAGTAACTTGGGTTAAGTCGCCACTTGACCTCTTGGCCAAGGGAGGAGGTCGCTGCAGGATGGAGCCAGAGTTCACTAGCAGCACCTGAGTTTCTCTTTGCTTCTCTCTTGCGTTATGGACGGGCTCATGGACGGGCTCTCTGCCTCTCATCTTCCCTTGCTGGTCCACCTTCTGCGTCACTGTTGGAGGAATCTTTTAAAACTGAGCTCGCCAGTCTCTGCCCTGCTTAGAACTCTTCAGTATTTCCCTGTGGCCTCAGGATAAAGCCCATGGCTCAACGCTCTGTGACTCATGGCTTTACCTCCTTTCCTGTGCGTTCTTATCTTTACACTTGTCTTGCCCTTGCTTTTGCCTGGAACTCTCTCCCCTTCCTCGCTGGGCCAAGTACGTCCTGGTCCCAGCTGAAGTGCCATGGGACCACCTCTTGTGGGGACATTGTATTCTTCTGGCCACTTCCCTCTTCAGGGCTGGCACCTCTGCCCTTGGCTACTGAGAAGACCCGTTGCTGGGGGCTCAAGCTCATCCTCCAGGGACTGTGTGCAGCTGCAGGCAGCCACCATTCCCACAGTTACACCCTTTCCTGGGGCCTCCCACATCCCACGCTGGCTAAGCAAGGGATTCAAGTCTTGGCCCCTTGCTTCAGCTTCGGACAACCCTGGGTTTCCTTCTCAGCTTTACAGCTTCTCCTAGGATTGTCCTGGGCCTTAGTTACAACCACGCTGCTGGTCCCCTGGTCCCTTCCTAGACTTCTTTCCTCCTTCCCTTCCTCGTCCCTCTCTTCCTCCTCCTTCTTTCCCTTCCTCCCCCTCTTAAAGTTTTTGGTTAACTGTAATGATCGTACATATTTATGGGGCACAGTATGAGATCTTAATTCACGGTTAGAATGTGTACTGATCAAATCAGGATAATTACCATTTACATCTCCTTATCATTTCTTTATGTTTGGAGACTTCGAGCTCTTCTCTTCTTCATAAAATATATAATATATTACTGGGAACTTCAGTCTCCCCACCATGATGGAGAACACTGGAACTCATTCCTTTTCTCTGTGTTTTGGTACCCGTCATCTGCCCTCCCTCTCTCCTTCCTCCTCCCCCACCTTCCCAGCCATTAGTGACTGCTAAGCTACGTTCAGATCAACTTCTTCCCAGTTTCCTCACTGCTTATAGGCATCTCTCCAGAGCATCTCTCCTGCCCCAACAGACCTCATGTGACTCAATTTCAAAGTCTGTTTCCAGAGAATCCAAACTAATACATATTTTAAGGTGTTCTCAGATCTTCTTTCCCTGGGCTTCCTCGGTTATGTTTTCAGTTATGTTGCTGTGTAACAAATCATCCCCAAGCTTAGGGACTTCAAATAATGATTGATTTTTTTTTCTCTCTGCTATGTTTTATGGGTTGATTGGTTTCAGCTGGGCAGTTCTGCATCATCTGGAGGAGTTTAGGTTACTCAGGGGCGTGCACTCAGCTGGGAGCCTTGCTGCAGCTGGGCAAGTCTGGGATGGCCACTCACCCTCCAGGTCTTCCATTCACAAGGCTTTTCATCACCCCATAGTCTAGCTTGGGCTTCCTCACACTATGGCCGCTGGGTTCCAAGAGGAAGAAAGCAGAAGTGGCCATCCTTCTTAAGTCTTGAACTTTGTTTCTGCCACACTATTGTTCAAAGAAAGTCACAAGACCCAGTGAGTCGAGGGGAGGGGGACAAGGCTGCACCTGCTGATGAGAGGAGCATCATATCCATCTAAGGATACGAGGGAGAGGAGGTGACCAGTGGAAACCATCTCCCACAGCACTGTGGAGTCGTTATGCTGGCAAGTCCTTGAGGGCAAGGATTCAGCTGTATATCCATTGTCCCTAGCCCAGGAACTTCTAGGAACTGTCAGAGACTTCTGGTGACAGAGTGAGCTCCAGCCTCCTGTTGGAAGGAATATGGGGCTGGGAGAGGGCAGAGAGGCTGGGAGAGGGCAGAGAGGCTGGGAGAGGGCAGAGAGGCATCGGAGCCCAGCCCTTCGCTGTCAGCTGCCTCTATTGGGACAGCTCTTTAATTCCAAGATAGCAGCACATCCACATGCTGTCTTGGAGTCTTTCTGGGCACAGGTTGTGCCCCCTGGGGCATGAATGGGCACATTTTATTCATCTACTTGGTTATGCAGGGCCCTGGATCCAAACACAGATTTAATAATTAAAGCCTGTCTCTTCTCCCTCTTGTCATTGTACATTTAGAGCATGTGGAAGTCATTAGTGTTGTTTGTCAAATATTTCTGGCTGTGCACCTGCCGAACACATGGAGGGCTGCACTTCTTGGCCCTCTCGTGGTTGGGTGAAGCCTTGTGATGAATTCCAGCCAATGAGTGGTGACTGGAAATGACTCGTGCTGTGTCGGGGCATTTAATCCCTTCGCAAAGCCTCCAGAGCTCTTGTTCGCTCTGCCCTGGTGCTAGCAATGCTTGAGATGGTGCCTGTTCTATCAGCCGGGTGACGATACAAGGAGCAGAGCCCCAACCCACGATGCTCCACTGCGTGGGTAAGAGTCAGAAATGATCTTTGTTGTTGTAAGCCACCAAGATTTAGGGGTGGTGTGCTACGGTCGCAATCTCACCTTTTCTGTCTGATAGTGGGATAGGGGCCAGGCTCTGGAGAAAGAAGGAACAGAGGCTGGAGGGGATGTCGGGGTGGGGATCCAACACAGAGGACATCTGATATAAGCGACCCATGTATTAATGTGTTCTGGTGTTATAATTCACTTAATATTAAAAGTGAAAGGAATCCATAGCAAAGTGGGAACATTAAAAAAGAAATTCCTGCTCTGGCCTCTTATATGTACATTTCTTTCCCCTGAAAAATCCCCCCATTCACGGCTAGGGATTTGAGGAGCTGTCTTAAAGGCAAGTGATTCGAACGCTCAGGCATTTGCATATGGGCTTTCCTTCTGTTGCTTTCTTTATTCTAGTTCAGTGGCTCCCTAACTTTAGTGTGCCTAAAAATTTCTGTCCACGGCTGTATAAACAACACCGTGGATACTGTACTTCATGAGTGGCTTAAGAGTTTTTCAAGGGCACTTTTGACTCTGTGCAATTCTCCTCATGCACAGACTTCCAAATCCAACCCCTGTGTACGATGAGATTCCATTGTTCAAAACCAAAAGAACCTTGCAATTTTCATGAGACGAGGAGAGCACAAGATGTCAGCAGCAGCTGCTCTTAGCCTATTATCCACCCATCACCCAAGTCCTGTTGATTTTACACCCACAGTCTCAGCCTCCTTCATCTTCTCCCTCGATTCCTGGGAAGGGCTCCTAACTCTTTTTTTTTTTTTTTTTTTTTGGTTAATATTTTTTTTATTAATTAATTTATTTAAATTAGGTATATATGACAGCAGAATGCATTTTGATTCATTGTACACCATTGTCATCTTTTTGTGTTCCTTTCAACCCATGGTCCACCCCACAGGCAGAGTGAGCCCTTTCAGACACCCCTGCTTTTACTGGGGAGACCAGAATCTCTAAAGTGTGTCTTTAAGATCCCAGGACCAGGCCTCTGCTGTCTCTCCGGCCTCCTGTCACTGCAGGCTCCCCTATGGCCCTGTGGTCCGGGCTGGCCTTTCACCTCCACCTCCATGTGAATTCATGTCCCTCTCCCCCCATTGCTGAGCCTTGGCACCTGCTATGCCATCTGCTGGGAATGTTCTTCCCCCGCCCTCCCTTCTTGCCTGCTTAACTCCTACTCATGCTTCAGATGTCAGTTCAAATGTTACATCTTCAGAGAAGCATTTAAGCCAGCTTCTTCTTTATTTGCTCTCATAGAATGTGTTGCTTTCCCTCAGAATATTTATGCCAGTTTGTAATTATGCACTAATTTGTTTGATGATCTGATGAACACTTGTTTCTTCCACTAGAATGTAAGCCCTAGGAGAGCAGGGGCCGTGACTTCATTGTTATTCCTGTATTCTCAGCACATGCACCGTATATTTGCTGCATGAATGATAGAAGGGTCCTGACAGTGGTTCCGTGGCAGTGATAGTGGCTTTAGCATTGATACCAGCAATGGCCTATTCTTTTCTGTAAGTTTGGGGTTATTGTTTGCTCGGATTCTTTTCTTGACCTCTGTGGCCTGGGAGATAGGAATCATCTCCAGATATAAAAATCAAGACCCAGGGAGCAGGCAAGACTCAGGGCCAGTGTGGCTGAGTCAGGTCCAGAGTCTCTTCTCCAGATTCTAGACATTGAGTTCCTTCTCAGACACAAGGCCACTTCTTTGCCTGAACCCTGACAAATGGCAGATGACTCCCAAGGACTCCCCTGGGTAGCCTGTGGGGCAGAGGTAGCCCGGTAGCATATTTTACAAATAGCCCTCTTACCTATCTTCCTTGTGCTTCTCTTTTTAATCTTTCTCTTCCTTCTCCTAGATTAAAAAAATCATTTTGGTTGAGAAGGTGAGCATGGGGGAGATTTTTTTAAACATTGGTGAGAGAATGAAAAGCAACTGGGCAGAGCACAGCTTTGCCCAACCTGTGGGGCCAGTGAGGACCTGTAAATGGTATGAAGACGGAAGGACTCAGAGGTAGGGAAATGGGTTTATTGGATTATTGCTTGTCTTGTTGGGGTTTTGGGGTCTGATCACAGCCTTATAGGGAGGGGATAGGGCTTCTCTTAGAAAGGACTGCCATTCCCACCCGGGAGGAGGTTCATCCTGGGAAATGAGGAGGTAAGAAGTAGAATTTAGCCTTTGGAAACATTTTCCTTCTCTTTCTGGAGGCTTGGATCAGTTAGTTCTGGATTCTAAAATATGGAGGTAAAAGCCAAAGCCAGCTGCTGTGACAGAAGAACCTTCAACATTTCAGCACCTTAACAGAATTAAGTTATTTCACACTTTCACAATCAATATCCCGATAAATGGTGGCTTTGTTCTAAGTGGAAATTAGGGAGCTGGTCTCTTTCCGTTTTGTGAGTCCTCCATTTTTTTAAAAAATCTTGGGCTGGGGATGTGGCTCAAGGTGGTAGCGCACTCGCCTGGCATGCGTGCGGCCCGGGTTCGATCCTCAGAACCACACACAAAGAAAGATGTTGTGTCTGCTGAAAACTAAAAAAATAAATAGTAAAAAAATTTTTAAAAAAAAATCTTTTATTTATTTATTTATTTATATGTGGTGCCGAGGGTCAAACCCAGTGCCTCGCACGTGCTAGGTAAGTGCTCTACCACCGAGCGGCAGCCCCAGCCCTGGGTCCTCCATCTTTAACGTGGAGCTCTTAAGGTCACTACAGAGGTAGAGAAACTATCTGGAGTTGGGTTTCAGCATAGCGTGAGCAAGGAAGTCCAGATCCTCCTCTAGGAAGAAAAAGCTTATTCATTCATCAGAAGAGCTGCAGAACTGAACCTGAGTAGCAGGAATGAGGCGGAGACATGTAGAGGTGGGTGCTGAGGTTTTGGATGTGTGGGAGTGGGAACATAAGTCTAGGGCAGGCAGTTGCTTATTGACATGGGAATACTTTCCTGGGAGTCAGGATTTAATGTCGGGCAAGGACACTCAGAGCCAGGGTAATATGCTGCTGAGAGGTCTCCATAGAGTCGGGCCTGCAGTAAATTAGAGGGTGATGCTGGGATTGCATTGGTAGAGTGCTGTGGAAGGGATCAAAGGATTTAGAGTGGTGGCATGAGACGATGACACTAGTGGACTATGTATTCTAGAAGGGTTTAGAGGATACTCCCTTCACGAAAGCAATAAGGCATGCACTCATCAGGAGTGTGCAGCACCACTAAGGACCTTGGTAGTGGCCGTCTCCTATAGGCAAGAGTCGAGGGTAGGAGATGCTGCCATGGAACTTGGCTCCCTGATGAAAATGGAAATGAAGGAATTTTGGATCAGCAAGGCCAGGTGCCAGCAGGTAACTGATGGAGGTGAGGTGGACTTGTTTACCGATCAAGCAGTAGAGCCAAATGGCAGCTGGAGGGCTTGACCCAAAGGTTGTGCCCGCAGCTAAGGGACTAGACATATGGACAGCTGACAAGGGCATTCTTGACTTCTATTACCAAAAAGATCAAGAGCAGGTGAATAAAAAAGATGAGGGTTTATGGCAGCCTCTGTAATAGAAGATAATGAATCTTCACCTGTTTTCCAGCTCTGAGCCATTTTTTAGACCCAAAGCCCATTGGCTGGAGGGGAGGCCACGTCCCCTTGAGGAAGGACTTGGCAATGCTACTTCAAGTATATACAATAAATATTTCCACAATCTTTCTCTAAAGGGAAATACAACTATTCATCAGAGTAACTGAACATTAGGGAAAGAGGGAACTATAAGAACTTTGAGGGAAGTTAACAGGGTCTGAGCTGGGAATCCAAATGCTACATACTAGATTGGGGGCATAATGATGCAAGGTGATAAGGGACCCCTGGTTTAATTCTGTCTCACGGTGGGTCCAATGGACCCCCATGCTGACTCTGTTGTTTCACCTGATTTCTGAGTATATAATTAGAATGGATACACTTAATAGTTGCCAAAACCTTTGCATTGGTTCCTTGACCATTAGCCCAAGTGGTGGCCTTTTGACATGCTATCTCCTTAGCCAGGATATTAAATCCAAAGCAATTCCATATTGTCTGTGGCATAGTAGAAATTAGTGCCGTCATCAAAGACAAAGAATTTTGAGGTTGGTTTTCCTTTTCCCATCACATTTCCACATGATTAATTGGTTGGACCCCTGAAAAGTCCAGATTTTTCCCAGGTAATGACAGTGGACTACCATGACAAGAGATAGCCCCAGCTGTATTCCTGCGCTGGATATGGTGTCTTTGCTAGAACAGATCAACATAGCCTCCAGCACTTGAAATGAAGCATTTGATCTTTTAAATTCACATCAGAAAAAGGGATTAGAAGTAGTTTGTATTCACACGGGAAGGACAGCAATATATATTCACTGTCTTTGCCCAAAGGCTATGTAGATTTCCTTGCTCTCTGTCACGATAGAGTCTAAAGGATCTTGGATTATCCTGATATTCTGAAAACATCATGCTAGTCCACTGTACTGATGACATCATTTTCCATGAACCTGGCAAACGGCAAGGGGCAAATACTTGGACATCCTAGTAAGAGATACGCATGTGAAGAGGTGGGAGGTTAAACCCTGCAAAGACTCAGGGTTTGACATGTTCATGAAGCTTTTAGAGGTTTTGCTCCTTGGATCTCCTACCACTAAGAAAGAGTTGGAGTGTGTGGTGGTCTGTTTTGGAGTTTTGAGGCAGTGGGCACTATGCTTGGGAATAGTGTCCTGACCCATTTATTGAGTGGCCCTGGAGGTTGCCATATTTGAATGGGTTCTAGGTCATAAGAGGGTATAGTTACATGTTTGGTAGTGTAACCTGCCTGACTTTTAGGGCCATGTGACCTGGTAAATACAATAGTATTAAAGGTATCTATGGAGGAATCTGGCAAGTTCTGTGAAGAGAATGGTAGGGAAAATAGCTAGAGTTATGGAGTGGGGCTCTGCCTTCTGTAGCAGGGAACTCCAGTGCTTGAAAACCAGCTCCTGTAGTGCTACTGGGCCCCTTCAGAGACTGAGCACTTGACCATGGATTGTCAAGTGATTATATGGCCAGAGATGCTCATCAAGAGTTAAGAGTTATTGGGCTGGGGCTGTAGCTCAGTGGCAGAGCACTTGCCTAGCATGTGTGAGGCACTGGGCGCCACATAAAATAAACAATGAAATAAAGGCATTCTGTCCATCTACAACTATCAAAAAAAAAAGAGTAAATACATCATATCTGAATCCTATGACTGGGTAGATGCGTCAGCAATCCATTGTATGATGGGACTGGCAAATTGGAGTCAGATCTAGACAGGTTCAGAGGCTCAAGTAAGTACATGAACAGGTGGCTTAGCTGCCTGTGTCATTTGTCTTCATTGAGCCAGTGTCATCTCTCAATTCATATCTACTCCCTTGTCAGGAGATTCCATGGCCACTTGGTGGAGGGGGAAACGTTCTGTATTGGTTCAAAGATTGGTCAGTTCAATATATTGGTTATAAAAGATAAGCATTGAGGACGTCTTTTACCAGGTAGAATGTCAAGTTTGGTCATCAGCTTTTTATGGAGGGAGGAGAGGTCTGAGGTGAGTTTCTATATAGACTATTGGGCAAAGGTGAATTGTTTGGTTGATTCTTCAGGGATCTGGAAAGAACAATTCTGAGTGACCAGGGATAGGGAATCCGGGGATAAGAGATGTAGATGGCCCTATGGGAATGGGTACAAAATTTTTGTATTTTTCTCTATCCCCTTAATGCTCCTCAGAGAGCATCCGGTGTAGAAAAGGCATTAAACAACTAGGGGACAGGAATGGCCAGGACTTGTCTGTTGGGTGTCAGCTAGCCTCTGTCCTCGGCTCTCCTGGGCATGTGTAATAGGCCCATGTAAAGAAGAGCATGGTAGAATGGTGGAAGCTATGCATAGGCCCTCTTGCTGAGGCTGATCTAGCTAAGGTAGCTGCTTACTAAGGCCTGCCAGCCATAGAGGCCAATGCTGAACTCTTTCCCATGATACTGCTCCTTGAGAATGACCAGCCACTTGGAGGCAATTGCCCTTGAAGGGGCAGCAATTCATCCTTATTGAGACTGACCAACTCTCAGATATAGGTTTATTTCCCTGCCTACCTATGCCAGCACCACTATCCAAAGGCTTATAGATTATTTCATTTAGTGACGTGGAATCCCAGAGAGCTTTACCTCAAATCAAGTCTCCCAACTTTACAGTGAAAGTGTCAAGTCCATGACAATGAATGCGTGACATTGGGATTCACTGGTCCTACTATATTTATTACCTGGCCATAATGTCAAAATGGGTCCTTAAAAACTGAGTTCAGGTGGCAGCTTGAGGAATGGTACCCGGCAAGGCTTGGGATTCTGTTCTCCAGGATGCTACTGTAAAGGCCGTTAAGTGGAGCTGTGTTCCAATAGCTAGAATATATGGATCTGGGAACCACAGGATGGAGTGGGATTGGGCCCTCTCACCATCATTTCCACACATTAATTTGGGGAACTTGTGCTTCTGATCCACATCTTAAAGCTCTGTGGGTTTAGAGGTCCTGGACCCAAGGGGTAAGGCCCTTCCACCTGGGGAAATAGTAAGGATTCCATGGAACCTCAAAGTTCCCTCCTAGTGGTTTTGGTTTCCTCATGGCCAGGAGACCAGCATCCAGGGAGGAGTTGGCTGTGCTGCTACATGATGTGGACAATGAGGAACGTGTCTAGTATTTTCTACCTTCTCTGGAAATTTTTCTCACTCCATACTTGACATGTGTTCCTTGGGGACTATTTTCTACATCCAAGTCTATGTCTTGGGGTCTGCTTTTGAGAGAACACAGTAAGACAATAGGATTTTAAAATTTATGTTGTGTGCAATGGAATCCATTGAAGGGGTTTAAGCAAGGGGCTACGTGATCAGATCTGAATTTTGAACAAATGACTCTCTGGTGGTGGTTTAGAGAGTGAATTGAAGGGTCCAGTGTGGACGCAGGGGGTCCAGCTGAGAGGCAATTTTAAAAGTCCAGATAAGAGATGGTGGTGGTTTGGATTTGTGTAGTGATGGCAGTAGGGAGGAGAGAAAAGCCGATGGACTGGAGGTATTTAGGGAATAGAATCAGCAAGACAAGAGCTCCCTTTAGTCATTTCAGGCTAATTTGTTCAGAATTGCTTTAGTGTGCGCACACACACACACACAACAGATTTGTCTGTACGTCATTTTTCTTCTCGATGGCTGGTCAGTGGCTCTAAGACAAGGCCTGTCTGGCTCTCCTGCCCACAGCTATCTTCTGGGAGAAAAGGGATATATGCAGACCTTGATCAAAACAACATAATGTTCCAGAACCCCTAAGAGGGACCTCTCCAGTTTAGCCTGACAGAGAGAACCTGTTCTCTCTTCAGTGAAGACTGAGTTCCAGTTCTGTTTGGGCCACTCAGAGTGGCAGCTCTGTAAAACTCTTGGGCCCCAACACTGTGGCAGTTAGCTGCTTCTCCCTGTGATGAGCAGGGGTCAGGACTGATTTGTGGGAACCTAACAGCAGCCCTTAAGAGTCCCAAGATTACTTAGTAGAGAAGTATAAGGACACAGAATGGAAGATAACACTTCAAGACTAGATTTCCTGCCATCAGTCACCCTCGGCCTTCAAGTTACCAAAGTAATGTGACTGTGTTTGTACTCAGGACCTGTTAAGCCCAATGAATTTGGATGAAGATGCTTATTATTTCATGGATCTCTTGGATGATGTTGGCTTCCTGGACACTTCCCCCAGAGCCTGGGTTTCTCATGGTTCTGCAAAATGTAGTAATAATAATGCTTAAAGGCGGTGATAATGATTTCAGAATGACTTGGGCCTGGCGATTGATCACCTGGGCCTTATGAGGGACTCAATAAATGTGTACTGGGCAACATGGGAGGTGGGACAGAGCCTCATGATTCCCAGGATGCTGGCTTGAGTGACGATGGGATACTGAATTCAGCACTGAAGGCTCAGAGGTTATTGAATATATTTGTAGTTATAGTGTCTAAAATAATGCCCACTATGGTAGGAATTCAGTGAATAATTGTTCAACTATATTAGTTAATTCATCCAGTAATATCCAACCTCAGTGATAACTCGGGAGAGTTGCTGCTATTTTGAGTTTGGGATAATTTAGTCTCTAGGTGGGACTCTTAGCTCAAGTTCAAGACCTCTTACTGATGAAGCATGTCTCTGGAGAGTTTCCAGAATTCACCTGACTCACCAATACCCTCTTTGGATGTTCAAGATTATGGGGGCTCAGAGGTGGGAGATGAAGACCCACAAGCATGCTGGGCGCTGGCTTTTCTGGGTGCAGTGGTGACTCAGGAAGGGGTGTGGAGTGGAAAAGGCAATGCCTTTCTCCCAGATCAGGAAACTACTGTCATCTTTGTAGAGGTTAGAAGTACACATTTTGGAGCTGGATAACTGGGGTTCAAATCTTCACCATTTTCTATTTTTTTCTTAACTTTGGGTAAGCTATTCAGTTCTAAGCCTTGTTTTCCATATTTGTAAAATGGAAATATTTATATCATCTACCTCTTGGTGTTGTGGGAACTAAATGTGATAACGCACAAAATCTCCTTGGTTCAGTGTTTGGCATGTGGAAAACATTCAATATATGCTTTTTAATAATAAAAATCCAATCTTTCCAGTAATAACAAGCAGTCCTTATATTCCTTCTACCCTATGAGTAGGATGTCATTATTATTCCCATTTTACCGATGGGAAAATGAAGCTAGAGAGGAAATGGCTTTACCCAGCCAAGAACATGGTTGAGCTGAGCCAGAAAGAGCTGAGCTGAGCCAACGGGTCTAGTCTTCTGACCCCAAATCTTATATTTCCCATGGCTCCTCTCCTGACAGGCTGAGTTGGTACATTTAGCTCAGGCTAGGAGCAATGCCAAAAGTTTGACTCAAATCTAAGACAGTACACATACCTGCTACCTGAGCCTTGGAGGCGTGTGCTCATATATTTGTGTGTGTGTGCATGTGTGCATGCATGTGTGTGTGTGTTTGTGTGTGTGTGTGTGTGTGTTGGAGAGGGAGGGGAAAATGATGAACTATCTCCCCTAAATCCCCAAGAACCCAGGAATCTCCAACTCACAGAGGACATGTTTTGTCCTGTTATTTTAACACCTGTCTGAGGCCATCCTATCTAGATCTGTCTTTTAAAAAGCCCTGTCCTGCAAATTAAAGAGTAAAACATTCCTTTACCGTGGATCTCCATATCCCACTCTCCAACCTGAGGCAATCTGGGAGAAATCTAAGACCAGAATATGCACATTAGAGTTCAGATTCTCTCTCTGACCGAATAAGCCCCTGTCTCTGGGCCTTGGTTTCATTCTCAGCACCAGATGGGGACTGCTCCAGTCTGACACTCCATATCTCAAGGTGGCCCCCACGTCTCCTACCTTTGAGGGAAGCAGGGTGGGATTATGGGGCAGTGACATTCATCTTCTTCCTGGGATGGCTCCTCTGAGCTCTATATTTCTTGCCTATACTGACCAGGGAATTTTCCCCTATTGATTGCTTTCTGTAATCGAGCTTAACAAATAGAACTTCCCTCAAATGATTCTTCCAACTAAACTGATAGAAAGCTAACCTTGTTATATTTATTGACAGAACATTGAAATAAATATTATAGGTCTAGAGGGAATGTTTCAGCCCATTGATTTTTTTAAGGAAATAATAAATGGAGCCTATTCCCTTTGGCATATTATGCTGGGAATAATCTGAAAAAATGCTTAGCTTGTTCAACACAGAGCTCAGAAACCCTCCTTCCACTCCCAGTGGAGCAGAGGCCCTTTGCATAAATCTGCTCTGGCCCAGACAATCAATTTTCAATTTTAATTATTTTCAAAACTCGTTTATTATTTGCTTGTTCTGTGAGTGGGGAGCTATCCTTTGTAGTGAGTTTGCAGCCAGAGTGGTCAGACCTCTGGCCTGGATCTGGATGTCCAGGATTTCTTCCTTCTACCCACCAGAGAGGACAACTTGCCATCCCTCTTCCCAGGGACCTTTGTTCTAGAACAGGCGCCTGTAAACTCTGGCCAAACCCAGCCTGTCACCTGTTGTTGTAAATAAAGTTTTATTGGAACACATCACATTTGTGCGTTGACATGCCTGTGACTCCTTTGTGCTGTGATGGCAGAGTTGAGCAGTGGAGATAGACACCACATGGCCTACCAAACCCAGGAGATCTATTGTCTGCTTCTTTGTAGAAAAAGTCCGTCATCCTCTGTTCTTGAGTTTCCTCTCTCTTGTCCTTCTAAATGAGGTTGGCACACTTCAACCCACTCACTTGGGGGTGGCGCTGTCCCAAGTGGCCACCACAATAACATTAACCTACACCTACCAGGTGCTCTTCTAGGTAGCTGGCACAATCCCAAGGGGTCCATTCATCTTCATTCACACTCACGACAGTCCTGAGAGGCAGGGTGATCATTAGAACTGTTTTTAAAATGAGGAAACTGAGGCTCAGAAGAGGAACTCATCCAAGGTGATACAGGTAGAAAGCAACAGAGCTGGAGTAAAACTCCACCAGACTGGCTTCAGAGAGATTGTCAGAGGGGGTGGAAGACCTCAGGGAAGATCCAGGTCTGCGTCCCCAAAGTCCATATGGGGAATCTTAGGTCTGAATAGCCGTGATATAGTTGATGACAAAGCTGGAGGTTGAATCCAGATAACAGGTCCAGGCTGTGTCTTGGTGCTGTCAATATTACCTGGTTCTGATAAGCGTCTCTTGATCAAGGCCAGGCAGGGAGCTTCAAAGAGCATTAAAGTGGATCCCTGTGTCACCTCCCCCCACCCTATGTCCCACTCCACAGGACTTTGAGGGCTAAGCTATCTGCTACGTCAGTCATTACACCTCCTCCTCACAGTCATTTCTTCTTTGACTGGCCTGTGTGGGTGGAGGAACCTGGCACCTGGCTCAAGGGCTTCTTTTTCTATACAGTTTCAACATTCATTCAAACCATGAAAGGTAGCTGAGCACCTTGAAGAGATGGCATTTAGTGAATTCAGCAAAGGTCATCTGCAGCCCTTTGGGAGGGAACTTAGACTGGGTTGTAGACTAACATGCAACCACAGTTTGGGCTACGTCGTGCCGGTCTTTCCCCATTAAATCAGATTGTCCTTTGACCCTTTCTCCTCCCTGGATCTTGCCATATTTTTGACCTTCTCTTCTCAGCCAGATGGAATGAGTCCTACTCTATCATTGTGCCTGTGTCCTGCCCTGGCATTCATTCATCTCAGCCCACTCCAATCTGATGTCCACACAGAGTCCACTATGAGATGGCTCCAAGAGGCCCCTGATGATCCCCAAATTCAAGGGCAGTCCTTAACAGCCTGTATCTTCAGGATTTCTCCTGCCTTTGAAGCTGGCGATCACCCCCTTCTTCTTGCAAGTTTTGTTCCCCAGCGACTCTCCCTGTTCTTCTCCCATCTCTACAGCGTTGCCTTCCCAGGGTCCTGTTCTGATTCTTTTTTCATCTGCCCAGTTAAATCTTGTGATGGCTTGGGCTGCATTCCAGGCCCTCCTCTTACCCCATTCAGGGAGAGGCCACGGTTCCAAACACCACTCATTCCCCCAACAGTTCCCCAAATATCAACTGGCAGCCTAAGTGTGCTTCCTGAACTCCCGAACATGTGTATGACTGGACATCTCCCGGAAGTCCCTCCAGTAATTCAGCCAACCTTATAACAAGAAACTCATGATTATCCCAGCCCATAAATTTCCAATATTGATGAGTTATTTCACCACCCACCAAGCTGTTCACACCCCAAGCTTTTGCTTTCTCCTCTTTATCATTGGTTCTGTGGATTCGGCCCTTAAAGACCTCTCATTTTTTTTCCATTTTACTCTTGATGCAATGGCCTCAGTATAGACCCCTATTCCCACTCTCACTTGGATAATTAATTAGTTAATTAACAACTATTTATTCCTATTACTATGAGGCACTTACAGGGGAAAACAGGATTGAACACAACAGACAGGGACTTAGCTCTCCTAGGCTCAGCATCTTCGTAGGGGAGGACCTCAACAGACAAGAAAGCATTTCCATAAGATGCATCAGGGGCTGGGGCTGGGGCTCAGGGGTAGAGCGCTCCCCTAGCACGTGCGAGGCCCTGGGTTCGATCCTCAGCACCATATATAAATAAATAAATAAATAAATAAATAAAATAAAGGTATTGTGTCCAACTACAACTAAATAATTTAAAAAATATATATTAAAAAAATAGTATCAGGTAGTGTCAGTCCTGTGACGAAAGTAAAATTGAATGTTTGTGTGCAAAAGTGACCAGAGGTGAACTCCTGGGGATCAGCAAGGGCTCTCTGAGGAGGTGACATTGGAGCTGGGACCTAGATGACAAGAAGCCATACTAAGATGTTCCAAGCAGAAGGAACAACCCATGAGGACTCTCTAAGATGGGGTAAGCTTGGTTGGGTTCCAGGAACACAAGACGGCTGTTGGCTGTAGCTGGTGCGCAGTGTGCCTGGGGAGGATGCATGGCGATGGGTTCCAGAGGCCGGAGAAGGCCTTAGCTACTGGTCCCTGCTGGCCATAGTGGAGGGTTTAGATTTTCTTCTGAGGCACTGAGCGAGCTCTGGGAGGGCTGAGCAGAAGGTTCTGGTGTGTAATTTAGAAGGCTCACTCTGGGTGCTGTGTTGAGAATGGGTAGGTCGAGTGTGGAGGCAGGGAGACAGAGAGGCTGTTGTGATAGTGTGGGTGGGTGGGGGCAGTAGAAGTGGACGGGAAGGGGTGTGGTGGGGTGGGATTGTTTTGGGGTGCGAGGAAGAGGACACGACACAGCCTCCTTAAGACCTTATCCTCCTCTGTCTGTGCCTCCTTCATAGAAAAGAGAGGCCACCTCCGTCCCACTCTCCTGCTCTGTCCTGGCACAGAGATGGCTTGAGGGGCCAGATTCTTATTGCCTGGAATCGGGCCTGGGGCTGAGCCACTTGGGTGGGTTCTGGTCACAAACTGGGCCATCTGGGGTGGGGTTGGGTCATCCCCCTACTTCAACTGCCCTGGTTCCTGGTTGCTGCCCCCAACCCGTGAAGGCAGTTGAACTTAAGGCCGCTGGTGTGAATTTCCAGGGACACCAAATAAAACACGACACACACTTCTGACTCTTGGGATACCTTCAGGTTCAAAGGGAAGACATTGTCCTTCCACGCCACATCCCAGCCATCTTTTTTTTTTTTTTTTTTGTACTGGGGGATTGAACCCAGGGGTGTTTCAACACTGATCCACACCCCAGCCCTTTTTCCTTTTATAGTTTGAGACAGGGTGTCAGTTGCTTAGGGCCTCGCTGAGCTGCTGAGGCTGGTCTTGAACTTTCAATCCTCCTACCTAAGCCTCCGCAGCTCCTGGGATTACAGGTGGGGACCCAGGCTTCATCTTTCCACTCCTAATGACCACCCTCAGTGAGCAGAGACCAAGGACAGTATGTCCCCAGGAACCCAGCACGTAATTAGCGTAGTGGGCCTCTTAGAGACTGGGGTTCCAGGAAAGATCCTGGGGGGGGGCGGGGAGGGGAGCCGCCACTGCTCAGCTCCAGTCATTGTTGACACGTAGGAAGTTAAACATGGTGTTGCCAGATCTTCCGAGTTTTCCAGAGAAGTCAGAAATCTGGAATTTTATGTGACATCTCCTGAATTTTGTATGTTGGCAACTGAAGTCAATTAAAACAAAAATACCAGCGTGGGCCAAACAAAGCACCAGGATGCATTTGGCCCGCGGGTGGCCGGTTTCTGATGCCTGATATAGAATCACAGAGGGACCCAAGGAGTAGTTAGGATCTAACAATAGCCAGGCGCACTGCTGATGCTGACTGCAAATAAAAGGCACGAGGAAATGTGGACAATTTAGCAGCATGCGTTCTGACCAGGAGCGCTTGGCTCACATCTGTACAAGATGGAAATGCTGGTGATTTATCATTTCCGCTAAATTCGGAGCAATATCCAGGGTGCCTGTGAATACTGGCTAGCCAGTTGATGGTTGGATACAAAGTATGTCGTGCCTATTGTCATTGATGTGCATATTCATTTTTTTTTATTCATTCATTCACCAAGGTCTCATGACGACCATGTAAAACACAATCCTGGCTTTGCATCTTGTTAAAAATGACTTGTAATATCAGAGAGGATAGAATAAGTGTTATAAGCGTCACAGGTAAAGGACTGTGGAAGTGAGGTAGAGTGATCAGATTGATTAGCTTCAGAAAGGAGGTGATATTTAACCTGACCCTTGAAGGATGGATGAGCCGCTGGGGAGGAGGTAAACTTCGGTAAGGACTCTTGTCCAGAAGCAACAGAAGTAAGTGGACATAACCAATCCTGATGGTTAATTGGATGCATCAACTTGACTGGCCGTGGGGGGCCCAGATAGCAGGTTCAACATTATTTCTGGATGTGTCTGTGAGGGTGTTCCTGGACGAGCCTAACATTTGAATGATGGACAGGGTGAAGCACATGACCCTCCTCACCCTTCCAGTCCACTGAGGGTCTAAAGCAACAAGGCAGAGGAAGGTCGAATGGCTCTCCTGCTTGACCTCGTGGTCTTCTCCCACCCCTGGTCAGGTTCTTGCACCAAGCACCTGGTTCTCAGGCCTTTGGACCCAGATTGGCATCGACACCGCCAGTTTTTCTGGGTCTCCAGCTTGCAGGTGGCGCACTGTGGGACTTCTCAGCCTCCACACAACCCTGACTGATACACTGATGAACACGAGGCTGGATGCTAGGCATGGGGAAGGCAGAGACTGAGGAAGCCATGGACTCCAGGGAGTCAGGAAGTGGAGAATCTAGTTCTCAGCAGCACAGGTTGGAGCGGGATTCAGCAGCCAGGGCCTTGGCTGTCTGCTTCTGCCCAGGTAAGCCTCCAAATGGCCCTGAGATCCTTGTGGCACTTGCTTGGGACTCAGCATCCCAGCAGGCATTGGCTGACTCCAATGGGGACGTTAGGGCACATCTCCCGCAACTCGCCAGACAGCTGAAGGGTCTGGCCTTCTCTGTGTGCACAGCTGCTGGAGAGCAGGGGGTGGTGGACATGGGAATTGTACTCTGGCCATGATGGCAAGTCCTCGTTGTGCTCATGCTTGACAGGGCATCCCAAGTCCTCCTGATGAGCAGCTACGTGAGGGGAAGTGCAGGGCCTCATGGGGACTCCCGGCTCTGTGAGATGGGGGGACACGTGGCTGAGTGGGGAGGCCTTACTACCCTCAGGCTTCCCGGATCCAGCCACTTCCGCCTCTGTGTCCGAGGTAGTCAGGGGCTTGGGGCTCCCTTCCTCCTACTAGACCTGGGGTTGCTCCCGCCCCAGGTCTCATTCCTGCTCATCAACTGGAGTTTGCAGAGTCCAGTTGCCTAGAGACAATCGCCTCTGAGTTCCTCTTAAAAGAAGAATGAACAAAACTGAAAATTAATTAGTATTGGAAACAATCTAAACCTATAGTAATAAGGGATTGATAAAATACATTTTAGTATATAGAATAGAATTAGTTTGTTCAGATGACAGCACAGCCTGGCATTTCAACCCTATTAAAAAAAGATACCGTACTCCCACGCACACAGAAAAATGACTGGAAGGATGTACATTAAACAATACTTTTTTTTTTTCATTGATGAGGAGCAATGAAACCTGAGATAGAAGCTAGGAACCTATCCTTTGTCCAGTAGAACAAAGGAAGCCACTGGGTCCCCATGGAAGCAGATACTGTCATTATTGTTTGAAATCATTCCTCTTAATAAAGAGCACTCTTTTAATACCCGTCATGAAAATCAGGGGGCTTGCACAGTGTTATGTGGAACATAGACCCCGCCGGACAGAACCAAGAAGATGGCTGAGAAATGGGTTGATGGACACACCTAACTTGTCCCCAAATTGCCTTCCTGGCCCCACCCAGGGGTGGTAACCATCTGCTTGGCAGTTCCTCTTGGCCAGTGGAACGTGGGGTCACCGGTCCATCAATCCAAGGCCCGTGTCTTTGTCTTCCACAATGATTTTGCCCTTGAGATTTAGGACACTTTTACCATAATATTTATTCAGTTTTATGGCTTTAAATATAACACTAACTCCTAATAATCAATATTGATTTAACTATAATATCTTATTTATGGACACCGTGCTCTGGTTTGCATAGGGACTCCAACTCTAATGCAACAGCAATCAGCCACTCACTCCCCTGGCCCTGGGCCAGCCACGTCAGCTCCTGATGAACGGCTGGGGGGCCAGGATGGAGCTGGAGGTTTTGGACGCTCATTTCTCCTCACCCTCTCCCCAAATGGCTGCCTCCTGCCAGCCGGAAAACCACGCGGCCATCCCGGGGCTGAGGGTGGCTATTTGTTTCGTGCCATGTTTCAGCTGGCTTCACTGGAAGGCAGTTACACTCGTTCTAGGTGGCAATGTGATTAGAAATGGGACCTCGAAGGAAAGAGAAGTACCCAGAAGTAGAAAGGTTAAGTAAGCCTGGGAAAATAGGGACCTGCCCTCGCCTCATCCCGAGTGGCCCCGGGCAGGACAGGGTGGATTTCTAGAGATGTTATTATTGGTGCTATAATTAGCACTGAGGACGTGTCACCACTGAGGAGGCAGCCAAGCTGGCAGCTACCTCTTGCAGGGGGGGACATTGGCCTGGCCACCCTGATCCTGTGTGACACAGGATCATGAGGAAGGGCAGAGGAAGCCAGAACTGTTTTGCCTGAAGACTCAGAGAGACTGGTGGAGCTTGCTGAAGACGGAGAGGTTAATGCAATGGTCAACTCTTATTACCAAGGGCTGTGCCTCCCAGTGACCAGAAGACAGGCCCAACTGCCCAGAGCATTCTCTCTTGCCCTTGAAGTTTCTGGGAATCCCCATTCTATTTGGTGAGTGTGGTAGAGATTTATATTTACCCCCCAATAACAACCCTTGACCCTCAACACAACAACACACACACACACATTCACACTTCTAAAAACAGCTCTAAATTTCACAAGTGAAGTTTATGGTCTAGGTTTGCCTAATCAAGGCATCTCTTGCCCTGGGCCGTAAATAGGTTGAGGATGAATTTCAGGACTTTTGGAGGGTAAAGGGAGTCTGGCTATCTTTTATTACATTTGAATCTGAGAAGATGTGGTAGTTGGAGCTGCTGCAGCTATCTTGCCATCAGGTGGTGCATGAGAAAAAGGCCAACAGAGAAGTAACCTGAGTTTTCTCCCTATCTGCAGTCCTTTCTTAGGGAATGCCCTCCTTCCCCGTCCCCAAAATTTACAAGGGAGCATGCGACCTTCATTCCTGGTAACAAATGGCTCATTCAGGGGTGAGCACCTAATCCAGTCTGACCAATCAGATATTTCTCCTAGGAGTTTGGAACTGAGAACAGGGACTAAATCAAGATGGTACTGGGCACTAGAATGGCATGGTCATGTAGAGTTGGGGCCCAAGCTGGGGGTCCATTTACTCTTGGGACAAACTTCATTCACATGAAGTCAGAGTTATGGGTGGCCACAGAGAAGCAGGCATATAATGATGTTGACAATGATGTTATTTTGGTTATTTATTTGTATGTTACAGAGCAGTTTTAGTGGCTTAAAACAACAATTTATCTCTCATGGGTTGACTTGGACTTGGCTAGGTGATTCTCACTTGGAGTCTGTCATGCTGTTTAATCAGAGTATGTCTGGGGTCGGTGTCATCTGAGAGCTCAGCTGGGCTGGATGTCCAAGACGGTTTGTGCATTGACTAGCGATTGACACTGATTAGCAATTGATGGTGGCTGGCTATTGGCACTGGCTATTGGCACGGAGCTCTGCTGGGGCTGTTTCCAGAGTGCCTACAGGTGGCCCCTCCATGTGGCTTGAGGTTCTTACTGCACGGTGGCTGGGTTCTAAGTGGAAATGTCCTGAGAGTAAAGAGAAGGGATGCAGAATCGCCAGTCTGCTGGAGGACTAGACCTGGAAATAGCATCATGTCACTTCTGCACTATTCCTTTGGTCCAGGAGCCACAGGCCACTCTCTCCAGGGGAAAGGACAGTGCTCCAGGGAGGGAATTAGACATAAGCTAGCACAATAATAATAACCTCTAACCGTAAGTGTTTACATGCACCCATCTCCCTTCACCTTAGAACAAGGCTTTCATTATCCACATTTTACAGATGAGGACATTGACGTGTGGAGGGGATGGAAATTAAATATGACAGACGTTTCAGTGTCAAGCAGTAGAATCTTCAACTAAAAGAAGTTTAAATGATGTGTCTATTTATTACCTCATTTAAGAGAGAACGTGAAGCTGGGGGCAGATCCCCACCTGTAGCTGGTGGCTCAAAAAAAAATCTCATCAGGTTTCTTCCCAGCTTTTCACTCTGCTACCCTCAGAATGTGGGCGATGTCTCCTCTCACCCTGGCAAGATGGCTGCAGCAGGTGATCTCACAGCTGCTTACAGGTGATAGGACTGGGGGTTGACACCTGACAGTCTAGACCAATCAAGCCCCCATGTCTAAGACTGCACGAGAAGGATCAGATGCTCCTTCCGTCTCTCCCCTTAAGCTTCTGCAGACCTTTCCGCGTTATGGCGCGGTACTGGGCTAGGTCACCCACTGGCAAAGGGGGATTGGATTATCAGGACTGGTTAGACCAGTCAGGACACATCCCAGGAGCTGGACTCATTACTGTTTGATTTCTCAGCAAATTCTGTATCCTGTTAGCGAGGAGGAAGGTGTGGGCAGAGCTATTGTATAGGCAGCCAGTAGTTTCTGCCACATGTGGTTTTAAGAGGCAAAGAGGATGGATGACCTCATTCCTGTTGGAACACGGGATGGAATCCATCCACTGCCACTCTGGGTACCAGTGTGGCATTGAAACTCGAGCGGCCTCTTCCCTTTTCTAGGTCTGGTTTTCCCCATGTGCTATGAGGGGACGGGTGGGGCTGAGAGATTTCTAGCAATTGTCATGTCCTTAATGAGTTTCTTCTCCTCTTACTATGCAAATTCTGTTTTTCAAGCTTGGGATGGCCCATGGCCTCTGGTCACAGCACAGGGAGCCCAGCAAGTCATAAGTCATGACCTTGGGTGCTGATAATGGGTATAGACCAGTCATGTTCCAATGAGAACCGATGCCTCCACTCTTCACAGGATGCCAGAGGAGTCCTGGTCTCCATATGGAGATTTCAAAGCTCCCACACCCCTTGTGTTACTGACAAGGGTCCATATAAGCAGCTGGGTTGTGTTCTCGACGAAGATTTCATTTCGTACAGAGTTGGTGTAGAGAGCTGGGATTAGAGCATACTGTGGGTAAGAAAGACCCAGATTCAAAGTCTCTCTTTCCTTCTTCCCAGCTGTGTGAACTTAGGATGGTTATTCAACCACTCTGGGCCTCAGTTTCCTCATTTGCAAAATGAGAATGACTCTGTCTTTACTATGATTTAAACACATGGTTGGTGTTCATGCTATGCAATTTGACATTTTTCAGGTGGTTGTGCAATCTCCTCCCCACAGAGAATCTAAGGTCTCTGAGACCTGGACAGACCAGAGGGAGGCAACACAGTGTCTCCCACAATGGCTGGGGCAGCACGTGCTCTGCTAGTCTGGTTGGACACTGAGTGGTTCTCGCTGTGTCACACATTTTAGATGACAGAGCACAGTGGTTGGAGGTTGGGGCCAGTGAGGGGACTGGAAATATTGTCCCATGAGGCAGGACTGAGGCAGCTCAGCCTGGAGAAGATTGGGCAGTGAATCCTGTTTTTCTCTGGACCCTTGAAAGGCCACCAAGGGCAGATACAGTGGCTTCTTTGTGGGATCCCCCTAGCAGGGCAGCAGGGGCCAGGGACTCATGGAAGTTGTCCTGCAGCAGAGGAGGTACTGGAGCTCATGACTGTCCAAAGCTTGATGGGCCAGCTCTGCCCATAAGAAAGCTCTGTCCCTTCTACACAGTGACGTCATGACAGCTGAGGATGCAGCTACCCTTGGCTCTGACCCTAGCTGCTTTGTGGTTCTGGCTATGCCCACCCTGTAAACACAAAGCCCCTCATCAGCTCTGAGTTGTGTCACTTGGGGGTTTAGATTCCCAGCATCGGGGGATGGTCACACCTGTTCTCCCTGGCCCCGCTCTGGGGGCACCAAGAAGTTCATAGGGTGCCAGGCTGCCTCTGGCCACCCAGGGACTGGACCATGGGGCCAGCCCAGGGAGAGAAAATAAACTTGCTAAGGGCCCTAGACTCTCTGGATGGCGCTTCTGATACCCAGGAGCGTTCAGTAGGCAGTGACAGCTGTAGGGGGGTTTGGGGGGGAGGTAGAGGGAGAGGGAAAATACATTTTTAAAGATAACCTGGAGGCAAATATAATATTTATACTTATTTATCCTCAGAGCTCACTCACAAGGCCCCAGACATGTCTAATGAGCAGGAATTGCAAAATGGCCACGAGTCCTCCCCGTTTGCTTCGCAGAGTCTCGGAGCAGTCACATGGACCCAGATTTTTCAACTCTGTGACCGCTGCAGGCAAAACGGCTGTAAGGAACACCAGGACGAGCAGCAAGCGCCCCACTCCCAGAGGCATCCAGCCACAAAACTGCCAACCCAGGAAAATGAGGTCCTCCCTCCACCTGCCTCCTCGCAGAACACGGAGCGTCCACACGTAAACACATGTGCCCGTGCTTGGGGGGCTGACACCGTGTGCACATGCACACATGCACGGGGAGGCCCTTGGAGACCCACGTGCCCTCACGGCCTCCATCACCGAACTGCTGACATACCCCGGCCAAATCCACACACTCCCAAATAGGCGCAGCCCAGGGCACGTTGGGACAGGCTTCTCCCCGGCTCCAGCTTTGCTCTGGGTCAGGGGTCTTGCCTGCTCTGCTCCTTCTGGGCACCAGGAATCACAGACAGTATGTGAAGAGGCTGCCTAGGTATAGGACCACAGAGGATTGACGGGGACCTGCCGGACCTGCTCTGGAGTGAGAACGACATACAGTTTACTCCAAGGTTAACTCAAGCCTGCATGCAGAGATCTATAGAGAGACATGTATTTATCACACACACACACACACACACACACACACACACACACACACCTACACACCTACACACCCATGTGTAACACATATGGGAAAAGACATGGTTATAGGCAGGTATATAAAACTATCCCAGTGCTGCCCAGTCGGACCTGGTGTTAGCTTCTAGGCTTTGTTCTCAGGGGGGATGAAGCCCTAACTGATGGGACTATGTCTGAGTCCCCAGACTGAGTCAGGTTTGCTGTTATAAGCTCTTGAAGTCACTTCTGGTCTTTTTTCTTCATAGCACTTAGGAGAGCTGTCCTTCTACCTCTGTCTGTGATATTGATTTTTTAAAATAATTTTTTGTAGTTGTAGATGGATAGCATGCCTTTATTTGTTTCATTTTTATGTGGTGCTAAGGATCGAACCCAGCACCTCACACCTGCTAGGCAAGTGCTCGGCCACAGAGCTACAGCCCCAGCCCCTGATATTGATTTTTACAGTGTCTGTTACACAGGCCGGTAAGCTGCAGGAGGGTAGGGCCGTATCCCTTTACTCTATGTTGTATTTTGAATATTCAGCATACAGCAGGTGCTCAGGATACAGATAGCTGAATGTAGACCCTTTTCTTCGGTTGAGTCTCCTTTTTGGGTCCCATGGTGATCAAATTCCACACCTTGGCACCAGGAGGGTCGTGTCTTCTAAGGCTAACAGCCACGGATTCCCAGGCTTGGTTTGAAAAGTACAAACTTCAGATGCAACACCGACACCGGCTGTATTTCTGATGAGGTGATCTCCCTCTTCTGTGCTGCTGGCAGCCTGCTCAACTGTCTACTTGGGAATCTAGACTACACACAAATTCCTTCCCCATGGCTAGATTGTGACTGGCCTGTCAGGCTATGAGGGTGGGGTGGAGGATGGATTGGAGCATCATAATTAATCTAGGTTTTCATAGGACAATGTCATTTCCCAGTGTAGTCTATTGGCCTGAAAAGTATCCTTCTGGAAGGAGCTGCGTATTCTAAAAGCTGTGGTTCAAAGTCTTCATTCACTGCCCTTTTGCTGGGTCGAGTGTGACCAATTTTGCTACAAGTTAAGAGGGGAGGCTGGCAGGACCGTCTTGACCTACCAGAGCTGGTAAGTAGCAAGTTTTGACTTCCTCATTATGCTAATTTCTGTCAAAACATTGCTCTGGCTTTCGGCTGCATACCTGTCCCCTCACTTCCAAAGGCAAAGAAAGGACAGCAATTTCCTGGATGCTGTGGACATAAACACACTGGGAGTTATGCTGATTGATGACTATTTTATTTAAAAGAAGGGTTTCTGCTAGGTGCGTTGGCACATGCCTGTAATCTCAGCAGCTTGGGAGGCGGAGGAGAATTCAAAGCCAGCCTTAGCAACTTAGTGAGGCCCTAAACTACTTAGTGAGACCCTGTCTCTAAAGAAAACACAAAAAAGGGTTGGGGATGTGGCTCAGTGGTTAAGTGCTCCTGGGTTCAATCCTCAATACTCAAAACAAACAAACAATGAAAAATAACAAAATAAAATAAAACAACAACAACAAAAAACCCAAGGTTTTCTGTATAGCAGCTCCAAAACCCTCACCCTTTGGGGATAGAACCCTTCCAGCATACATAAATGGCTTATAAATCTGTGTATTTTTTGTTTCTTCATGTAATGATGAACTGCCAGGTATCACGACTGTGGATGGGAAATCCTTGGTTCAGATGCTGGGCCTCAGACCCCATGACTGGCCATCATATAGTGTCCCCTTCTCCTTTCAACTTATATGGGATGTAAAAATAAAGAAAAACAATAGGGCAAAATTAGAACTCCAAACCCTCCACCACGCTCAGGGCCCTATCCCTGGAAACCTCTGGGTTCTGTGTAGTGGAAATGGATGCTTTGGTGTGATCCAGAGCCTTTTTCAGGGTGCAGGGCTCACTCCCCAGCTTCTGCAGTGTGGGCTGCTCCCAGCTGAGTTCCTTTCTGGGAACAGTTCTTGCCTGAAGACACCTGTCCAGCTCCAGGTTATGCCTCCTCCCTGGGGTCAGTCCACACTCAAGGACTGGCTGTGCAAGGGGACAAAGGCCTGCTCCCTGTCCCCAATCCAAGCCTTCTCCAAAGTCCTATCCAAGTCCCAGAGACCTAAGGGTCCCCTGAGGCCCCTGCTAAGGCTGCCTCACGGTTCAAACTCTCCCTCTACCCAGCTCTGCTTCCTTCAGCCCCGAGAGGCGTTGAGTCCCTTATAAACTCTCTTCCCCCAAATCTCCACCCTACAGAGTTCCCTGGGGAATCTGACTCGCACCTTGGTCCTGTTCAGCACTCATTGATTATTTTGAAGGACATGTGAGATTGTATGTGTCATACCTATGGAATTTATCACGACCTTATGATAATGCGGAGTCGTCACAATTCAGGGGTCAAGTGTGTACATTTTCAGGTGTCCTTTGCCTGGGTCTTGGTGGATTTTGAACCCAACCCAAGGTCAAAGCTCTGGACAGCAGATGGGATGTGGCGAGGCTGCTGTCAGACACCCACATGAGTCTGTCTTCTGCATCTCTGCCTGTGTTCAGTGGAGTCACTTGCCTGCACTGGGGACACTCAGGCTGGGGATGGAGGACCCCTGCACCTCCTCCCTCTCCCTTCCTGTGGGAGCCTTTGGAGGAAGGCATGAGGCTCAAGAGTTCACGCAACATCATGACCACGGGGTGTGCTCTCCTGGGGCTGTGTACACCCGGATCCCTTTTGCAGTCTCCCCTGTTCTGCGTGTGGGGAGCTGACCCCCAGGCTGCATTTCCAGGCTCCTTGGTCAGTGGTATTTGGGATGGATTTGGCCAATGAGAGGCATTGGCCAGAGCCTGGATGATGGAGGAGGAGAGACTCCAGGCTCTTCGTCTTCTCTCCCTCCTTGATGGCTTCTCCTGCAGAGGCAGATCCCCTTCATGGCTCTAGCTCCCCTATGTTCTGTAGTTCCTCTGTTGAGGGCCCAGACCCATGGGCTTTTGTCTCTCTAGGCTAGAGATGGCAATGGCTTCTTGCTTCCTGTTCACCTGGTTGGATTTCATCCTAGCTCTCACCTATGTAACCAGTTCCCTGCATTAAGTTCATTCTGTTATGCATTTGAAATGTGGTTGATGTTTTCCTGGTTAGACGCTGACTCATGCTAGAATTTTCGTTGTTCCAATTGAGTTGGGGTCTAATTGTAAAAAGAGGGATCCTTGAGCCGTCCCTAGAACCACTAGTCTCATGACTGCATCATTCCTCAGAACGGCCAACTCATCGTCCCAAGTCACCCTGCCTTTCTCTCCTTCCCTTATCCCGTCACAGAAGGGCTCCTTGCCCCATGCCTGCCTTTTCTGGGGATTTGGGGCAACTTCGTGCCTGGATTGAATGGAATTTGAGCTTGGTCCATGTAGTAAGGAAGAATTTAGGTGAGCAGGGTGCTGCAAAAGATCGATTTGTTCCACAAGCTAAATGAAGACTCCCTAGGAGAACCCCAGCAGTGTGGCTGAGACGGAGGGTCAGGAGGGAAGTGGTTTTGAGAAGCATCAGGTACACAGAACCACAGAGCTCTTTCACCCCAGAACCTTCAGGGTCCTTAAGGTGATAATGTCCTCATGAACCTCCATGAGGGGACCATAGTCCATAGTTTCCTAAGCTCATTTATCCTTAGAACCCCCCTTTTGTGGAATATACCATGGGAAACATGTCCAGTAAGATTTTTTATGGCCTACACTTGGGTTTTTATTTTTTTTATCTTTATTTTTATTTTTTAAAAGAGAGAGTGAGAGAGGAGAGAGAGAGAGAGAGAGAGAGAATTTTCAATATTTATTTTTTAGTTCTCGGCAGACACAACATCTTTGTTGGTATGTGGTGCTGAGGATCGAACCCGGGACACACGCACGCCAGGCGAGCGCGCTACCGCCTGAGTCACATTCCCAGCCCTACACTTGGGTTTTTAATGGCCCATTAATGTGCTGGGTTGGAGCTAGAGAGATTTACAGAGGAAAAATGTCCTCTTTGTGGACAGGAAATGATCATCTGCTTGGGTACAGGTCTGGGTTCACTGTATTTCATGAACTGGACGCCATTTCTTCTTTGCCCACACATACCCAGCTACGGGAGTAAGTGGGGTTCCCATCCTGTAGTGAAAACTCAAGAGTAAGCCCAGAGTGACTAGTACCACCGAGCAGGGGTGGTGCAGAGACCATGCTCAGCACAGTGCTTGGAGCGTGGCAAGGCTTGGCCAGCCTTAGCTGCCATGGTTCTCAGCTGCACTGGTCAATCTCTTTATGTGTCCTCACTGAGATCCAGTAGGGTACTAAGACCTACCCCTAGATTCAATGAGTTTCAGGATCCCCTCCCATGAATTCTGAGATTTGACCAACGCCTTGGGGATCCAAGCTGTGTAGGGGGCCCCCAGAGTCTCTTGGGTGGGTTAAAGCCACCAGGGATCTTCGTCCCTGAAAAGTTTATCCAGGTCCTTCCTCCCTGCTGCCTCCACTTGGTCTGAGCCATTCTCCAGCTCTGTCTTGTAGAGGTCTCCTCCTTACCGTGTCTTCAAGTTCTTGACTCTACTGTGCTGGCGATCTCTATGATCTGAGCTGCAAACACAGCCCTGACCCATGCAGCTGTCCTCCCATCCTCCAGCAGACACAGGGAGGTGGGGAGGAGTTGCCACGGGAGCATTTGGAAATGGAACCAAAAGGCGACTCTTGCACCGGGGACCTAATGCTCAGACAGGCAAAAACAAGAGTGTTTTTGTCCTAAAGGGCTAGTGCCCATATGGTCACCTCCCAGCCAGGGAGCAGGGAGCTTCACAGAGAGCACTTCTTGCTCTATCCTCCCCCAGGGACAGGGCCCTCCTTGATGTCTGGGGAGCTGACCTTTCCAAGAGGGCTGTGGGGGGAGATGGGGCTGCAGCTGGGTCCCAACCCCCTGCCCTCTCCAGCTTGGAGCCAAGGCAGGAAGGACCACTTCCAATGGTGACTCAGCCCTTGTCTTTGGATGGCCAGCTGCATTGGCTGGGCAGGGGCTCTGCAGCTGGTCGAGTTTGCTTCCGCCACTCTGGCTCCTGGGTTTTCTCCCCCTGACCCTCAATTTTTAATTTTGGAAGTTTTTAAACTTAAAGTTAAGTCAAAAGAATAGTCCTGTTTTGATGCTTAAGCCCAGTATCTAGGTTCCGTAATTTTAAACATTTTGCCATGTTTGCTTCATTTTTCTCTGTTCTGTATGGTATCTGCAGATGAGTTGTAGACATCATGATTTTCATCCCTAAACAGGTCTCCTGCTTCTCCTTAAGAATGGGGACATTCTTCTTCATATCCACAATGCCATTAAAGCACGGGAGAAAATTAACTATAGTTCTATAACATGGTTTAATATGCAGCTCACAGTTGTATTTCCCAATTATTCTACAATGTTTCCCAATATAAAATTTGTACTAGAATCCAACCAAGGTATATGTTTTTATGTTTTGCATTTGATCTTTTAAAATCCAGAATGGCCCTTAGCTCTTGTTTTTTTTCTTCTCGCATGAATGTTGTGAAGATTCTAGGCTGGCTTTCTTTTTCACTACTTTTTAAAAAAATTGGTGCATTATAATTGTGCATAATAATGGGATTTGTCATTACATCATTGTACAGGCACACAATACAGCAATATAATTCGGCCAATATCACTCCCTAGCACTTCCCCTCCTCTACACCTCCCACTCCTTGGTCCCTTTCCTCTATTGATCTCCCTTTGATTTTTAGGAGATCTGCCCCCACTTTCTTTTCTTTTTTCCTTACTATCTTTCATATATGAGAGAAAACATATGACCCTTGACCTTCTGAGTTTGGCATATTTCACTTAACATTATAGTTTCTAGTTCCATCCATTTTCCTGTGAATGACATAGTTTCATTTTTCTTTGTGGCTGAATAAAACTCTACCCTGTATATATACACAATTCCTTTATCCATTTATCCGTTGATGGACATCTAGGTTGGTTCCATAGTTTAGCTACTGTGGATTGTGCTGCTATGAACACATGATACATATGCATGTATCACTGTGGTAAAGTAACTAATTCTTCAGGATAAATACCAAGGAGTGGTATACCTGTGTCATATGGTGGTTTCATGTCTAGGTCAGTTTTCTTGTAGAAGTTTCTGCACACTCAATTTATCTGATTGTTTCCTGTTGATGTCATTTAACTTGTTTCTCCAAACCCATTTTGTTTGTGTGTGTGTATATGTGTGTGTGTGTGTGTGTGTGTGTGTGTGTGTGTGTAAATTGGAATTTAGTCTTAGATGCTTAACTGGATTCAGATTAGACACTGTTCACAAGAACAGGTCCTAGGTGTTGTGTATTTCTATTTGCCATGCATCAGGAATGTATCCTAATTACTTTGAACTTTTTCTTGACATTCAATTTGAAAACATGAAATGAGGCTTAATGATCATCTACTACATGCCAGTTCTTTGCACAGTTTCTTATCTGTACTCAAAATTTTGAGGATGGGAAGTGGTCATACGTATTGGATAGAGGAAGAGCTGAGGCTCTGAGAGGGCAGGGGTGGGGAAAGAAAGGAATATTTCTTTTTTTTTTTCACCAGACAAAAAATTCTATTGTGAATGGAACATTTCTTAAGTAACTGCTGGGGAGCCAGCAACATGAGAGGTGCTTGCCATCCATGCTGTGATGCCCACTTTACACAGGGGGTGTTCTGGAAAGTTAAGTGACTTGCTTGAGGTCCCAAAGTCAGTCGAGAGGCCAAGCCAGCTTCATGCTCAGATCTTCTCAGTCAGTTCCTGGGTCCTTTCTGCCAACCACTCTGCTCCCTCCCTGGATCCTTTCTCCAGGGTTTTTCTCATTGCTTGATGAATTAGTCTGGTGCCCAGATTCAATCATCCTCAGGAGGCCCTGAGTGCTGACTGTGAGGGGCTGGACACTGGGATGGGCTTTTGGAGAAGAGGCTGTCAATGGCTGTCTCCCCATGACATCACCAGGGCCAAGTAGGCTGGGTGATGGGCATGTCTTGTATTTCTCTCAAGAATTCAAGCACAGGTGGGGCAGGTGTAGCATGAGCTGGAGGAGGCCTCCTAATCCTGGGGATCCAAAGGATAGGGCACAAACCTACAGTTCAGTGAAGGCATTTGGAGGAACTAAGGCCCAAAGAAGGGTGGAGGCTGTCTTCTGCTCACACAGGCAGTTGGAGGCAGAGCTGGGAGGGGAACATAGGTGAGAGTCTGGACTCCATGCCGGGAGTTCTGGGCCCAGTTTCCACTCCTTTGGCTTATTGTTATTATTATTATTATTCTAGGGATTAAACTCGGGGGCACTCGACCACTGAGCCACATCCCCAGCCCTATTTTGTATTTTATTTAGAGACAGGGTCTCACTGAGTTGCTTAGCACCTTGCTTTTGTTGAGGCTGGCTTTGAACTTGATCCTCCTATCTTAGCCTCCCAAGCCACTGGGATTATAGGCATGTGCCACCAGCTCCATTATTTTTGTTACTCTTTCTTGGAGTGAAGAAGGAGCTGGATGGGATAGCTAAGGGGAGGGGTGCGAGATGATGGAGGTGGAGGTGGGCAGAGAGAGAACGGACATGGCACAGGATGCTGTAGGGTGGGGCCCTCAAGGTAACCCAGGTGTGGGCTGCAGGGTGCTCCAAGAAGAGCCAGGGTCTGAGGCCCATACATGAGCGCTTTTCAAATCCCGCCTGTGTTACATTTGCTAATGTCCCAGTCATCAAGGCAAGTGGCATGGCCAACTCAGATGTAATGGGGAGGCTGGGGTGGAAGGAAGTCTGTCTTCATTTCTGTAGTCTACCATCATCTTCCAGGACGCCCTCATGACCCCGAAATAAATCCCAATTCTAATTCAGCCTGATTTCCACGCCATCCCCATCTGTTCCCAAACCACCTTCCCATTGTGACTCCCACAGATGTCATGTTGAAGTCACTCCAGGATCTCAACATTTTCAAAGCCCGTGTCCCCCTGACCCCATGCCTTTGTGTGCACTGTCCCCCCATCCCTCCCACCCTGTGTCTGTTAATTCTTCAAGGTGCAGCTCCAGTGGCACCTTGGGCAGCCCTCCCTACTTGACCTCCACACAATTCGGCCTCACTTCTGGGCCTCAGAGCCTCTTCCGTGCCTCCCTGTATCAGCGCTTCTTCCTGCTGACGGGGACACACGCTGTACTCATGGCTGCTACAGCAAGAGCTCTGGAGTCAGGCTGCCCGGGCTGGAATCCTAGCTCCTTCAGGTACTGTGTCACCTTGTGCATGTCCCTTCACCTCTGAACTTCAGTTTTCTCATTTCTGAGAAAAGGGGGATAATAATGGTCCCAACTTCAGAAGGTCGTTTTGTGAATCCAATGGTGCTCCCACCAAGAGCTCAGCAGGGGATCTGTGTGTGGGTTCCCCGGAGGCTGTGAGCCCTCTGTGAGCCGCCTGTGCTGGGTGGGTCTCCTCCAGCCAGACACAACATGTGGGGCATCCTGAGATCATTCAGTGACCTGACCTCATAACAATGGGTCCCTGCAGACACAGCAGATGTGGGGCTTGCCTGGTTTTCAGCATTTCCTCGGCACCCCTGGGTGTGGGGCAAGACTTGGCTGGGCCCACAGCCAGCAATAAAGTGGATGCTAATAATATCATTATATGCTGAATAATTAACTGTCATTTAAATATTCATATGTTGTTGGGGGCAAGGCCTTTTATCAGCATCTGGGGATGCATTGGCAGAGGAAGGAGATGGATGTCAGCAAGACTGACTTTGCCTGTGAAGGGCGACCCAGGGTCCGGAGAGAGCCATTGGAGTGGCCACCAGACAGTCAGCTAATATATAACTGCAATATCCCCACGTGATAAACGGCAACTTCATAAAGGCTTGATGCATATGAGCAAGGCTGAGACAATATTGGAAGCATTAATTTCATTTGACTAATGCTTATCTATATTTTATTGGGTTCCATCTTTAAAGAAGCCCCTCTTTCTTTCATGGGAAGGGAGGTGGAGCTGAGGCCTACAGATGGGCCACTGTGGCCAGGACTGGAATGTCTTACCTGTGCTGCCTGCTGAGCAGCTGGCACAGTATGGGGTATGTGCGGTGGGCTGGCCTGGGCCTTGGAGACCTGCCTGAGGGTCTCCTGGCTCCGGCCCCTTAGATAAGAACCCAGGCTCTATGTGGAGCCAGGGGAGAGCTGCAGGGGCGTCTAGGACAGGTGGGATCCCCACTTTGTTTCTCCTAAGAGTCTGCTGGACCTGTGGGGGGAAGGGAGAGAGGGAGGGGGAGGGGAGGGGAGAAAGGAAGTTGAGATCGCTGAGAGGCTGGAGGAGAATGGAGAGTTCAAGGGAGAAGCAGAAAGTCAAGAAGGAGATGATAGAACCTGAAGGGCTGGTGACAGATGGCCTGGCTACCTGGGGGAAGAGAGGCACGTTGCTGTGGTCACAAAAAGCAAGGGTTCTGGAGGAAGGCAGTCCTGGGCTTGGGTTCTAGCTGTGGTTCTAGCCAGCTGTGTGACTTTGGGCAGGAAACATACCTTTTCCAACCTTCAGCTTCACATTTGTAAAATGGGGAAAAAATCATGGTACTTTACTGATGTATACATCATCTATTTCTGTATAAATTCTAACAAATTCGCACACACTTAGTGGCTTTAAATGATGCACATTTTTCACAGCTGTGGTGCGGGCATGGCTTAGTTGGGTTTTCCTCTGAGGGTCTTTCACAGAACTGGGTGTCAGCCAGAATGTGTTCTCATCTGAAGGATCGACTGGGAGCAGTTGGCTTCCACGCTCACCCAGATGAAATGGCTACAGAATTCAAGTCCATACCGTGGTAGGACTGAAGCCTGGTCTTGGTGCTTGTCTGCTGGAGGTGAACTTCAACTCCAGGTGTCATCCATAGTAAGGAGAGTCTCTCCCTCCAGCTTGTAGGATGTAGTTCTGTAGAGTGAAGAAAAATAATGGGAATGATAGCCATTAACCTTGTGAGTGATGGGTCCTGGTCCTACTCACGGGAGGGGATAGCACAAGGGCATGAGCACCAGGAGGCTGGGTGTGTGGGACTTACCTCATCTGTCCACCAGACCTGACAATGACAGCCAGGAATTCTCAGTGGCAGACACTGTCCCTGTGCTTTTCCTGAGCTATCTCATTTAACTGCAGAACAACCCCAGGATGTGCTGCAAAGTCACCACTGCACTGATGAAGAAATGGTAGCACAAGAGGTTAAGGGACAGCTAGTGGCAGGTAGAGTTTGGACTGGAGCCAGGTACTCTGACTCCAGGGCCCAGCCCCAGCCACCACGTGATCCAGGGCCCAGGGCTGCTGTGGAGATGAACCTCATAAGATCCAAGGATAGGTTCTGGGCATAGGCCTAATAACCAGCACCCCCAAATAACTCATTGATGATTCGGTCTCCTTTGGCAGCACCTGCCTGCACCCTGTACCCATGTGAAGTCCCACACTCATCCCCAGGATCACCAAACTGGAGCCCCAGAGATTCTGAAGGCAAAATGAGGGACACGGAGGCATGACATTTGTGTGTGTTGTTCCCTCACCTGAAACACTGCTGGCCCAAACCTATTGATCTCTGAGGCCTCGACTTAAAGGTCACTTGTTCCCCGCTGCTGCTATAACAAATCACCACACTTAATGGCTTCAAACAACATGAATTTATCATCTTGCAGTCCCGAGGGCCAGAAGTCGGAGATAGATCTCCCTGCGCTAGAATCAAGGTACTGGCACGGCCTTGCTTCCTTCTAGAAGGTCAAAGGCGGGACCCTTTCCCTCATCTTGCCAGCTCCTGGGAACTGCCACATCCCTTGGCTTGTGGCTCCTCCGTCTTCAAGGCCAGCTGTGCTGCTCAAGTCTGTCTCAGATTGCACCAGGTTGACTCCAGCTCTTCCACTGCCTCCCGAGTCTGCGTTGAGAGAATCGATTCTATGTGATTATGTGGGGCCTGCCCAGGGAATCCACGATAGTTTCCCTGTCTTAAACCCAGCTTATCTATTGGTGACTTAATTCCACCTGCAACCTTAATTCCCATGTGCCACATAACACAACAGACTCTTGGCCTCCTGGACTAGGACGTGGGCATCTTCGGGAGTCACTCTGCCACCTGCCATACTTCTTCCCATGGGGGTCTGTGTTGGCTGCCATGTTCAGTGTCCCATGACATCCTTTGCAAGTCCTATCACCACTGTTGGCGCTCTTCCTGGGGTCTCAAACTCACATTAGGGGCCAGGAACCAGTGTAAAATTGAGTGTGAGATAATAAGAGTGGTAGCACTTGGAAAGGAAAAGCTTATTTTGAATTCACAAATTTAACACTCTGAGATGACCTGCAGGCTGCCCGTTTGCTCCCGGGGTTCCTGTTTGGCCGAGCACCGTGATCCAGAGCTAGGGCTGCCGAGGTTCAGCACCTTCGTGCGAGGCCGTCAGAGGCCTGTCCCTGGGCGGTCCCGGAAGGAACAGGTCTTCTTTCTCAGAGCTGCAGCAACCTGAGCTGGGGCATATGTCCAGTGCCCTCTTGGCCAGGTACCTTGTTCAGGGCACAACCTGCATACGTCCATGGCCCCGTTCCAAGGCCTCATGAAGTGTGTGACATTAAGCACAAGTGTGGAATAAATGTCTATTGAATGTGTGATTGAATGAAGCCCAGGGGCTTCTGGTTTCTTCTCTGCCCTGCTCAGGGATTGTGACCTCCTTCCCCTGAGCTCAGCTTCTCCTGACGGGGCATGTGTGCCAGTGTGTGCGCGTGCATCTATCAAAGGCACCAGCGGCCTGGAACCCACAGCCTGTGAGCCCTCGCAGGAAGACACCAATGCCTGGGACGGAAAGGCTGAGGCCAGGGCTGACCGAGCAGGGGTTCCCACCTGCCCTTGTCGCTGCCCTGCTGCTTCCTTCCCGCTCTCCCCCCTCACCTCCTTGCATTCGAGATTCCCCGGAGGTCGAGCCTGGTGTAATTACAGGGTATCTGCTGCCTCCCTATAAATCTAATAGACTTTTTGGCCTTGTCAGATTAAAACTTACCTATCAACCCGCCGCAGTCCTCTAGATCTCCCTAAATCTGTACTTGGGAGAGAATTTATGGCCAGGAATTGCATTTTGCAAAATGATTAAAGTTGCCAAACAGCCATAAAAAGTTGCAGGAGGAGATATGGTTTTTTTGAAAGTCTGCTTAATTTATAAGGGGTGGAAGGTTTATTGTCATTTAGAGTCCACAGCGAGGCGGCGGTGGAGCGTTCGGCGGCAGCTGTGCACAGCTGCTCTTGCTTTATGCCTTTTACATGTTTTTAAATTGCCCTGTTTGAGCCGGGCCTTCTGCAGCCGCAGAAATGGCCCGGTTTGCAGGAGAGAGGCTGCTCCCCGTCACCTTGCGCTGGCTCCACTTGCCCACTCCCTGCTCCACCCCCGGCTCACCTTCCAGAAGCTTCTCCGGTTGATCTTGCCCTGGACTGACCACTCCATCCCGTTCTGTGGTCCTCTGCCGGCCTCTCTGAAGCATTAACAAGCGTTCACACGAGCCAAGCTTTTAAGTTTATAGGCGATTTCACGTGTAGTATCTTCGCACTTGTCACCCCGGATTAAATGATTAAACGAGATAAAACATGGAAAGCTCTAAACACAAGGCTGCTACCTAGTGAGCTAATAAATAGAATTAGGGCTCCCATCTATTGACCACTTACGAGGTGCCAGAACCTCTGCTCCCAGCATCACATGCATTAATTCATAGAGTCCTGGCTGCCACCCTAGGAGGTGGCTGTTAATTGCACCTGTGTTTTGGGAAGCTTAAAGAACCGAAGCTCAAGGTCATGCGGTAAATGCTCCATGAATATTAGCTATTTTTATTAACATTATCAGTGTGGGAATCTTAACTTGTGTTTCTCCCAGGCTGGCACACAGTAGGCGCTCAATAGTTCCTGCAGAATGGGAGCGGGCACGCCTCTGTGAACTCTGCTTCTGGATTGCCAGCTCGATGCTCCCCACGGCCCCCAAGTGCAAGGGGCAGGCCTTCCTCGCCTCAAGCCTAACCCAGCGCTGAGCCGAGGGCTTTCCTATATATCTGGAAAATGACTGAATGAATTGAATCCTCACAATAATCCTCCAAGGATGTTTTTTCCACTTTGCAGAGGAGGACTTGGAAGCTGAGGGAGACACGATGCCAGCTCAAACCACAGTGATAACGGCAGAGCCAGGATTTTGGATCCCCGAGTCCAGCGGTTGGTTTGTTTTCCACCACAGCTCACTGTTAGGAGTAGATCCAGAAATTTTTCTTCATCATTATCATATGTCTACTAAATACCTACTACTCACCAGCTACAGATACTATCCCAAATAACTCTCCCAACAGACTTGCAAAGTGTACGCTCTCTCCCCCAGATGTGGAAACTAAAGCTCAAAGAGGTGCATGCAGTGGCCTAGCTGCCCCTCAGCCCCAGCTGTGGGATGCTCCAGAGGCAAGCAAGTAGAGCAGAGGCTGATGGGCGCTCTCAGGAGGACTGTCTCTAAACCCAGCCTGGTGAGGGCTGGCAGGGGCAGAGGAGGGCCATGGAGGGCTCCTAGAGGAAGCTGTCTAAAACTGGCCTTTGAAGGATGAGTAGAGATGTGTCAGATAATTGATAGGGAATCAGTTTCTGGGCCAGCAAGAGCAAGGCTGGTTGGGGGGCATGAGCATTGGCTGTAGGTGGTCCTGAATTCCCTCTGGCCTCGGTCTTGAACACCACCTCCCTGGGGTGCTGGAGGACCTGGTTGGCGGAGCCCAAGGTCTCCCTATCATCTCCATCAACTATATCCAGGGTGATAGGTGACGAGGGGGCTCAGATCTCACAGGGTCTTGCAGGCCATGGTCTGACTTTAGATTTTACCCTCAGTGCAATAGCTCTGGGTGTCTTGGATCAGAGGAGAATTGTGGTCTGATTTACTTTTGTGCAGGATCACTCATCCTTTGGTGTTGAGAACAGGGTTGGATCGTCCAGGGTTCTGACAGCCACAGCCTAACCCACAGAAACTTCTCCAGATATTCTGAATCTGCCACAGCACTAGGCTTTGTACCTGCAAATCTCTTGGCCAGGAATGTCTCCCCCCCCCCCACCTTTTTTTTTTTTTTTTCCTGGAATGTTCCTGCTCATTCTTTAGGACCCAGCTCCCAGGAGGCACCCCTCCTGTGGGTCCTTTGACCTCTCCTGTAGGCCAGGGCAAAGTCACTGCTGTTACCCACTTCTAGCCAGGAGATGACACAGTGGTGTCTATTTCTGGTTCCCTCTCTCCCCTGGACCCAGAGCTCCTCTCACACCAGGACTGCGGCCAGTGTGGCCATGAGAACCCAGGGCGCATCTCAGAGGGCCCAAGGTGGGTGCCCAACAAATGCTTGGGGGTGGATATGATTTCTTTGAATACCCAAGTAATTGATGGAAGTGCTAGGTTAGCAAGTACCCTTTGTTTTAATAAACAATAAGATTAGAAGTCTGATATCATGCTACTCACCATAACATTTAAATTAAATTCAACTTATGAGGCCTTTTGACATTCAGAGGTTGAGTTTCTCAGTATTTACAGAAAGCTATAGCCTATGAGAGTCAAAAAGCAATAGTTATCTCTCACGGGCTGTTCCCATGTTACCTGGAGACTCTGAATGTTTGTTAAAACAGGATGTATTTCTTAGACTACTTCTTGTAAATACTTGTGTTTGAAAGAATACCTTGGTTAGAATATTTTCAGTGTTCCTGTAAATATGCATGTTTGTTCCTTACCATTGTAAACCCGTGTATGTCAGAGGATAGGGCTGCGTAGGGCTGCCTGAGTTTTTTTCTATTGAACCTACAGATGTAGAACTGAAAATATTTTTATTAAGCTAGAAATAGACTGTAAAAACGGTCTTTCTTGTTGGAGACTCGTGCAAATAAAAATAAAAGAATTTTGAAACAATAAAATATCCTATTGTCTAGTCCCAGGACTAACCATCCAAGCAAGGCCTAACTCTGCTTAACTTCCAAGGTCGGGTGTGTTAGGTTGATTAGAGATACAGTGTTGCCTTCTTACCAACTATAAGCTTGAGGGCATGGACCCGGAACTCAGGCGTCCCTGAGGGCCCTGCCTGCTGCAGAACAGGCCTTGGCAAATGCTCACTGATGCAGAAATGGGTGCGCATATAGGCCAGGGCTCCCCCACTCAACTCCACAGCCCCTCCTCCCACTGTGAGAATGTCTGGCCTGGCCTGAGGCCTGCTGATTACACTGCCGGGAGCCATCTAGCTCATCCCCACCCCACCCATACCGTGCTGCCATCTGTCCTTATGCTAGGCAGTGTTGTGCAAGGCTTGGAAACCTCTGGGGAAGTGCTGGGGACTACATCCCAAGCTCTGACTCCGTGATCCTGGGGATGCCCAGTACTGAGATATGGGAGATCGACTGGGTAATTGAAATGTTCAGCTTTCACTTCACTATTTGGCAAAGATGCTAAGATCCAGGACAGGTTGTGTAGCTGCTCTGAGCCTCAGTTTCCTCATCCATACAATGGATATCACAATATATCTGGAAGGCAAGCTCATCAAAGCCAAGTGGCCCAGTTTGACTTCTGAGGTGTCCTCAAGGGTCACGGATCTGACTCCCTGTTGCCCTCAGCCTACCTTGGCCTCTGACAACAGAGTGGAGATCAAGAAAAAGGCCCTCGTCCCAGGTCTGGTTGGATCCATGACTGCTGGGCCTGGTGTGGTGCGAGGTTTCAAGGTCATACCAGATTCTGTAATTCTTAACCCCCAGTGCAGAGGGCCCACGTGCACACCCGGCCTGAGCAAGACTGCCATTTGATGGCCCCTTGCTTCCCTGCTCCAGGTTGAAGAAATCCTGCTGGGTGGCTCTGTGTGATTGGGTGGCAAACTGTGACTTGTCCCTCTCAAAAGATGATGTTCAACTTCCCCCTAGAGTGTAGTGTCCATTCATTCCACAAGTGGTTAGTAAAAGCCCACCACGTGCCAATGCCAGGCAGCATAGGAGTGTAGCAGAAGAGAAAATCAAATTTTATCCTTGCGGGGTCCACATTCCAGGGGAGGAAGGTGGAAGTTTTGGGTAGAGACACACAGGTCCTAAGGTCTGCAGGCTCTCGATGTTCACTCCTGAAAGTCCATGTCCGTCTCCAAGTCCAACTCTGCAACATGTGCTCTTCGGGTTTCTGCAAGAATTCGTGAAGATGCTGTCTGTGTGGCACCTGGTACAGCTCTGGGCACATCCGAGGTGCTCAAAATTGGGGGATCTATTCTCTCTCCAGACACAGACCTTTCTGTGTTCCTCTTCTGTGTCTTTCTGCTCTGATTTTCAGGCAGCACAGGAAGGGAGAGATGCCTTTTGTGCTCAGGACTGAGGTGAACCTCTTATTTGGGTTCAGGAACAGCCTGCAGGGGAGGTGGCCTAACAGGAAGACGGAGGAAAGAGCCTCAGGGCCTCTATTCTCAGTGTGGATATTAAAGTTATTATCACAGTAAATATTAAAGAGAGAGGCGGGCCCAGCCTGAGATCTGCTTAAATTGAACAAGAGGAGGAAGACACGGTTCAACCAGAGCGAGGGAGCCCGGTCCAGACTGAACAAGAAACGGTAAGAACATTGATACCCACTTTGCAAAGTCCCTCCTAAGTGCTCCAGGCATCTCTCTGTGGAATCCGGTGGTAGTTCTAGAACCAGCAAGACCCCAACCTGAAACCCATCACTGTCCATCATAAAAATCAATGGTTCTTTTGCTAAGTGGTCAATATTTATTTGGCTTTAGCGTCGTTTAATTCAAGGCATCAATTAAAGATGGTGTCACGTCTACTGGGTCTGCAGCCTGGGCTTCTGTGTGTCGTTACCTCATCTGTTTGAGATCACTCACGTCCTTCCGTCTCTGCTCCTTTGTCCCCTTGCATAACTCAAGGACAGGAGTAATTGACGTGAAACTTTTAAAAATTAATTTCGCTGCATATGCCACTGAGGGAGAGTGCAAGTCCTCCCAGCCATTTATAACGTCACGGTGATTGGTCCTGACAAAACAATACCTTAAAAACTCACCAAAGTAAATTATGGCCCAAGCAAATGGCTGCTCCACGGCAGGGCCGGAGGCTTGGAGGGGAGCCAGGCAAAAACAAAGTAATGTGCTTTTGATATTAATAACAGAGATGATATTGATCTGCAAGCTAGTGTCACTTCTCCACTCTGGCGAGGAGATTGCTCCCGGCATTTAGTCCACTGAAAGCCACTTTCCATGCAGGCCATTTAATTTTGTGAGTCTTTAATTATGTGAAATGGAGTCTAGTTAAAGGGCCAGGTCCCAGTTTCGCCAGGCGGAGACGTGGGCTGTGATTCAGGAAGCTGTCAGAAACGAATATAACTCAATTCTTAGATCTGCAAATGCAGTTGTCTTTCTAAATGTTTATTTCATCCCTGCACTCCTCTGGCCCGGTGCCACCGTGCATCAGGACAGACACAGACTCTGATTACAGGACCACATTTTTCAAAGGACCTGAAGTTAATGTGCCTGTTTTCTGCATAATAAAAGTCATAACTCACCGGGGCCGCCAACGCCTCTCCCCTGGAAGGCTGGGGAAGGGCTGCGCGTCCCAGGCCAGGGAACCTGCCTGTCCTGCGTCTGGCCTGATTTTGGACGTTTGGTCTCCTTGTGGATCTGTGACAGCACTGGCAGACCACATATCAGACCACAGGCCTGTCTGTGGGTCAGATTATGCAGCTGCTCATGGATAGGTTCATGAGACAGACGGGGAGAAACCCACACACCAGACCACAGCGGTGTCCACAGTTCCTGATTTAGGCCCCAGGAAACATCATCACCACAGGTCTATGCCTTGGGCTTCTCTGGGTACCCCTCGGACCCTCAGCTCAGGTGGGCCCGAGTCTCTCTCTCCCTTTCTCTTATGCAGTCAGCCCTCCCCACATCATCCATATGATTTGCAAAGGTACCCTCTCATCTATGTATGAGCATGTGTGTGAGTACACACAAGTGCACATGTGTGCGCGTGCACACACACACACACACACACACAGCTCTAGAACCTCTCTCAGACTCTGCCTTGCAATTTTTTATTTTTTATTATTTTTTTGTGTGCGGGCTGCTCTGTTCCCTTCCAGTTAAGACTGTCCCAGGCTGAACTGAGGGCTCTCTTGTAGAAATGTGTTTTCAATGTTTAAATCTCAGTCTACCTGGGCTGTGCAGGGAGCATTCTGGCTGGCCTCTGGGTGTCATGTGGCAGGAACTCCTCAGAGGTGTACACACTAGCCCTGCTGTCTATAATACCTGCCTGCTGCCTGGGCCCTGCAGACTATATTACAGAGAGGGGTCAGTGCAGAAAAGCAGGTCTCGTGTCTAGAATTCAGTGGCTGAGCACCCTGGCTCAACTCCCAGCATTGCCTCAAAACAAAACAAAACAAAACAAAATAAAAACAAACAAAAATAAAAACAAACAAAACCAACAAACACCTTAATGCAGCAAGATTTTTTTCAAACTGAATTTTTATAAGGGACTACAGGGGGATGGGGTGCACACTCAGATATATTTAGGAAATGCTGGGTTACAGGAAGCCAGTCAGGTTTCTTGGTTGCAGGAGATTTCAGTGGTATTAATATACACTGTGCATCTCTAAGGGCAAGGGAATAAAATTTACTTTTTCCCCCAACTTGTTTACTGGTGACTACTTTCTTCGCCTCTATCCCCCACTCCAGAGGATTTGGGGAGTTCAGTATGCAGCTGAACATGCTTAGAGAAATGCTGATAGACCACGATTAATGTCCATACGGGCAGTTGTCATGGACACTGTTTTTTTTTTTTTTTTGGTGGCTCAGAGGCCCCTGGCTCTCCTTGCAGAAAAAAAACATTCAGAGATCTATCCCTCCTAATTTTGGGGTACACGTGGTCTATTTGGGAGTTGCTGTGGTCTGAGCGCGTCTCCTGAGGGTTTATGTGTTGGAAGCTTTGCTCCCAGTGCGTCAAGGTTGAGTTGGTGGAATTTTAAGAGATGTGACCTAGGACAAGATGACTAGGTCTCTGTGGGTGCTCCCTCCGAAGGGGATAATATATCCTGGTAGGATGCTACTTAGTCCTTGCAAGAGGGACTGTTATAAAGAAAACTTCTTGCCTTTTGTCTTACCATGTGATTGTTTCCTTCTGCTCTCACACAGTCTGGTGATCCACCTGCCATGTTGTGATGTAATATAGCCAGAAGACCCACACCAGAGCTGAGCAGAGCTGATGCTATGTTTTCTCTTGGTCTTTTATAACTGTAAGCTACATAAACTTCTTATCCTCTCAAATTTCCCAACCTTAAGCGTTTTGTTATAGCATCAGGAAACAGATCAACACAAGGCTCTATCCCTCAGCCCCAGAAGTGCACTCATAACCCAAGTTAACCCACTGTGACATTCTCTTGGTCACAATAGTTGGTTTGAAGCTAGGCACATGGTCCCATCAGAGCTACTGACATGTTAAGAGACTTTGCAGAGAATTCTGGTAAGAGACAATTGCACTCAAAGGCAGAGGACGTGAGACTTGGAGCTATGGTAGCCATTTTGCTACTACCTGCAGATCAGGAAGAAGTAAGAATGGGAGATCAGGGCCAAAGGTGGAGAGAAACCAGGTCTGTTTTTAAAAAAGATTGGTTTGTGTGCTGTGTGGAAACTGGAATCAGGAGAGGGGTCTAGCCTGGAGACTAGTGAGAAAGAGATCAGGGCTGCTTGGATTAGAGAGGAGGCGATGGAGATGCTGAGGGATGATTTCGAGGTAGTATTCACTTGGCAAATCATTGGAAGGCATGCAGAATTGGGAGGGAGAAGGACTGGTTCCCAGATTTCTGGCTTACAAAACAGGATGGCTGTTGGTGACATCTGAAAGAGGACCAGGTTTGTTTTGGGAGAAGTAGGTGGGAGGTAGCTCGTGAGTTCATTTTGGATTTCAAGGATGGTTGAGAAATTTAAGTGGACACGTTAACTCGAGGTCAGAGGAGAGCCTTGGGCTGGAGACAATGGGGGAGGATGGAAGACATCTTCCCATCACTTTAACAAACATCTGAGATGATTAATTTGCAAAAAGAAAGGTGAGCTCGGCTCATGGTTTTGGAGGCTCCAGTTCAAGCTCAGGCAGACCAACTGCCCTGGGTCCCTGGTGGGCAGGCTGGTTGGCGATGGCCTGGAGTTCACAGTGGACGGCACGGCTCACCTCACGGCCAGGAGGAAACAGAGGAAGAGGACAGGCCCAAGCCCCACAATTCCCCTGGAGCGCATGTCCCCAGTAACCTCAGGACGCCTCACGAGGCCCCACCTTCTAAGGGAACCTCCTGATAGCACCACCCTGGGGACCAAGTCTTCAACACACAGACCTCTGGGGGCCACTTATCCAAAGAGCAGCAGGGAGTCATTGGCTCTTGGAGGGTAATGTGTCACCTGAGCAATGCCAACCAAACCCACGTCCAGGATAGGAAGGTGACCTTCCAAGGTCATTGGAAAGGACCCCTCTTGGTAGAAGATAGTGTTTAAAGTAGGAAAGGATGGCCACTGAGGTGTGCTGAGGGGTCAGCAAGATGAGGGTTGAAAGGTGCCCTTTGGATCTGGGAATAGGAGGCCGTTAGTACCTTTAGCCAGAGCTGTTTGGGTGGGAGAAAGGAGTGGAAGTCAGACTATTGGGTGGAGTAATGAATGGGAAGGGAGGAAAAAATCAGAGCAACAGTAATAACGGCTCTGGTGAGTGAGAGTGGACATTTGCTGCAGCAGGCCCCGTTTTAAGTGCTGCACGTATATTAACCCATTTAATCCTCCCAGTGACTCTTGGAGGGATGTACAAGGGGAAGCCAAGGCTCAGAGAGGCTTGGTGATTTGCCTGAGGTCACACAGCTGGTAAGGAATGGAGCTGGTTTCAGTGCCCAGGTTCCTAACCATTAACTTATACGGAGGAAACATAGAAAGACAACTTTTTTGAGCAGTTTTTTTCTGTGAAGGAGAGAGACAGATCTGTAACCGGAAGGGGATGTGTAGTCAAGGAGGGTTTGATTCTAAGATGGGAGAGACCGACATGCTTACATGTCAATAGGAAGAGTCTTTTAAGAGGAAGTAGGTGGAGGTAGAGGAGAGAGAAGGAAAGCGGAGAATGTGGGGAAGCAGGGAGAAGGGCCCCTCCTGGGGCGTGGGGGAGGGAGGGGGCTTGACTCCCAGGTTCTCTGTGAAGCAGGGGGGAGGTCACGTGATGAGAACAAGAGGGAGCACAGGCACCTCCAGGTTGGGGGTGAGTCCTAGAGCAGGAACCGGTGATGGCTGCCAAGGGGCCAGCAGTCATGACCAGAGAGCAGGATGCTGGAGTTAGTGGTGCTGCCCCGAGTAAGGGCTGGGGCGATGGGACAGGGTGTGGTGGCTGGGGAGTGGGAGACAGGTCACTGATAATGAGGTCGAGGACCTGAGAAGTCCGTGTGGCTCTGTGCGGGTTGGATGCACCCAGGGCGGAGGCACCACTTAGCGTGGGTGGGAAGACCCGGGCCAGATGCCTGGGCTGTGGTGACTGAGGCGCTGGCCCAAGGTCAGCAGCCATGTGTCCATCCACAGCAAGCCCAGGGGAGAGGGGTGCAGAGGGAACCACGTGACCTTCCCAGGTGCACTGTCTGCAGGTGAGAGAACAGCCACGAGAGGACTCAGAACCCCATCTCTGCACCCAGGGGCTAAGAGAGCCACCAGTAGCCCGCGGAGGGGTCCGCAAGGGAAGCAGAGAACTCAGGAGAGCGTCTGGTCCCAGCGGAGGCAGGGGGTGAGGGGATCCTTGGAGGCACCTCTGGACTGTCAGGTGGGACATGGGGACAAGAGAAGGGCAAGGACAAAGAAGATGAGGGTGATGGGTTTGGAGGAGACTAGTGGCTCAGGGACACACAAAGTGAGCCATGACCATGATGGAGGTGTGGAAGGTTGGCATCCCTGGTCTCTGAAGAGGCTGGCTCCAGGTTCCATTGCCAGAGGACGTGTCTCAGCTCAGGGCACAGCTCCCACTCCAGCCTTGGAGTCCTTCAGCTGACCATTGGGAGCTTAGTGGGCTGTCTCCTTTAGATGGGCAGCACAGCTCCTGTCCACCCCAGCCCCTCAAACAGCTCTACTCTATACAGCTAGCCTTTATCTTTGTTCTCTGTTGGGCTCCACTTGTGCTTTTGACTCCTGATGAAGGATTTGAACTCTGGAGTCAGACAATGCTGAACCTAAATTTAGCTCAGCCATTTAAGGGAATTGGGGCAAAATCACGCCTTAGACTTCTCATGAGTAAACAGAGGCCATACATGCACCCGCCACATAGATTGTTGTGAGAATTAAATCACATGATACAAATAAAGTGCTTGGCACATGACTTGGAATATGGTCAGGGCTCTACATATGTTTATTGAGCACTTACAATGTACTGGGTCCTCTTCCAAGACTTTCCACATAGTGACTCAGGCTCTCAACAACTCTATGTGGGGCTTGCTATCATTCCATTATTCCCATCGACAGACCAGGAAACTCCTACTGCACAGAGAGGCCAGGTACTTTGTTCAAGCTGAAATTCCATTAAACAGTGAAGCGGAGGTCAAACCCAGACAGTCTTGAGTCCAGGACCCTCAGGCCCCATGGCTTCTCTCGGTGCCACAAGATTAGTACAATCATCTCATAATCATCATCTCATTTTGCAAAAATTATAGTGCCAAGTTTAGTTAACCAAAAGTTGGGATTGGTGCCCTCATTGAGTTGGTGGTGACCGTGACCTGGACACTTCCTCAGCCTGCCTTGTCTGTCCACTATGCAGGGCCCCTCTGCCTCCCAGCTTGTGCTGGGACATCTGGCTCTCCAGTAAGCCACTGGCTGCCTGGCCCAGGTCCTCCCCCACCCAGCCGCGTCTTCACCAGAGGCACAGCGCTCTCTCTCTCTCATGCCCAGGGTGGAGGTACTTACTGACATGAACTTGAGATTCTTACTTGGTGTCCTTCTTTCGTCCTCTGTTCCTGTTCCCATCTTGATGCCGAGGCCCTTTTCTGTCCTTGTGAGTCTCTTCTGGCCACTCATCCCTGCAGCCCACCCCTCTCCTCTCCAGGATCTCTGTTATCCTCTCAGGGGTCCAGGTGCTGAGTGAGGGTTGGGGACAAACGTTTGGGAAGGATAGGGCTTCTCAGGACTCCACATGTGCTCAGAGAATTCTCCAGCATCAGATGAAACACCAAGGACCAAAGGTGCTCAGAGCCCTGGCGCAACCCCGGTGGGGCTGACAGGCCTTCTGGGGCAGCTCACGGTGGGGTGGGTACCAAGAGGGTGCGGCTTAATCTTGGTGGTGCTAGAGCAGTGGCCCCTTGGCTACCCCACCAGAAGTGAGTCCCTGGAGGACAGAGCCCCCCCCCACAGCGTATCCCAGTGTAGTGCAGAGTAGTAGTAAAGAATATCCCATAAGTGTTTGTCAAGTATCTGATCCTGTCATCTCGATTGGAGAACAGAGGGGCTGAGAAAGAAAGAAAGAAAGAAAGAAAGAGAAAAAGAACTAGAAAATTCTTAATCAGCACTTACTATGTGCCAAGTATTTTTCTAAGTGGTTTATGTGAAATAATTAATTCAATTTCTGCAGCCCAGGAGGGGGGTGTCAGCATGTTCCCCATTTTACAGTTGGAGAAACTGACACTACACGTTGGTTTACTTGTTTAGAGCAACACTGCTAATGAGCGGCAGAGCTGGCCCTTGGATGCCAGTGGTCCGGCTGCGGGTTGAGGCTCTTAACCATGTTAAGACATGTGCTGCTGCTTTTTTTTTTTTTTTTTGTATCAGGGATTGACCTCAAGGGCACTTAAGCACAGAGCCCCATCCCCAGCCCTATTTTGTATTTTATTTTGACACAGGGTCTCACTGAATTACTTAAGGCCTTGATAAATTGCTGAGGCTGGCTTTGAACCTGTGATCCTCCTGCCTCAGCCTCCTGAGCTGCTGAGATTACAGGCGTGGGCTGCCATGTCCGACAACATGTGCTTCTTATCTGTTTCTGATCCCAGTCTTCAGGGACAGAGACCCAAGTCCAGCAGCTTCAGCTAACAGGGAGGTATTGTCTCAATGTCTGGGAAGTTCTGAGTGGAGCCCAGTTCCAGGGATCCTTGGGGTCCAAGTGATGTCCATGGAATTGCCCTTCATACATTCTCACTCCTTCTGTCTGTCCTGTGTCTGTCTATCAGTTTGTGCTCACTTTGTGGCCATGGGGGCGAGGTCCTGGGATTGGCCATGTGCCAGACCTGTGTGTTATGGACCTGAGCCAATTTGGCATAAGAAGGGGGTGCCATGATCCGTAAAAGTGGGGCTGGGGTGCCGAGCAGACACTATGACACATGCATGCTTAAAGCTCTTCTCCTCTGCCAGGGCTTTACACCATGCAATTTATTTAACTCCGACTATAACCAAAAAGTTAGGGGTTAGTAGGCCCATTTACAAATGAGGAAACTGAGGCTCAGGGTAGGATTTCAAAGTTCTTGCAACTTGAGATGGCACTGCTGGCATTCAAACCCCGGGGCTGCCTGGATCTGAAACTCCATGTCTCCTGGAGCTTCCCAGACAGATGCTCTGGAGGAGCATTGACCATGACTTGTGGGGGTCCCCGATCCCCTGGGTGTTTCTGTGGTCAGAGGACAGCAGCTGTCAGGCATCTGGTGGGAGAGAGGCCAGGCCTCTCCAGGGCCAGGGTCCCCATCAGGACTGGAGGACGTGCTGGTTGTATTAGGTCGCTAGAGCTGTGCTCAGGTCGCTAGAGCTGCTGAGGGTGAGCCCCCTGCCCTCTTCCAGCCCTGTGGGTCTCCAGGGCTGTCAGCCTGGGGACTGGGCACCTCCCTGGGCCTCTGGCAGGGAGCGAGCAGTGCCTGAGGCAGGAGGCAGGCAGGCTCGGCGCGGTCCCTGCCCATCTGGGGAGTACTTGGTTCTGGCTGGAACTGAGCAGTGGACGGTGTTTGGGCTCAGCAGTGCGAGCTGGGCTCGGAGGCTGCGAGGCAGAGCCGCGAACGCCAACAGTCTGGAAGCAGGCTCCGAAGGGAGACAGGCTCGGGCCCATTCGCCGAGCTCGGTTCCCACGACAGCTCAGCAGACAGATGGACCTGGGAATCCTCACAGCCTGGCCAGGAGGGTGTACACGTGAAAGGGAATGCAGGCGCCCCCACGGAGAGGGACGGGCTGGAGGTTCCCAGGGACGCCAGGCTGGAGAGCCAAGGGGTGGGCGCTATGGCCTCGGCTGACCTGTTTGACCAGCCAGTTGGGCGTGCTGGGCTGCTTGGTGGATTGGACCCCAGGTTTTGCCTTGACCCAGCCTCAGACTGAATCCTGAGCTGGAATGCAGACTAAGCCCTGACCCTAGTCTTCGATGGAGCAGACTGAGCTCTTACCCTGCCTCGAATCTGAGCCCTGAACCCAGACCCTGACTGAGCCCTCACCATGCCAGCCGCCTTCTGGCCAAATCCTCTTCTTACGTCCTTCCCCAGGGAAGTCCAGGGCTGATTGCTCAGACTACTCCTCAGGAAGGGCGGGGACAGGTCAGATCCAAGACAGCAAGGCTGCAAGGGTGGGGGTCAAGGGTGGCATCGTGACTAGAGGAGAGGAGTGCCTGGATGGAGACCAGAGGGCAGCACCTCTCACCCCTGCTCCAGGCACTAAGCCCAGGCCTGAGGACAGAGCCCTGCTGGGAGGGCAGGAAAGGTGTCCAGGGAGGCTCAGGGCTGGTGGTGACCAGAAGGCAAACTGGGGCCTCGAGACTTAAAAAAATGAAATTTATCCGACCGTTCTCTCAGGACCAGAGTGCCCTGGAGCTCAGAAATGAGGGGTGCCTAAGAAAGACAGGCTTGCAGAGCCCAGCGAGGAGGGAAGGGGGTGAGCCAGAAAGGACTGTTGGGGGGGGGCTCAAGGTTGCTGACTCCAGGAGATCCGCCCTCTCCTTAGGACCTCAACATCGTCTAGTCTCAGCGGGATGCTGGAGCAGGGGCCCTAGATGCCCCGGCCCCAATTTCCCCTTGGCATTTGCTGCTGTGTACCTGTGAGCTGGCCTCAGGGTTTCTCTGGTTGCTGGAGGAGCCACCCTAGCATTGGGTGATTGTGTGGAATAGTTGTTAGGACCCCTGGGAGCAGCCAGCAGTGGACTGGGGCTGTGGGTAAAGAGCTCAGCTTCCTCTCTTTCAAGGGGGACACATCTGAGGGAGTTATATACTGTGTCCTGGTCCAGGGTCTGGTGAACTTTTGCAGCAAAGGGTCAGACAGTAAATGTATTCTGCTTTGACAACCACATGGTCTCTGTGGCAACTATTCAGTTCTGAAATGCTTGTTTCAGGCTCTGCTTCTGGGGACCCCCAAGCTAAGACAGGTATCCCTCCTTACATAGGAAGAAACGGAGGCCCTGGAGGCTGAACAGCTTGCCCCAGACCCACAAGAAGAGGCAGGATTGCCTTCTTGAACCACAGTTTTAAGCAGAGCCCACAGACTCTGATGTCACCTGGGGGAGATGTTCGGCCTGTACAGGTCAGACAACCTCAAGACAGGTCCCTGAAACTGACAGAATTTCAGCTTGTTCATTCAGGGCACAGAGCATGAGGCAGACTGCCCTGCCTGGGACCCTGCAGTCTGGACAGGAAGTGCCAGTTAGATAAATCCAGGGCAGAATGAGATCCATGTCTCCAAGGAGCAGTTCTGTCATATCATCTTGAATCTTCTCCTAGAGACCTCTGGGTCATGAATAATCACTCCTATTTTTTAAAGTGGTGAATGGAGTTTCAGAAAGGGAACTCTAGGCTACACAGCTCATCCTCAGCCTGGGCCCTGTGGTATCTGGGGATATGGAGGAGGGAGCACAAGGTCCTATTGGTGGTGGTGAGGGAGACCATGGATGGCTCTCATGGACCACTCTCTTCACTTCCACAAGCTATAGCTTCTACATTTGCTATATCATCATATCATGGCATCTTGAATAAAGGGGTCCTTAATCATTTTTAAATCTAATTCCCATTTTGCAGATGGGAAAATTAAGACTCCAAGAGGGTGGGAACTTCTCAGAGGGTACGAGTCAGGTCAGGTCAGGCTGGAGCTGGGCCTCTAGCTCCTGAGAAATCTGTAGGTCCTGAATCTCCCCCAGTTCCCACCCAAAGTCAGGAAGCACCTCCAAACCCCAAAGTCCCCGAGCCAGGCCCAGAAGGACATCTGACTCTGAGCCAGCCTCCCGCTCTCCTCTGCCAAAGCGCCGCTCTCGGGGCCCTGGCACTGTCTGAAAAACTCCTCCGCGGCTCTGCTCTCGGCACAGCACAGATTATCGCTTTTGTGTTAATTATTTTTATGATTAAAAGATGATAAATTATTAAACAAAGTCTGAAAAATGTGCCAAGATCTGCTCTGAGGCTGGGCCTGAGAAGCTGCCCCCTTGGCATTCATGTTAATTAATAAACGAGAGCTTCCGTGGAGAGGAGCCACAGCTGGCACATCTGGCAGCCAGGCAGGAGCCAGCGGAGGGCAGATGCTGGGCAGGCGGGAAGAAGGAGCTCCCTGGGAGCTCCCAGCCTGGTTTGGTAATGGAGTCCCCTCCTTCCCTGTTACCAGCCGAGGAGGCAGCCAAGGCCCCCTGGCTCCAGCCCGACAGCTGGTCCTGGGGAGAGGCCTGGCCTTACAAGCATGGAAGTCACAGCTAATCCCCCAACCCTGTCCCCTTCTCCAAATGCAGATTTGGGAGGATCTCGAGTGTCTAAGGGAAGTCAGGAGATCAGGATTCAAATCCCTGACAGCTATGACTTCTTTGGGCAACTTTGGGAGGTCACTTAATGGGTCTTAGTTTCCACAGGTGCAAAACGGGTGGAAATGACATTTATTTTGTAAGAGTGTTGAATAAGGCCGTAAAAGCACCAGTTCTCAGCAGATGGTCAATAAATGTTAGACCAACTTGAAGCTTGGGTTTATTCCTGCTATGTCATGATTAGCCTGGAGACCTGGTCAAGCAGCTTCACTTTTCTGAACCTCAGTCTTCTTATCTGTCAAATGGGGATGAGAATTCCTTCATGTCAGGATCAAAGGGGGAAAAAAAACACCCATGTGCAATGTCTAGCAGAGTATGTGCTCAATTAACAGAAGTTATTTCCTTGTCATTGTCTATCACAGCTCCAGTGCACTGAGGTTTCAACACATGAGTCTTCCTTGGACCCCACTGGCAGGGTTTGTCCCTGCCTGGGTCATGAATGATCACTCCTATTCTTTATAGGGGTAAACGGAGGTTCAGAAAGGGAAGGGCTTGCTCCAAGCCACACAGCTCATCGTCCTCCTGGCTGGCTCTCCTTCCTTCCCATCTGACTCCTCCCAGCTCCAGGGCTCAGGTCCTGGGGGCTCTTTCTGCTTTGCACCTCCCGCCCTGTGATCTTACCCATGTGTACGTTGGCCAACTCCATTTATGACTCTGTCCCTCACTGAGACTCCTGTATGCAGCCGCCCCTTCAAGCCCTCCCTTCGGTGTCTCATAGACACTAGATCAAATATTTCCAATAACACATCCAAATGGGATTCTTATCTTCCTTCTGCAAACCTGCTCGGCCCTCTGTCAATGGCCACTCCGTTCTTCCAGCCAAGGAGGATTACAGCCAAGGAGTCGTCCTGGATTCTGCTCTTTCTTTCACATGGAACACCTAACTCCCAGAAATGTGGTCAGCTCCACTCTCGCCCTCTGGTACCATCTGACCACCTGGCCACTTCCCGGCCTGCACCCTCCTGATGAGGCACCGGGATCTCTCACCTGGACCCTCGAAGCAGCCTCCTCACCGTTGTGCCTGCTTCTCTGGACTTGCCCCCTGTGGTCTGTGTTCCGTCGAGCAGCCAGAATGATCCCCTTTAAACACAAGTCAGACCCGGTCCCTCCTTTGCTCTTGACCCTCCAAGAGCTCCAGTCTTCTTATAGCAAGAGGCAAAGTCTGTGCCAAGGCCACGAGGCCCTGCTGGATCTGCTAAGTGCCCTCTCTAAGCCCTCCCTTGCTCTCTCTGTGCCAGGCGCTGCCTCACTGCCTTCCTGGGCCCATGGGCACACTCCTCCTCCTCCTCAGGGCCTGTGTGCTGCTCGCTCACTTTTCTGATTCCCTCACCTCCGTTGGATTTCTGCTCCAAAGTCACCTTCTCAGGGATGCCTACCTTGACCAGCCTGTTTAAAAGCATCCCCCCTCCCCGTCCTCTGGAGTGCTCTTTCCCTCCTCCACGATGCTTGTCCCTTTTCCCGTGCTAGTTTCTTGCTTCTTGTGTTTGCTGTTTGTCCTCTTCCTCCAGCATACTGAGGCCTGAGGGTGCAGTTTTGTGCTCTGCAGATTCCCATATTCCCATAGCATCTAGCACAGGGTTGAGGGAGAAGGCCTGGCCAGAGACAAATCCCTCAGACACGGTGCCTGCCTCCAGGGATCGTAGACCTGCAAGTCTGGTGGTCAGGCAGAAGAACGTGCCAGCTATTCCAACTCTAAGATATCACCAAGAGATGGGGAGACACGATGAGGAGGCGATGACTGAGGAATGTGCAGACACAGGTGGGGTTTCCAGAAAGATAAGAGGGAGAGGGACATTTGGGTAGAGAAGCCAGACCATGTGAAGACTTGTCAGCTCAAGGAAGCATCCTCTGAGCATGGAAGGTTTTCAAGGACAACCTGGGAAGGGGACATCAGGGAGACAAGCTAGAGAAGAAACGGGCACCCAGGGTGGTGGTGCTGGGTCTCCCGATTCTGCCTGGTCCCCTACCATCAGCACAAGCAGATGGGGTACATGCTCATCCTTATGACTTCCCCGAGGGGACAAAGTAGTTTAATTACCAGAAACACAATATTAGCAAAATACTGGCTATATTTCATTAAATCTGGGAAGCACAACTATTTTCTATGCTGCTAAAAAAAACAAAAACAAAAAAAACCCATTGCCAATTAATGTATGCCATGGCATGAGGACCCTGGGGAAAACATGCTCATTTTACAATTGCTTTGGTGTGATAGCGGGTAGCACGGAGCCTGCACCACGTGCTGGGCACTGCACAATCACTTCAGATATCTGGTATATTCTCCCAGAATTCTTGCACCAACCCGTGAGTACCCAGGAGACATTGTTTCCCCATTTTACAGATATGACAGCCAGCGTACAGAGAGATGGAGTAGCTTGCCACCTTGCTGGAAGGTGGAGAGCTCAGGTGGTCTCTAAAGCATTGCTTTCCAACATGAAATGGAGTGTGAAACGTGGCAGGCGTGTAAAAGTACAGGAAATCAGCCATAGGAGACAGAAGCAATGGTCTGATTTACTTAGTGGTGAGACCCGCCCCAGCTGCATTCCGGTAGCCCCCACCCCTCACCCCAACTTTCCAATTGTGCTCTGCCTCTGCCAACCAGGGACAGGTCTCCCTGGCAGTGGGGGCCTACCCTCTCTTGGTTCTTGGAAAGCCACAAATCTCCAGGCCACAAACTCCTTGTGACCACGTGGGCATCTTGGGAACTTTCTAGCTTTTCCAAAGGGAACAGACCCATCATCTCCTCCTGCTGGGGGGGTCCCCCAGTTGCCCCTCACGGCCTTCATTTCCAGAGCTCTGGAAAAGGCTGAAACCAATGGGTTAACTTGCTTTCCCTATTAAATATTTACATAAACACGCTTGGGAAGGTGTGTGTAAGTTATCAATAATGCAAGGGCAGCCCAGGCTCGGTGAGAGCTAAGAGACCCAAATTGTATCATCATAATCCATTATTCACATATAATGCGTCTATTCTCCTCCATTAGCGCAGGCAGGAAATGCCCCTGAGTGCCGGGCAGGGCTTTGGAAAGCGCAATAAATGGCGGATAGACACATGGCGGGAGGGCGGCAGCTGTAGTTAAACAAGTGTAAATTAGTGCCTGGACCCGCCCCCTGCCTGCATCCAGAGGGCAGGCCCGGGCCTGGCAGGGAGGGGGTTACAGGATGCGAGGAACTGGCTATCGGTCCACACATCCCAGATGGCCTCCTCAGAAACCCTGGGGAGCCCTCCCACGGGCCACCACGTGGTAGTCACACCTTACAGAGCTTGGCTTCTGAAGGCCTGGCAGGAATGTCAGCTGTGCCGCTGAGTGGTGACCTGGGGCGAGAGGGTGGAGGGGCTGCCACTCAGGCTGCCCCACATTGAGCCTCAGGCCCCATCTGTAAACCAGGGAGGAGAGTCCCCACCTTCCAGGGTCACTGTGTGAAAGAAGGAGATGTGCCCAGCACAGGGTGGCCGGGGACTCTCTCCCCAGGCAGCTAGGGCTGAAATGTGGAGCAAAAGTAAAGCTAGGCAAAGGCCCAAGTGGCCTTCTGTCACTCCCTGTCCAGCTTTGCTTTGCTGCAGGAGGCTCCTCTCCTCTGGACTCCACCCCAGGGCCCCCACTGAGGTCAGTGTCCTGGCACACCTTACCATCCCCTGGGCCATCCTTGCCCTCTCCTCTGTACCACCATGTTCCCCTGGGAGCCAGGTCCTGCCCAGAGTCAAGTGCACACACTGTTTAGATGATCACAGACCAAACTGAAGCCCTGGATTACCCAGAAACTGTGATGTGGCATTTGGTATAGAAAGTGCCTGACAGGGGTGCAGGGTGAGTTCTGACCTCTCATGCAGTTGGAGAGAAACCCTGAGATGCTAAGCGCAGATCACTCAGCAAATGGGAAGTGCTGGGTATGGACCCTTCCTGGCTCCGGAGCCCCGAAGTATAGAAGCATCCACAGGATTCTAAATCAAGGATCGTGGTTAAGTCATTGTTGTATGCTGTGTCCTCAGCCACAGTCGGATTCCTAGCACAGCCATGGGCCCTGGTGGATGGGGCCTGCATCAGATTCAGCTTTCATGTTGTAGGAGTCACGTTGAGCCTAAATACTAACAGTAGCAGCCCAGTCCTCCCCTGCTACTGTAGAGGTCAGGAGCCCAATGCCTAAGTGTGTGACAGTGATGGCTGTCAGCACAGGCCACAAAATAAGATGCTAGTTTGGAAAGGCAGGGAGAAGAGGACCAGGTTTTGTACTTTTCAAATGATGATGTCGGTGTGTGGACTGATTTTTCTCAGGACAGACCAGCTCTTTACTGAAATGTTACCTCCTCCAGGAGGTCCTCCCTGCTCCCTCTAAAAGTCACTCCCACACGCTATGCCCCTGCCCGGTGTAATATTCCTTTCCGTCACTTAACCCTACCTCTTATTATACACCCATGACAGCACCTACTTCTTGGGTATTTCCTTGACCAGGATGTTGGCTCCACAAGGTCAAGGATGCTCTTCCCCTGGTGCCCAGCCCGATGCCTAGCACCTAGTGGAAGTGTGATGTGTATTATTAAAATGAATTAATTATTTCAGATTCAAAATCCAGCTTATTCATGTCAATCACTGAGCAAGTGCCTTTATAGATATGGCTCATTTAATCAGCCCAACAATGACATCTACTCGTATCTAATAAGAGCCATGAACACCAACGTGAAATGACAATTCAGTGGACCTGGAAAGAACCCAAATCTCCTTTCCTGCCTCATTTGGACCGGGGGCAACTAACAACCTACAGGGATCAAGGGTTGAATGATTTCATGTCCCAATACTGTCTTTCAGACTTCCCTCTGACCAGCTCATCAATACCCGACTTGAGTGTAACTAGACGAAGATGACTGCACTGGGCTACATAAAAAGAACACCGGACAGTCAACTTAAGGGTGGTCAATTCAGGTTGAACTCAATGCAACTTTTGCCCAGTGTGCCAACCTTAGAATCTAATGCCCACATAGAAGATTGCTGTACTAGCTATGTGGCTTTAGGCAAGTTACTAACCCTCTCTGAGCCTCAGCTTCCTTATGTGTATATGAAGATATCAGCAGCTACCTTACAGAGTATAAAACATCTGTGCATGATCTGTATATAACAGGCAATAGGTGAGTTCAAAGCTGACTTTCAGCCCAAGGACAAGTGACTTAACCTCCCGTGTCTGTTTCCTCATCTGTTACACAGGGAATATCAATAGGTGTGCTTTTAAGTGGAGCAGACCCTGTTTGCATTCTGTTCTGAAGGAGCACGGGAGCTGGGTCAGAGCTGCCCCACGTGGGCACAGCACTGGGGGTGTGTTTCAGCTCTGCACCCCCAGAAAGTGCGAGCATTCTTGCCCCCTGAAGGAATTACAGTGCGGCCACTGTCTTCAGTTGGCAGGTGGTCAAAGAAAAAAACCGATGATCAGACTTGACAAAATGGGTTCTGCCGGAGCCCTGTCTACTGAAATCTCTTAACTGTGCCTCAGTCCTACCTGCTTGGTCCGTAACACACAACTGGGCCTAATTGGTTAACAATTTTACTTATTCATTTATTTAATAACTAGGCATCGAGTGCTATTATGTGCTCTGCATCATTTTAGGCAGTGGAGAAAACAAGTCAGACGCAGTCCCTGCCCATGTGGAGCCCACAGTGTAGTGGCTATAATGATTAAAGCCACAGCCAACAATAGCAACAGGGATAACAGGAGTAATGGCTTCCATACGTAAAGCACATTGTACCGGCCAGATCCTGGGCTATGTGCCTCACATACGGTGTCTTATTTAATCCTCGCGACATTCCTGTCAGGTTGCTGTTAAGGTCCTCACTTCATAGATGAGATGCCTAAAGCTTAGAAAGGTTAGGTGACTTCTCCAAGGAACTAGGGAGTGGAAATTCAGAACCCCAACCCCAGATCCACCTGCTGCCAAAGCTTCACTGTGACCTGTTCCCTCGGAAGCAGCTTCTGAGAAAGGAGGAAGGAATGGAGATGGTGAGGGAGGCAGAGCTGTGGGTCTGATATGCCCCCCTGGGTGCCATGGGTGGGGGGTCCTTCCTCCCTTCCGCCCAGATGGCAGGAGCCCTGGCTGAGCGAGGAGTAATAAGTCCCAGCTCAGCGTGAGGGCGGCACCCAGGACTTGCTTGGGCAACGGCCCAGGCTGGTGGTGTGACATCTTTGCTGTCTGATTAATAGAGTCTTCGGGACAGCAGGCATCCGAGGCAGCTCCGAGGTTATGGGATTGGGGACCAGGAGAAACGAGGAGTCTCCGGCGGCCCCGGCCTGGTGGCGGGAGGATGTGGAGTCAAGACTCTATGTCTGCCCTCACTCATCTGAGGGTGGTATGGGGAGAATAGGCAGGACTGGGTGTCCTGGAGCCTGCTGGGGACAGTGTGCATGGTCTGGGGGAAGGGCCAGTCACATGCCTTGGTGTCACATGCTTGGGGAAACAGATCTCAGAGAAAACTCTGTGTCAGAGCAGTGATCTCCCTGGGGAGGGCCTGGGGCTCAGGCTGCTCTCTGGGTCCTGAGAGTGGGAAGGAGCCAGGAGCAGCGGGCAGGAGCACCGGGCTGTCAGTTCTGCAGCTAGTCCCCGTGTCAGTTGCGGTTCCATCAGGGGAGCAGAGTCACGGTAAGCAAGTGACCCAAGGCCTTGGTGTAGGCCTGAGGCCATGTGGTCACGGGGCTGCTAGGCAGGGATGTTGGTCTGTGCCATGTGTCTGCTCTGGGCCTGGGGACAGCAGGGCTGGCAGCTGGGGAGGATCTGTGGCCAGGAAAAAGAGGCAAGCAAGGAGTTCGCAACCCACAGGGAGCAGAAGGACAGAAGGAGGACCCACTGGACCCACATCTGTGTCTGTGGGGACCTGGTGGGCCTCCTGAGTGCTCCTGATGCCAACAGATGATATGGGCTATCCTCAAAGAACTAGCTGCCTTTCCTTGAAGTTGCACCCCAATTGGCTCTGAGTGTGGAGAAGCTGAAGGGGGCCACCCAGTGGGGTCTGAAGTTGCCACCCATCTGGCTGCTGGCCCAAGCCCACAGGTGAGCATGCAGATGGGTCCTATGTGCATGAGCAGTGGCCTCGCCTGATCCCGCACAGACCTGGGTGCTCCTGAGCAGAGACCTGGGTGCTTCCCATCTCACGCACACTGTGCTTGGGGCCACTCCTAACCCAGAACCATGCAGGGGAGGACTTCTGGGCAATGTAATTCCAGCTTTGCTAAAGTCAGTCCAGCACAGAGCCCCCTTCACTGTGCGACTTGGCCAAATTCTGGATGCATCTGTTTGTTCATCCATAAAATGAGGGATGGACTCCTCGATGATTTCTCTTTTAAACACACGTGCGTGCAAGGAGGTTCCCTCCTCCCCCCTTTGTGTGCAATGAGGTCTGCTTGAAATAAACCCACAGCCACTCAGGACTCCAGGCCTGGGGACTCGCAGATCCCTCCCACCAGGGCAAGAAAACGAGAACTTACAGGCAGATCTGAGCCCTGGCTTTGCTCCACTGCCCCTGGGTCTTCATAGGTGTAGAAGGAACAATTCTCTTCTGACCTTTCAGGGGACCATCACAAGGTGTTGTATGACAGGCTCAGAGAGCATGACAGCTTCTTAGACAGGACTCAGCATCAGGCTTCAAGATCAGCTTTGCAGAAACAGGTTTGCCTCTGAGGACGGGGAGATGGCTGGTCCGGGTCTCCTCCTCCCGGAGCCCTCCAGACCATGAGGAGTCTGAAGGGAGTTAGTGGTACAAAAACCACTTCAACCAAAGTTAGTGGTACAAAAACCACTTCAGCTTTGGGCTGGGGGGAGCCAAGGGCCATTGGATGGAGCAGACTTTCATTCATGCTGTATAGGATCATCGTGGGGCATTTCATGGGGCCCTGAGCGGGCTGGCTGGTGGTAAGAGGATCTCTTCCATAGAGATCAGCAAAGGCTACAAACCAGGGATCTCCCTCCCTTCCCCACGGGAGAAGCTCTTCAATTGCTACCAGCCCTGTGGCTGATGGCGGCACAGCACAAAACCAGGTGATGTAAGTGAAGGTGGGATGTCTGGGTCCTCAAAACCCACCACCCAAGGCCAGACTGCAGGAAGTCCTGGCCCTCCGACATTCTTTCGTGGGACCTTATATTATCAGTCACACTGTTGCCATTCTTCTCTTTCCATGAACTCCCCACACAGCGCCCTCGCTCCAGATCCTTTGGAAAGCTCTATATCTCCTCCAAAATTGAACGCCTTCTGAGCTTTGCTGTCTCTTTCCAGGCCATGCCTTGGGGTGGGGGCTTCCCATTTCACCCCCCTATGGAGCTCCCCAAGTCGCTGTCCTTATCCTGTATGAACACAGTTGCAGGTAGGGTAGCTTTAAGCAGATTTCCTTTTCTCTCTGCTCTACGCGAGTTGGTTAAGTTGGATTCAAAAGGCGGTTCTGCAGATATTAAAGGTGATCATTGGGATATCCAAAACCACATGCAAAGTGCTTGTTGGTCACATGCTGAGATCCTGTGTTCTCACTGCTAGAACCGATTCTGCATTTGCCCAAGTGTGTGTCTATGTATGCATGGTGGCACAGTGACACTGTATGTGATAAACACGGGAGACACCCCAACTGCCTGGTCATGGAGGGTAAACATGGGAGGGATAAGTAACATAAGCAATAGAACGGATATTGTTGATAAAGAGAAGGGGTTTCTGTACGTACTGACATGGAGAAAATGTTTACAGAATTGTTAAGTTATAAAGTCGCCAAACAGGATTCTTTTTTGCAAAAAAGTTTTAAAGTCCACCTTTGTATGTATGGAGTATGTGTGTGTGTGTGTGTGTGTGTGTGTGTGTGTGTGTGTGTGTGTTTATAGACAAACCTTAAATGGTTAGCAGTAGCAACCTCGGGGATGGGTGTCTGGGTGGGAAGGAGAGAAGGGTCCTCCCTATTTCTATATTGCCGCATTTCTTACCATAAGCACCTTTCATTTATCTAAAGTTTTTTAACCTGATGATTTTCTCAAAGAGAAAAAAAATGCTCAGAACATGATGCCAAATAGAAATGGGAGGATGTGAAATTGTTTCTGTGCAGTGGTTACAACTCTGCAGAACCCACACCTGGGTGGACAGAAATGATGGATCGAGAGGGAGCGTCCTACCAGAGGGTTCAGGCAGGGTTCAGGGAGTGTTCTCTCTCCTCTTCCAGGAGGCTGGGGAGGGCCGGATCTGGGACATCTTGAATTCCTTCCAGCACCTTGCTCCATCCCACCCCCAACCCATGTTCCCTTCACTTCCAGTGGCAGTGGGTATCAACTATTCAATTATTTTCAAATAGTTGAGCCTGGGTCTGGATTGAATAAATCACATTGATGCCAATTTCCAGGGAAGTCCTTTCATATTTTATGATCCGCTCCCCACCTTTCCCCCCTGCCTTCCTGGCGCTCCTGTTAATGAACCGGGAGACTGTGGAGCGCTGCTCGGACGGACGTCCTCACTGCTAAACCCCAGATGGAAATGCTGCTGCTGAAAGCATCTCCATTCTGGGCTTTTTCCTTTCCCTCCTCGCAGTCCTAGGGAAATTGATATGCAGGCAGGATTATGCTTTGTTTAAAGCTCAGCCCTGGCTTCTGAAGGAATACATTATCCAAATCGGTGCCTGTGGTTGAAATTCTGCAAAATTCACTGGTGTCACATGTGGCTTGCCAATGAGATGTCCAGCCAGGGTCTCAGGCAGCACAGATGCTCTGGATCAGAGAGTATAACTGTGGAAAAACCATCCACAGGGGAATATTCCTGGAGTCAATGATTCATCCTGCTGGCAGGGGAAAGTAGACCTAGCGGGCATCTCCACTACCACCGTGGCCACCAATAGGCTACCAACTGCCAGTCTGGGGACAGACAGACTTTCTCCCTGCTCTCCAGCTCCTTTTAAAATTAGAGTTCGTTCAAAGAACTGATGGAACGTGGACACACAGAGATCAGAGTTTTTATTTTACCCCCTTTTCTTTTCATTTGGTGAAATGGATATCAAAGAACCAGGTCCGATTTGGAATCTGGAGCTCAGGAACTTCCAAAGTAGGAACTGGACAGAACCACGCATGTGGCTGGCGGCTTCTCCATGGGTCTTGTGTCTTGTCCATGAAGAAGGGACACAGGCAACGACTCATGGGGGACAATTTGGGAGCCCATGCAGCCCAGCCCGGCTCAGCTCTTTAAATGTTAGACTTTTAATGATTTAGGAACCAAAAGAATAACTAAGGAGCCCAGCAGTCATTATCTCAAATAATGAGACTTTTTAATGCAAAATCAATGTTTGTTATAATGAAAATAGATTCCTTGGCTCCTGCAGGGCCAAATGTACAAATCTTTTCTGCTGTTAAATAAAACGTGAAGGCTCATTTTCAGGAGGATGGTGAGCATTTTTATTCAAGAGTAAAAATAAAATGTCAGAACTTATTTACTTTTATTAAGTGCTCATTCTCAATCAGATACTCTAATCAATATCTAATTGGAGGCGAGGAAATGGAAAATAATTTTTATGCCAACTTGGGAGAAAGGAAGGAAGGGAGAAGGAAAGGAGGAAAGAGAAAGGCTTGTAGTAGGTGATAATTAGTTAAAATATTCATCAGGTGTGAGGATTGGGCCGCATGTTCTCCCTGTTCAGTAATCCAAGGAGGCCAGCACCTTGGTGATCCCAATTTACAGATGATGAAACTGAGGCTTGGAGAAGGTTAACTGCTCAGTCTCATGTTTGGTATGTGGTGAGCCAGGATTGTCTGTCCCACCCCCACCTAGATCTTATTTACTCGCTTTATCAGCCCCCGCCCCATTCTTTCAGAAAATCTTTTCTTTCCCCCCCTTTTTTTTTTCCGATTTTAACGATTCTTGAGAGATTAGCTTTACCAATAGCAAAAGCTCCACTCTTCTGAGAATCGAAACTATGAACATCATTTTGGAGGGTGAAAGGTTTTCTTAAATAAATTAACTATTTCTCTGTCTTGGGAAACAGTGCAGATGGTTTCAAGTTTAAGATGATTCAACTTGATGATTCTTTCTTTTTTTTTCTTTTTTCTTTTTTACTTTACAATGGAGCTGACGTGATATGCACTCAGGAGAAATCAGAGTTTGAATTTTGACTTCTTATCTCTTCCTGGGCTAGTGGCATGTGGTACAGTACTGTCGTAGGATGCCAGGCAGCCGTAGTGGCAGGGTCACAGCTCCCAGTCAACTGCAGGACCGTGAGGATACATAAATAACTGGAACTCTGTGTAAACCTGTGATGAAAATCTATGATGTTTGGTAGGTTAGGTGTATTAAATGTGCTTTCAACTTAGAGTATTTTCTACTTCTGATCATTAACTGGGGTGTAATTTCATCATAAGTTGAGTAGTATTTGTACATGGAATGTAATTTAACTTTTTTAAACAAGTGACTCAGGCCAGGTGCGGTGGCACATGCCTATAATCCCAGCGGCTTGGGAGGCTGAGGCAGGAGGATCGAGAATTCAAAGCCAGCCTCAGAAAAGTGAGGTGCTAAGCAACTCAGTGAGACCCTATCTCTAAATAAAATACAAAATAGGGCTAGGGATGTGGCTCAGTGGTCGAGTGCCCTTGAGTTCAATCCCCGGTACTCCCCCCACCACCACCACCAAAACAAACAAACAAACAAAAAGAAGGGACTCAGAACTATTTTTTTGACTGAACTCTAACATAAGACATCTACAGTCTAACAAGGAAGACAAAAACATTTAGAGAGTTGAAATTCCAGCCCAGGTGCCTTGGGCAATCCCTCTAATCCCTCTGTGAAAGGCTGGATCTTGTATGTTCTTTGATCTTAAGTGAAGTTACCGGAAGTCAGTTACTTAATTTATGGGAGGATGTTTTAAACATCAGAGTGATTTGAAAAATGGCTGGGCTGCCCCGGGAGGGTCAGATCACCCATCCCCGGAGGTGTGCAGTCAAGTCCAGGGGTGGAGGTGATGTAGGCCATAAGGACCTGGACTAGCATACTTCTAGGAGGGTCCACAGACATTCTACAAGGAGCTATAAAATACATATTTTAGGCTTTGCAGGCCACACAGTCTCAGCTTTACTGCTATAGGGCCAAAGCAGCCATAGGCAAGGCGTCAACAAATGACTTCGTCTGTGTTTCAATAAAACGTTATTTACACAAACACATGGAGGGGAAAATTCAGCCGTCAGGTTGGTTTTCTGACCCATGTTCTAGGCTCTTCCAGTTTAAGAGACTTTAAGATTCTTTTCTTGTCCCTTTAGTTTTCCTGCTGGGCTGAGCCCTGGTGTTAGGGTTTGCCATAATCAACAACCATGAGTTAATGCTTACATAATTTTTAGTATGTGTCTGGCACCTTTCTCAGCCATTTGTACATATTAATTCTGTTGATCTTCATAGCAAGCGTATAAGGTAGCATGCTACTTAGAATTCTCCAGAGAAGAGAAACAATGATAGGTAGATGGATAGATGTAGCTACAGATGTAGAAGAGATTTTTTTTTAATGGAAATTGGTTCACACAATTATGGAGGCCAAGAAGTCCTGTGGAGTCTGCCATCTGTAAGCCAGAGACCCAGGAAGCCTGAGGTGCACTTGAGTCTGGGTCGGAGACCTGGGGTGGGGTAGAGGTGTGTGCCCACGGGCAGCCTGGAATCAAAAAGCCAGGAGTCTCGAGTTCTGTGGTTGACAGGCAGGAGAAGATGAAGACAGAGCAGATTCTCTCTCTCTTTTTTTTTCCTTTTTGTTCTACTCAAATTCTCAGAGGGTTGGAGAATGCCTACCCACACGGGTGAGGACCAACCTGTACTTACTCTACTGATTTGAAGAAGGCTAAGCCATCCAGAAACACCCTCACAGATACCTCCAGAAATAATTTGTCCAGCTCCTTAGACATTTCCTGCCCCAGTCAAATTGACATACACAATTAACCATCACAGGTAGGCACTGGTATTATTTTATTTCATTTTTTTTTTTGCCATGCCAAGGATCAAATGAGGGCCTCAGTCATGTGAGGCAGATGCTATACCACTGAGCCAAGCCCTTAGCCCCTTGCTGATGTTACTACAACTCCCACTTCACGGTTTGAGGCAACGGAAGTACAGAGAGGTTAAGTAGCTTACCCAGGTTCCTGCAGCTTGTAAGAGGCAGAGCTGGGCTGCAAACCTAGGCACTGTGGTTCCAGAGTCTGTGCTCCTAGCCACCAGACTGAGCTGCCATTTACTGTAACACTGAGTAAGTTACCACTCCCCATAAAGTAGCAAATCTCTCCCTTATAGCCTAGCAGCTGTGTGGTCTCAGGCAAGTCCCCTACCCTCTCTGAACTCCAGCCTCCTTGCCAAACAAAGGGAATCATGCCTATGATATTTATTACATAGGGATCTTGTGAGATGACATATGATTTGGAAAGCACCTGATTTAGAGCCTGAACCATATAAGGTGCTCAGAGAATGCCAACTCCCGCCTCTCTTTTAGTGACTTCTGGAAAATCTAGGGATTGTCAAGAAAAGGGGGGCTTTGTCCAAGCAATCAAGTTTAAAAAAAATATCTTTAAGAGTTTGTTGTAAAATTGTGCTCTTCTTGCAAGGAAATCCTCCAGACCTTGTCGCTGGGGTGGCAGGTCTGGAATATGCCATTGGCAGTGGGTCTGGTCTCTATAGTTACCTTTTATGACAGAGGCCCTCGTGTGGTCTGAGCTGAGAACTCAGACCCCAAAATCTGCAGCCTGGGCGCCCCAAACATGGGACCAGCTCTGTGGCCAGTCCGTAAGATAAGAAATGCAAGCAATTCTAAGGACTTAGCTCATTTAAGCACCAAGTCCAGAGTAGTTGTTGTCTCTATTGAAATCTACCAAGCGCTCGCTTGAAACCAGGGTCATCTCCCAACAACCCGGTGATGTCACTCTTCTTATTGTTATCCCCATTGAACAGAGAGGGAAACTAAGGCTCAAATTTATTAAGCAACTCGCCCAAGATCATAACTCAGTGATGGAGCTGGGGTTCAGCCCTAGGAGGCCTGAGATGAAAGCCTGTGTCTCAGCCCTGCCTGCTCCGCGGGGCCAGCAAACCCTGTGTGCTCTCACCTGCAAAACGCACCTCCAACCCCACTTCCCGACACCTCTGCGTCTGCAATCCTGGGCCACAGTGACTGCAGTGCCCTGCCAGCCACTCTCCCTGCCTGCCTTCTTGCACCTCCACCTACCCCACCCCACTTCCTTCCAAAAATAGCAAGCGGTGAGATCCTTTAAAAATCAGCTCTATGGAGATAGAATTTACATACAATACGATTCGCAGATTTCAAATGTACAATTCAACGAGTTTTGATAAATGCAAACAGTCAAGTTCACCACCACCACCACCACAGTCAGGATGTGGAACGTTTCCGTGAGTGCGAGTGTTTTCAATAAACTTTAAATCAAATCATGTCATTCAGCTGCTCCACATGTTTGAAGGGCTCCCCTCTCTCACAAGTAAAAGTAACAATTCTTGCAGTTCTCATAGTGTCCCACCCGACGAAACTGTTTCATTTACTTCCTGGGCACCAAAGAAGACCCTGTTTGTTATTGTCCTTGCATAGTGGGGGGGGGGCGCTGCATAACGAGCTCTGGCCGGTGGGCATGAGTGACGGCTGCCTCCCTCCTCCAGCCTGGACTTGACATCTCTGGAGAGATGATTCTGTCCCTCTCCTCCCATTGCCAACTGGTGTTGGAAGACCCCAGGGGAACTCTGAGGAGGATCTGAGAATTACTTAGAAAGCTGAGGTGGGCAGAGATGCCCTACCCTGAAAAGCCTCTGAGATTTTGGAGGAAATTATAACACAGAAGCTGGTTTTGACCCCGAGCCGTGCGCAGGCTCTGCCCCCTGTAGCCTCCATACCTCACTGTTCTGCCCTGAACTCTCTTTCCCGTCAACCATACTCATTCCCTTTTATTTTCCAAATATCCCAGGTGTGGTCCTACCTCAGGGCCTTGGCACTTGTCATTTGTGGCAAATTGAATTATACCTGCTCCAACTTGCCCATTCTAACTCCTGGAATCTGTGAATGTGACCTTCTATGGCAGAGAGGATTTTGCAGGTGTGATTAAGTTAAGGACTTTGAGATGAGGACGTTATCCTGGATGATCTGCATAGGTCCAATGTCATCACGTGTGTCCTTGCGGGAGACAAGAAGAGATAAATTCAACATCATTGGAGGAGGTGTGTGATGATGGAAGCAGCGGTTGTAATGATGCAGTCACAAGCCGAGGAAAGCAGAGGACTGTGCAGCCCCCCCTCACCCACCCACCCCCGGAGCTGGAGGAGAAAGGAGTGTGGCTCCCCCAGAATCCTACAGAAGGAGCCAGCCTGCTGACAGCTTATTGTCAGCTCTCAAAGACTCGTTTCAGACTGGGCTCCAGAACGGCAGGAGAATGAGTTCCTGTGGTCTAAAGTTACTAAGTTTACTGGGCTTGGTGGCGCACGCATGTCTGTAATCCCAGGGGCTCAGGAGGCTGAGGCCGGAGGATCGCAGGTTCAAAGCCAGCCTCAGCAACTTAGCAAGGCTGTAAGCAACCTGGTGAGACCCTGTGTCAAAATAAGAAATAAAAAGAGCTGGGGATGGGGCTGGGGATGTGGCTCAAGCGGTAGCGCGCTCACCTGGCATGCGTGCGGCCTGGGTTCGATCCTCAGCACCACATACAAACAAAGATGTTGTGTCCGCCGAGAACTAAAACATAAATATTAAAAATTCTCTCTCTCTCTCTCTCTCTCTCTCTCTCTCTCTCTCTCCCCTCTCTCACTCTCTCTTTAAAAAAAAAAAAAGAGCTGGGGGTGTGGCTCAGTGGTGAAGCACCCCTGGGTTCAATCCCTGGTACCAAATAAATAGATAAATACATAAGTAAAAATAAAGTCATCTTGTGGTCATTTTTCACAGCAATGACAAGTTACAGTGTTCCTCCTGTTGGAAATGCTCCTCCCCTAGATGTCCCAGTGGCGGTCCCCACCTTCTTTATGATTCTCCCCGTGTGTTTATCACCTTTCCGGGGAGGCTTCCCCAACTGCCTTATTTAAGCGAGAATCCTGGGCTCCCTCTCCCCCTTCTCTGGTTTTCTAGTCTTGGGAGCCCTTGGAAACTGTGTGGTACTGCGTATTCTGCCTATTTTAGTTCACTTGTTCCCTGCCCTCATTAGCAGGGTCCTCCCCATGGTGCGCCACCCTACTCCTCAGGACAGCGCCTGGCACGCGGTCAGCACTCAGTGGACGTCCGCTGCCCGGAGGTGGAGATGGCTAGATGGCCATGCATTCTGTGGCTGGGGGCATAGCTGGGCTCCCAGGACCAGCATGGTGCCCACTGGAGAGAGGTCCGAGGTCCAGTGGTCCCTCCATCATCCTTTCCTGCGTGGGTCCTGGGAGTGGCACTCTGTGAGTGGCGGCTAGGGAAGACGGAGGCCCTCATGGGTTCTGCTCTAGGTGTTCGTTTGAGCAAGGAAGCGAGTCCTGGTCGTAGATGAGGACACACGGGGTGGAGTCAGGGTCCCAGGAGGCCGGCTGGGAGCTCAGAGGAGATCAGGGCAGATCGGGAAGAGGGTCCTCCGCTGGGCTGGGAAGGATGTGGACTGGGGGAAGAAGAGAGTTGTCAGACAGAGGGGCCAGCAAGAGTGGACCAGAGCTTGCGATTCTGGGGGTGTGCTGGGACAGTCTAGAAGTTTCTTTTCGCAGAAGTTGAGAGTGCATGCTGGGGAAAAGGAGGCAGGGGTTAGTTCATAAAAGGCCTTAAGGGTATCTCTAAGGAGAGCTGGCTGATTTCACTCTGCAGGGAAAGTGTGTGTGTGTGTGTGTGTGTGTGTGTGTGTGTGTGTGTGTGGTCAGTAAGGATTATTGGCGAAGCCTTCATGAAGGAGGTAAACCTCCCTGTGTCATCAGACCTTGGCCACTCCTCTGTGCACCTTTGCAGAGTGCCTGCTTGTGTCTGTAGGTGCCCTGGAGCATCTTTGGAGCTGGATGGCCCTGGCCCCTGTCACTCCTCACTTAATCCTGCCCTGTGACTAGCAGTTCATAGTGGCTTTCTCTCTCTTGGCATGGAGGCTCGGCCCCTGGCCAGATCTCAGAATGAGAAAGCTGTCTCATAGTGATCTGAGGATTCTCTCTTGTGTGGAGAACATGGACAGGATGGCACTTCTCTGCTTGGAACCTGGTTTGCTGCACAGACAGGCTCAATATTAAGGATTTTCATTCAATTCCAGCAACACTAGGCACACACTTAGGTTTCAGGCACTGTGCTAAAGGATGAGGATACAAAGTTCTCCTTTAACCCTTGTGACAGCTGAGCAGTGTCGAACCACTTCCCGTCTTTCAGATGAGGAGATCATCACTCAGAAAGGTCACAAAACTAGTGAGCGCTGAGGCCTGAATTAGAATCCAGGCAGTCTGACTCCAAAGTTCAGCTTCTTCACATCTGTGTAACACTCCATTCCGTGGTAGGGCTTCTTCAATGGGGATCCATGGTCCTGGGTAAATCCCAGGGTCTTGTAAATGGAAACAGGAAAATAATTCCATCTTTATTTCACCAGTCTCTAACTGGAATATAGCTTTTCCTCAATTATGAACGTAGACAACAAATTACAGTAGAATTGGTCATGTAGGAGATTTGTCACCCACAGAACTCACAGGTATTATGATTGAAGCTCTCCAGTGTTTCTGCTTCACAGATTTGAATTTTAATATTTTTGATGTCTGTACTTGAGAACAGTTGGTTCTCCTGTGATCCTGTGGCTGTTACTGTCTGAATTTTAGAGCCCCGTTCTGAGCAGGATCTGTTGGCTTCCTCTGACTGCCAGTGAGGTCCAAGGGGTAAAGTGGCCCCGAAGCCCTCCGCGGCGTCTCTGCTGGGCCTTTGCAAGGTCTTCTCTGTCTCTCAGCCCCCGCAGGCCCCGCTGGTATCTCTCCTGTGCCTCGTTCTGCCTGTGTTACAGCCACTGATGGACGTGTCTAATCTCCGCCAGGTTCCCAAAGGTAAGACTGTGTCCAGCTCATTTGTGTATTCCCCACAGTGTTGTTCAGTACATAATAGGTATATAATAAATGCTCGTAGGTGTAATGAATGAGTGAGAGATGAGCCAGTCAATGAATGCTGAGCAGCGTGGGACCGCCCTCAAGAGGGAACATCGACACAGTCGAGTCTACTGTGTACCAGCCACCGGGAGCCACCCCGTCCCTCACTACATCAAATCCCACAGCTCCAAAGCCAAGAGGGCTTGACATTCGTTTTGCAGATATTAGGAATCTGGGGCTCAGAGAGGCTAAGCAACATGCCAGTAAATATGGGAGACAGGTTTCTTAGGTTCTTTCCTCCACCCTGACTGGCCCCAGCACTCAGGAGATGAGAAATGGCTCAAGGCCAGGCAAGGTGGAGAGAGTGTGCCTGGGAAGTGATAGAGTCAGTGGCTTCGGGCGTGCTGAGAGGTTCTTCTCAGTTGCTGTCCACTTGGGAATTGTTTCCTTCTGAGCCACAAGCCTGGGTGGTCTCGTGTCTCTGGCACCAAAGAGCAAAGAGGAGCCATTTCCATACAAACGGACACCTGCTGCCAGGATTTTGCCAAAGGGCCCTGTGTGGGTGAGGTCCCTCCAGGAAGACAAACCACTCTAGGTCTTTCAAACAGAAGAAATTGAATGCAAGGATTGATGACAAAATGCCAAGAAGCCAAATGGGGACTCTGAGGCAGCTTCTAGAGATTAGCAGCAGCTAGAAGTGGCTCCAAGTTCTCAGGGACATAGGAACAGTGGAAGAAGGTGACATAACAAAGCCCAGAAACCAAGGCCACCCTGGGGAGCTGGAGGCTGAGTGGGAGCTGCCAGGTTGTGGGGACTGGAGTTCTTGGGGAGGAACACAGACCTACTCCTGGAAGAACAGGGACTGTTGGGCTCGTGGAATGTTCCAGAGGCCTGTGAATTGATATAAGGAATAGCTGATGAGGCTCTGACTTTGAGAATGAATGTGGAACAATTATAACTACAGAAAGAGAATACTCAGCCACTGACACCAATCTTGGGGCTCAGTCCTTGACCTCTCCCTCCTGCCAACATCCAGTATCATGGCTGTAATTGTGGAGGGGATTCATTCTTTTGTGCAGTGTATCTACACTGTATATGCTACCCGCCCGTTAGTCAGTAGTCATATTGCTTATTGGATTGATGGTGGCAGGATTGCAGAGCTTATGGTCTAGTTGCCCTTATTTTATCGGATGATGTTCTCAAAGCACGAGAATAGCAATGCTGACAATTTGGATATGCCAAAGAGCAGTTGTGAGACACTTCCTTCAACTAAAAAAGATCAATATTTTCTACTTAAGGAAGGAAAAAGAATTGGATGCTGAGATTGAAAAGATCTACAAAAAAGAACAAATCTTTCTGTGTGAAATTGTGAAGAAGGAAAAAATTGTGCTAGTTTTTTTTTTTTTTTTTTTTTTGATGGGGGATCCAGGGGAGTACCAGGGATTGAAGTCAGGGACACTCAACCACTGAGCCAGAGCCACAGCCCTATTTTGTATTTTATTTAGAGACAGGGTCTCACTGAGTTGCTTAGTGCCTCGCTTTTGCTGAGGCTGGCCTTGAACTCACAGACCTCCTGCCTTAGCCTCCTGAGCTGCTGGGATTACAGACGTGCACCACTACACCCAGCATGCTAGTTTTGCTGTGGCAAATCAAACTGCAAGTTACAGCACAGTGAGTGATAGATAAGTGCTTAGTTAATATAGAAAAGGCTTTGAATTTATGTATGTGTGTATAAGAAAAAGCACAGAATATATAGGGTTCAGTATCATCCACAGTTTTAGGCATCCACTGATTCTTGGAAAGTGTCCCCATCGATAAGAGGGGATTACTGCATTGAGTGAATGACTAAACATTGATCCAATATCCAATCTATATTGGATACAAAGATGCATCCTCAGATGCTGGAGACCATGAGTTCAGTTATCTCTATCTTGGGGTTTTACCAAGACCCTCGTGAGGACAACCAGGTATGGACTTCAGGCCCACGGTGTGGAGTGTTCGAAGAGCGCCATGTGTATGTGTATACTGAAACTAACATTTCAGAAAACAAGATGTAGTTCATTCTACAAGGTGGGTTTCATCCATTCCAAGCTTAGTGATTTTTTTAAAAAGAAACATTCAGAAACCCAGGAACTTCATTTGACATGGCTGAGGAAAGAGGGGTCGGAACTGGAGAGGCGTTCTGAGATTTGCAGTCACGGTTCTGAACCAGGCTGCACGGGCCACACACACAACCCTCTTAAATCAAGAAAGCTTGGCAGGAACCTGGCTCTGTGCTTAGTACTTTTCATGCCCCATCTCAGTTGTTAGGGTTTGGATGTGAGGTGTCCCCCCAAATCTCACGTGTGAGACACTACAAGAAGAAGGTTCAGAGGAGAACTGAAGGGGTTGGAAGAATCTTAACCCAATCGGTGATTTCATCCCCTGATAGGGATTAACTGGTCACTGAAGTGGTGGGGCGTGGCTGGAGGAGGTGGGAATTGGGGTGTGGCTGTGGGTTATATATTCTGTATCTCAAGAGTGGAGACTCTCTTTGCCTCCTGATCACCACGTACACCATTTCCCTCTGCCACACTTTCCTGCCACGTCTCACCTGGAGCCCTGAGGAATGGAGCCGGCTTTCTGTGGATTGAGACCTCTGAAACCGTGAGCCCTCCAATAAACTTTTCCCCCTTTAAAATCGCTCTGGTTAGACCTTTTAGTCACAGCGGCGACATGGCTGGCTAAAATGTCACTGAGTCTTCACACTCTTCCTCTAAGGTAAAGATTGCCTCTCCTTACGGAGGAAAGACAGGCTCAGAGAGCTCAGGGACTTGTGCAGGGCCACCACAGAGGCCGAGGGAGGATTTGGGCTCAGTTCTCACTTTGCGGGGTGGGGTGTCTGCCGAGCTCGTAGCCACCCATGATTTCTCTAGGATTGACCACCTCTCCCCTCTGATCGGGGGTGTATGTGTTTGGCAAGAGTAAAGGGGCATGCAGAGCCTCTCAGCCTGGCCTCTGCCATCCACCTTGGAGGCTGTCCATTGTGGGAAGATGCTCAACCCCTATGATTTTCAGATGCGTAGAGACGGAGACTCTTACTGGTCTCACTCTCCCACCTCATCTCCGCCCTCCATTCCCAAGGCCACACAGCAGTGCTGATCACGGAAAATAGCCACAGCCCTCCAACACCGCAAGAATCTGACTTTGTGAACACCCCCTGGCCTTTCTGGCTCACTCTTCTTTGGGTGGTGTCATTGCAAGATCTCCAGGGGACAGGAGGCTATTCTTCAGAGGTCAAGCAGAGGAGCTGGTGTTCCTGGCACAGAGGGCTTAGGGGGAGTCTGAGGTTCAAGGTTGTCAGGCTTGTCTAGACAAACTCCTCATCTATTATGTCCGGCGGCCACTCTTTACCTGTCGTAGACTTTAAGACGCCTAGGAGACTGGGCATTTACCTCCTTTTCAGCTTTCTCAATTAATAATCAAATCCTGAGCTCAATTTTCAGCAGAGTCTGCCCTATGGAAGCTGGTGATGAGTCTCCTTTAAAGATGCCCTGGGCTCCCTCGGGCCTTCGGCACCTGCCTTACACTGGCCATGAACTTCCCTGGGCCCACCATTTTATTTTTGCAAGCCTTTCAAGGCATCAGAAGCAGCCAACTCTTGAATTTCCTCCAAACTCAGCAAGACCCATAGCCTCTAGACAGCCTGCTGCCGCACCTTCTCCTGCGTCTCACCTCTCTTGCCACAGGTAGAAATTAAGTATATGAAGCCCTGCATATCGGAGGTTATTACCACCCCCAATTTCCACCAGCAATGGGGGCCCTACTGTCTTCAGATGCATGGTCAATCCAGCTCCCCAAACCCATCTTGGGGGTCTGATTCCTAGGGTCATGCCTAGTACCCACTGCCGTAGTCCTGTTTTCCAGAAAACAGATCCTGAGGCCTGAGCCAATATGATCACGTCAGTAAGAATACAGTCCCAGGAAAGCAAGGGTGAGGGTGGTGGGGAGGGGCAGGGAGAGAGGGAGAACGGATGGGAGGGAGAGCATTCATGGCCCTGTGAAGACACTATTTTGTAACAAGCGTCTGTCTTCCTGTGCAGGACTTCCCTGAGTATATCTGAGGGGACTGGTGAAGATCTAGGGATGGGGAAGCCTGCAGAGGAACTTGTCCCCAGATTTCCTCTCATTACCTACAAGTTTGCCCCATGGTGTGTCAACTCTTGTATTTCTGAATGATGTCACCCACCCCTTTGAGTATGAAGAAGGCAGAAACTATACCTTTTGGGGATGATGATTTTTCTGGATGTGGAAGTGCAGGGGGAACCAGAGACCCAGGAGGAAATCAGGCTGCAGAACTGCAGGCTCCCCCACAGCTGTGATGAGGTGCAGCTCCCTCTGAGGGAGGAGAAGCTGGCAAAACAAATCAAGGGCATTAGTGACTTACGCTGGCTCTGAACTTCCCTGGGCCCACCATTTTCGTTTTGCAAGACTTTCAAGGCATCAGAAGCAGCCAACCCTCAAGCCCTCTGAGTGAGGCCCAGAGGCTTTGAGGCTGTGTGGAGAAGGCTCTGAGACAGACACCTGGTAAGAGGAGGGTCAGATGACGCCATTCTTTGTCCCAGAACCCCCATGGCTCTCACCTCCCAGAGTCCCCAGGTCCTCCGCTGTCTGGGGGCCCTCACTTCTCTGACCTCCATTCCTGCTCTTGCCACAGTTACCTTTGCCAGCAGCATTGAGCACCTTACCTGTCCTCCACCTACCCTGCCCTCCTACCCCAGGGCCTTAGCGCCTGATTTCCCTCTCTGCCCTGAGTGTGTTCCTTATATTCCTGACAGCCTGTTTCCTTCAGATTTTCTGTCAAATGTCCCTTTTACCTGGGGAGCCTTCTGGGGCCACCTTACATAAAAGGGTAATTCATTCCCTGTGCCCACCTGGCATTCTGCTTTGTCCTGCTACTTGATGGCCTGACAGATGTGCATTAGTCAGTTGTTCCTTGTCTGTCTCTCAGAACTAGACCATAAGCTCCGCCTGCCCACCTAGGACAGACTTGGCCCATAGTAGGTGCTCCATAGGTCTTCGCTGAATGAATGAATGAATGGTTAAGTAAATGAACAACTAGTACACAATTCCTGAGCCTGGCGCCAGGCCCATGAGACCAGACAGAACTCCTGATCCAAGCTGGGCCCGGCCCATTTTCTCTCCAGGGAATTTGGAATTGGGCTTGAGAGCTGGGAAGGCTTCGAAGGGGCAAGAATTCAGAACTGTGGATTCAGGGGTGGAACTCATTGGCAGGGAGGGGCAACTTCAGAAGCCCTGCAGAGAATGGAGAGAGGCCTGTACAGGCTCATTCCCCCTTGGGGTTCAGGAGGTACCCCAGATCTTGTCATAACCCCCTCCTTTCTGCTTATGCTAACTGGAGTGATTTTATGCAATTAAATTCTTTAGGCAGCAACGCTCTCATTTATTGAACATTATTATGAGCTGTGCTGGCCTTATCGTGCTTGGTGGGACCCATGCGGGCCACTTCCTGGAGAGGGGCCACTCAGGGTAGCTTGATCCCTTTAAGCACCATGCTTAGCATATCACCCTGGTTGCTGGAGTATTCCCGAATTTCCAAAGCTGCAGCTCTCAGGCTGCCTGAGGCCTCTTCCTGACACCCAGGGGGTGCCCCAGCTGCCCCAGAGCCCCAGGCCTCTCCTCACCCTGGCACATGGCACTCCCCACCCCAGCTGTCACCACAGTCTCCCTGCTCCTTGCCACCTCAGTGCCTGGGGCTTCAGGTCTCAGCAAGGCTCTGGCCTGGGCCTCATCACTGTTCCCTCCGACCTCTGCATCTGGCTCCTTCTCCCCCAGCCTCCTGAGCCCCATGGTCCCCTCCCCCCAGGCCTGACCCCAGAGCACAGAATCTATTGTCCTCCTTCATCCCAGCCAACCCCAGCCCAACCTGACAGCTCCCCCATTACAGATGCACATTCACAAACAGCTCATTTACATAGAGCGCCAGAAAACCGCTTCTGTCTTCAGAAAAAAAAAAAAGGAGACTTACAGCAGGGCACATCCGGAGACAGGGAGCCCTCCCGCCCCTCCACCCTCTTTCTAGGTAATGCTGAAGGGGCAAGAGGCCAAGGCTGGGGGTAAGCTGAGGCAGAGGGGAAATCAGGTTGAGAAAAAAAATAAAAAAAAATAAAAAGAAAAGAAAAGAAAAAGTACGGGCAGGTGCTATTTAATTTCTATATTTATTTGTTTTCAGAGCAATATTATTCTTATCTATACATGCCATTGTGAGAACTCTGGGAACTGTTTTGAAGATTCTGCCTAGTCCACAGCTCTCACTTTTAGCCCACCTCTCTCTCTCTCTCTCTCTCTTTTTCTCTCTCTCCGAAACAACATCCAGTTTTTATTTAGAATGACCAGCCCTCTGGGGGCTGAAGGGCAGGGTGTGCTGCAGGGAGGCGGAGCTTTGGAATCAGGAAGCCCCGTATTTGCATCTCAGCCACACCCTCTTTGAGCTGCTGATGCAGGGCATGTGGACTTTGGACTAGGGATTCCATCCGGGCCTGGGTCTCCCCACTGATGAAATGGGGATAATAATATCAACTCCATCGAGTGTTTTTGAGGAAGGGGAGATCATAGGCACACACACAAAGCACTTGGCGTGGTGCTGGGTGAATAGTACAGGAGCCAACAGTGATAGTTATTATTAGGGTTTGAGAAACAGAAGCACTCGGCCAGATTCTCCACCCTGGCCTCCTCTCCATCCTTCCAGGAGACCCATCTCTTGCTCTGACACAGGTAAAGACGGACACCATCTCTAGCCATGGGCAGAGGATAGAGGCCATTCGTTCTCTTGCCTTTGTTAGGTCTCCTTCTTCTCTGGTCCTTCTTGTTCTGTTTCTTATGTTCTCCCTCCCCCTCACCCCACCAAAAAGTTGGTAGCAAGTGGACTGTGGTGGGACAGGGATGGGCCAGATTGGGACACCATGCTCCCACGAGCCAGGTGATATGCTAAGCTCTGCACATTGGTTGTCTGACTTAATCACTCACTTTATGCACTCATGGCAGGTAGTTCCAGCCAAGCCCTGAAAAGTTCTCAGAACCCATGTCATGATCCATTAGTGATGTCTGTCATGGGTCAAGACTGCATTTATCTCCTCATTTGGATGCCATTGAGGAATAGGTAGGAGGGTCTCTGAGCTCAAGATGGGACTCAGGTGGGCTTCCTGGGGAAGTGACCCCTAAGTGGACAATTGTACAATAAACAGAAGATGGTCATTTAAAGAGGGATGGGCCAAGTGCTCCGGATAGGGAAACAGCCTGGGTGTGAGACATGAAAGATGGTGGTGGGCGGATTGGTATTATTGGTGCTCAAAGCGGAAGTCAGGAAAAAATGGAAAAAAAAGCAGGCAAGAAAGGCAATGAATGTGGTCTGTATAAACCGCTTAAGACACATAGTAAGTGCTCAATAAATAGTAGCTTCCGTTATTGTTATTATCATTGAGGAGTTCCAATAAATGTTTCTTAGCTGACAGGCAGAGGGAAAGGCCCATTAAACACCTAGTGGATACTGCTCAGTAAATCCCTAGTTGACTTATTGGCAGGCAGATCAATAATCAATCCACTGAGGGAGAGTCCAGCAGGGCAGGATAAAGCCATAGTGGCAGTTTGAGCATTCCACCCCAAGTTCAAATTCAGGTACACTCTGCCGTTCACTCCTCTGCGGGAGGTCCCCTCAGTTTCTCTGGGCCCACTGGCAGCCTAGCTGCTGTGGCATCTGATGCCGGTGGTCTCTCTTTGTGACCCAGCTGCGCCTTCTTGTCCATGTCCCAAGAGGACAACTGTGCAGAGAGGAGGCTTCTGCTTATCCCGTCCCATGGAAGTCCTGCTGCCTCTGTGGGAAGCAAGGGGGAAATACTTGGGTGGGGCTGTGTGGGGAGGTGGGCTGGCACTGCTTGTTAGGAACTGAAGAATTGGGACTGACTGCTATGAACTGTGTGAGATGGGACTCCTGTCAGGCCGGGGAGCTGGGGGGGGGGGATGACAGGCAGGCAGGAGGAGGCTGGAAGAGCCCTGAGCCTCGCTGCCTTAGCCTGTTGCTTCTCCACCCTTACTCCAAACGCCTAGGGCATCCCTTTCTCCAGTCAATCAGCAGGAGCCCCTTCGGCTGTCCCCCTCCTTGAAGGGAGACTCCTGATGCTGCCATTTCCGGCCTCTGCTCACTCTCCCAGGGGCTGCTCTGAAACTCAGACCTGCAGCTTCCCCAGGCGGACCCCGCCCTCCCTCTCCGGTTGCACTTCCTAACTTTACAGGACGGAGGGGCGGGGCTGCCCCTCCCAGGCTCTTCTGCACAGGAGGAGTTTCCACCTCCTTCCTCCCACCCTGGGGGTGCCTGTCCCTGCTCCTGCCTCCTCCCTCCCTCAGAGCCTAATTGAAAAGGCTCCGCCCGGCAGAGAAGATGAAAGCTTTATCTTCCAAGTCCATCCTGGAGCGTGTTAAGATGATGGATGAGTTTCCAGACCCGCTTGCTCCTCCCAGTAGCATTAACAAAATTGCCTTTCAGGCTCCCAACTTCCGTGTGGAGATGGGCTGCGGTAGGGACGGGAGACCCGAGCTTTGGCACTGGATGGCGGACATTAAAATCATTTTAATGCAGCATTTGGGGTTTGTGTTCCTTGTGTGCCAGCCAGTCCCAGTGCTGGCATCGGAATAAGATGAATGATGTTTGTTAAAAAGCTCTTTGGTGCAGCTGATTGACCATTAGGAACTCTCAGCCAGAGCTGGGATGCTGTTCTGGGTCTGGATGGAACTCGCCAGGGACGCTCTCACTGTCAGCCCTGTTGGGTCACCGCCAAGTCTCCTCTTCTAGGCTTCTCAAACCTTTCCCAGGCTTATGTTGCCAAAAGGTCAGAGACGTAACTTGGGCATGAGAGTTCTGAGCCGGAACCTCACTTCTGTAACGAGGTCGCTGATGGAGCTTGGTAAAACCCTTGCCCTCTAAGCTATCAGCATCCCACTGTGGAACAAGGGGGTGTCTAGCTGTTGCAGGTTAAATTTGTTAGGGTTTCCCTAAAATTCATTTGTTGAACTCCTAGCCCCCAGTATCTCAGAATGTGTCCTTATTAGGAGATACAGTGTATACTGAGGTAATCAATTAAAATAAGGTCATTGGGGTTGACCCGGATAGTGTACGATTGATGTCCTTATAAAAAGGGAAAATCTGGGGACACACACAAACACACACACGAGAACTTCATCTTTATGAAGGCAGGGACTCATCTACAAGCCAAGGAATTCCAAAGATTGCCAAAAAACCACCAGCAGCTACAGGAGAGGCAGGGAACCCATGCTCTCCCACAGCCCTCCACAGGCACTCATCTTGCTGACACCCTGACCTTGACCTTCCAGGCTCCAGAACCACAAGACAAGGAATTTCTGTTGTTTAAGTCTCTCAGTTCCAGGAAATGAATACACTCTATTAAGCCATACCTGCAATAACGTGCAATGAGGGATTCTAGAATTCAGCAGTAGGGACCCGCTGGGACAGGACAGCTGCAGAGGGGGGAACCTGCTCCCTGATGCTCCTGGAAAGCAGGGAGGGTGGGAGCCAAGCACGTGGGACCCTGGAGCAGAAGCCACCAGATATCTTTGTAACTGAATGAAAATGGTTAAAAGGCCAGAGAGCCCAGAAAGAGCTACTGGTCCTTCAGGCACAGTTAGGAGGGGCTGCATCCCAAACAGATGGGTTTTAGAGCCATCCGGGACTCAGGGGTTGTTCCTGGCAGGTGGAGAAGGGTGCATGACCTGAGCCAACCTTGGCTTCCTGACTCTCCCAGGTCAACTTGGATTTTTCCCTGAAATGAGAATTCGTTTCATGACACAGAAACTTTAAGTTGGAATTTTTGCAACTAAATATATGAAACTTTTACGTTTCTTGCCACTAAATATGTAAAACTTTTACATTTCTTGCAACTAAATGTGTGCTAAAGATGTGCGATTCAGGCCCGTTAATACTTACAGAGCATCCAGCACAGTCAGACTCTTTGTTCACTGTCTCCACCAATCTCCTGACCTGTCTGTTGCCGTGAATACTGTTACCCAGTAGGAGGTAACCCTAAGGTGCATGATCTTACCTTAGGATTACCTCCTCCTGGGGTGCAGGGGCCCACTTACACATGAGGGGATCGGAGACACAGAGGAGCAGTGATGTGCTTCACCCAAGGTCACGTAGACAGTAAGCAGTAATGCTTGGATTTGAACTTGACAACTTTGCTTCTAGACCCCACAGTGGCCAAGGGCTGATCATTAACGGCCTGGGACTCAGTGACACCATGAGAAACTAAGACCTGGGAGAAAAGGAGAAAGCTAGGGATCACAGAGCACACCAGAAAGAAGGAGGGGCATCATGATGTTACTGGAGGCTTGAAAGACTTGAGCTGGCTTCAAGGTCAGAAATGGTCTGGTGATATGCAGGCTGTGTTCACTATACAGCCACCCTATTTATTTAACAGAAGTTTGGGTGACTGAGCAAGAAGTATATACTCTTTGGGTCCTGAGAGGTGGCTGGGGGAGGCGGCATTTGCCTGTGGGGACAGGAGATGGATGGGCCTAGGGTTGACTTCCCCACCACCCCTCCCCCACATGGTAGGTAGCACCAGGTGTATTTGGCAAAGCTGCGAGGGAAGGCCAATCAGCTTGAGTGAGCCGGGCTGCGCTGGGGCTGGGGATTGCTCGGGATTGCTCTTGCAATCAGGGCATTTCACACAGCAAATTGTGGTCATTTAGGCTTCTCTACGGCAAGCTTAATTTCAGGCCCAAGCACAGAGGATATTCAGAGACACAATGAGGTAATTTCACATTTTAAAGCAGAGAATGCAGCGTAAATTAGTAGAAAAATCATGACACTTATAAACCCGTTCTAAAGATGTATTGTTCCCTTTTCTTCTGGGAGAAAAAAATCAGCGTCTATTAAGATTGAATTAACCACTGGAGGAGAATTCCTCAGACGGCCAATTCATAAGAAGAGATCTATTTTAAACTTGGTCAAAAGGCTTTTGCGGAAAGTGGTGGGAAGAGAGTTCCCAAGGAGAAGCAGGTGCTCTCCCAGCAGGCCGTGCACCTGGGCAGTAGGGCAGGCCTGCTCAGGCCCAGGAGCCCGGGGTTGACCCCCTCTGGGCTCAGCCTTGAGTGGCCCAACTGCTGAGGCCAGATGCCCCCCAGACGAAGATTCAAGTACAAATAGTGCACTTGGGAGGTGAAGAAGGTGGGAGTGGGGATGTGAGATGCTGAAGGATAGGAAGGAAGGAAGGAAGGGCAGCAGGAAAGGGTGCAGCGTCCAGCCAGCCGCCTTGGTGGGAAACTGCAGCTCTGTGGGGCAGCCCTGGGAGCCGGTGCAGATCATGCACCTTAGGGTTACCTCCTCCCGGGGTGCAAGGGCCCATGGTATTTATTATGCCAAATCCCAGAAGTCCTTTGTAGAGAGCTGCTCTAGGTGGTGTTCATTCTTGGCATTACCTTAAAGGTGACAAAGTGGACCCCAGCAGCTAGAAACAGCCCTCAGGCCAGGAAGGCAGGTAGAGGGGAGTCAGGCAGGGGCTTGTGGAGAAGCAAGCGGTTCAGGGAGAGGTGCACCATCGCCTGCCCTGTCACTGATTCTGTCATCCCCATCCCCCACCAGAGGGTCTTCCCTGGAGTCCAGGGAAGCATTTCTTTTATTCCAGACAGACAGCAGCCATTCTGGCTTTCTGTGTCAGCCCAGGGGCATGCCAAGGAGACAAGCTCTGTGTTCTAGTTCCAGCTCTTTCTTTAGCAAACTGTTGACTTTGAGCTCCTTTGTCCCTCTCTAGGTCACAACGTCTCCATGTATTTCAGGATGCCCTCTGAAGCTCTTTGCTCTGAAATGATGGCTTAGATGATGGGCGGGTGGAGAGGGGAGAGGAGATGGGGCCGTTCGGATTGCCTTGCTTCTCCCAGTGTCCAACTCGGGCTCTTGGGCCTAGCAGGCCAGTGACCCTTTGCTGAATGGAGATGGATGTGGGGCTGAGAAGCAGATCTCTGGCCAGATGCACAGATCACACTCCTGTCCCAGGAGGCCAGGGACAAGCCATAGGAAACAGACGCGTGGAATGGCTCTGACGGCCTTGCAGGGGCATTGGGGCAGAAAGTGCAGGGTAGAGATGGCCCCAGGCCCTAGACCCAATCCCAGAGTCCAAACCTGAACTCAACTTTTCATGCAGAGGCCTCCACTGCCCGATATTCCCTGCCTTACTTCTCCCTTTACAATAAGTTTCTGGGTAATTTTTTTTAACAGAAATCAATGTTAATGTTGATCCAAAGGATTTTTTAGAGATCTTAGCAGCAGAGCCCAAGAATTCAATCCTCAGAGCTCATGCCCAGGCCCAAAGGTGGGGTGCAGAGACGGCCAGCTGTCCAGGGTGTGGGTCCCTCCCCAAGGCCACCAGCGCCATCCATCTCCCAGGCTGGCAGCCTCTTGGGGCCTCATGCCGCCCCTTGACAGCCAATGGCAGCGAAATGGCTGATCTGAGAGGGAGCTTTCTACAAAGACAGAAATAATCAGGTTGACCAAAGGGGGGAAAAGGGAAAATTGAGCATTATGAGGGTGATAATTCAGAAAGTGTCAGCCTCAGAATAATTGAATCCGATGACATTTTGTGCTACAGGAAACAATAGCAGCTAGCCCGCTGCCCGTCTGATTCATGTCTGGTTCATGTTTAACAAAACAAGGGCAAGGGTCACGCAGCCACGAGCCCCATAAATAACCCGTTAATGGGATTTCCAAACAAGCTGTCCTCAAAGTGGCTTTCCGTCTCACTGAGAGAATATTAAAATGCAAATGGATTCGGGCTGTGTCTTCATAAACAACCGTGTTCATTTAACCTCCGACCTCCCCGCTTAACTGCCCATTCCAGCAATTTGTACGGGCTCCTCGGCCGCTGCTGGCTCCTGCGGTAATTCAGGGAAAGTGCATTAAAGGAAAGGGTTACAATTTGCGATGCTCAGTTAATCACGCTATTGAGATGTTTATGGACAGAATCTTGCTCCTCCTCATGCTTGTCTCAGGCCTTCTGCCCCCACCAGCCCAAGTGGGGTTGGTTGGTTCCTTTTGTTGTTTGAGAATCTGGCATTGTGGGTGTGGCTTTCCCACATAAGAGAGGCCCCTCCTCAAGCCTCTAATCACCAGGCTGCTCTTCCTTTGACGTTGTTCTGCTCTGCTCGGGGTCTGGCCAGAGGCCCTCAGTTAAATGCTTTTCCTAGCAATAGTCTCAAGACTCATTCTTCAGCGTGAAATGACCCAGGCTCTCCTAGTTAGTCACCTGTCACTTGATTTCTGCCCAGAAGACCCCTGACTGTTCTCTCCAGGTCTTCCCTGACTCCTGCTCTGGCACTGGCTTGGTAGAGGGTTGCAGCCTTGACCAGCTCTTTGAGATGCTTCTTGAATGTCTATTTCCTTCAGAGGCTCTTGTATGCCTCCTGAGCCTTGATCCTACATCTCTCTGTCTTCCTGGAAAGATAAGCCTCGAACAGAGAGAAGAAGGGGGCTGGGAGCCAGGGGTTAGGTTGTAAGGTCTGGGGAGAGACTATGTTGGAGGAGGGGCTACATCATCTCCGTGGTTGCCTGGACATATCACACGTGTGCTGTGGTCTTCGGTTTTGGAGGACTTTTCCACACAGATGATTCAGCAGATCTATTCATCTCTGACAAATGGCATCTAGTAATTCAACAGTAGAGATGAAAACAGTTGACCTCAGAGGGAACAAGTGATTTGCCTGGGGTCACCCAGTGAGTGGGAGGAGAGTGAGCCTGTCCATCAACCAGAGCTGGAGGAGGCCCCAGAATCTGTGACTTCTTTCTGAGGAGCAAGGAAAGTCTTCAAGAGCCTGGACTGGGGTCTTTATCCTCTTTTGGGTGAGAGGGGAGCTGAGCTGGGGAATGGGGGAAGGGTGCCACTCAACCAACTTCAGTTGGGTTAGTGACCTCCCTCTCTAAAGATTCATCCTATTTCAACTGAATTTTTATTCCTCTCTTTTGCCTTTCTCTTCCTATCCTTTTAGGAGGATGGGAGGGAAAGGAATCCACCATACTATGTCACTAATGCACACTCAGGCCTCATGGGACCACCCAAACTAGAACTCACCCACTCTGCCTTGGTCCCCTGCTTGATCAACTCAAGTGTGTGGCTTAAGACCTCTGCAGAGGCCGGCCATGAAGGAGCAAGGAGGAGGCTGCTGGGCTCCTCGGGCCTGGCCTGGGTGGAGAGGGCCTGCTTCTTTTCTGCCCCTCCAGGTACAGCAGAGAGGGCTGGAGTGCGGCCCCTGAGGGAGGTGGGTCCCAGGCTTTTCTCTGACGTTTTCCCTGTGTGGATGGAATCTCTGCCTTTTTCTTCCTCTCCCTGTTTATTCTCGTTTCTGTTTCTCTTCATCCTCTTTGTGTCTCTTGGGGGCTCTTTTGGCTGTATTTTTGCCTCCTTCCTTTCTGTTTGCGCATCTTTTCTGGTCTCTTGGGGCCTCCTGCTCTCTCTCTCTCTCTCTAGTCTCTCCCAGTCCCTGGGCTTCTCCCTGCCACTTGTCTTCCTCATCTCTGGTGAGCCTGGCCCCGGGAGCCTTCCCACAGTCCACATTACTTTCTTTGTCTCTGGGCTCACTGCCTTCTCCTCTCCCTTTTCATAGTGACTTACCTGAGATGCAAATTGCATTGTGTCCTTTCGTGCTTTAACACCCTCCAGGGCTCCACCCTCAGGATTGAGCCCAGGCTACTTGCTGAGAAGGTGCCAGGCCCTGATCCATTCTCACACCTTCTTCCAGCTCCTCCCTCCCACCCAGGGGCTCCACTCTGTGACAGTGTGTGCTGCCTGCCCCCCACGCCCCCCACACACACATTGAAAATCTGAGGTCAGAGGGAGAGATGGGGGAACGGGGACAGAAGGAGATCCCGTGCTGGGTCCTTTAACATGTAGCTTCCATCCCAGGTCCGGGCCATGGGTGCAGGTGACTTCGGCCCACTCAGATGGTCTGACACTGAAGCCTGTGGTCCTGACATCTTGACATCCTGACCGTCCTGGGGGAGGAAGTCCAGGTGGGAAGGAAGTCTTAGGAGGACATTGTGATTGTGGAAAATGTGAGCGAGACAGGGGCATCAGAGAGGAGGGCTTGCTCCTAGGTGGCTGTCGGATGTTGGTGGCCCTGTTTCTTGGTGAAATGGAAAGTAAAATCGTGTGTGGTGGAGTGTGAGGGCACTGAGGAGAGAGAGGGAGGGGAGGGCCTGGACAGCTCTCGGGGGCCCTACAAACAGGAAGCTGACTAGGAGGACACGGAAGGCCTGCTGGGCCACGGCGGGCCCTGCTGGTGATCATGAGCCTGGTGTGGCTGGATCGGGCCCCCAGCAGCATTTGGCAGCCTGTGTGCTAAGCACAGAGGGGCACAGCTGGGTTGGCCCAGGACGGGGTTTCTCCAAGCGTGTGATGAGGACAAGGGTAAAGCCACGGAAGGGGCTGGCAGGACAGTGTGACCTGACAGCCTGTGGGGTCCAGATGGGGTGGGGAGAGAAGGAAGGGCAGGAAGGACGGAGTGGAAGGCCTGCGGGGCAGACACGGTTGTCGGTGGTGATGAGATGGAAGAGCAGAGGTGGCAAAACTCAGAGGGCGAGGGAGCTAGACGCTCAGGGGCTCAGGTCAGAGAGTGGGTGGGTAGATGGCCCGTCTCGGGGCTGTGTGACTGAGAGTAATGGCACAGTCTGTGAGTCATGGAGTGCTGAGGTGAAGCACGACCCAGAGGCTCACAGCAGCAACCATTGGTTACTGCTCCCAAGCCTATTGTCACCTGGGAGGTCAGCTGATCTAGGCTGGCCTCCCTGGTGAGCCTGAGGTGTGCTGGCATGTTGGTTGGGGCCAGCTGGTGCCAACCTCATTCAACATGTCTAAGGGGGCTTGGCCCTTGGCTGATGGTGGGGGTGACCAGACATGGCGTCTCTTCCCATTCTGGCCAGCTCCAGATTGAGAATGAGTGTAGCATCCCTTCTCCCTCATTCCGTCAGCCACAGTGAGCCAAAGGCTATCCCAAATCAAGGGTAAGAAAACAGACTCCTTGTCTAGATGGTAGGAGCCACAAAGAATTGTGGCTATTTTCTAGTCTACTTTCGCTAACATCCCGAGAGTCCAAGGAGTCAACTAGACCATTGGTCCCGACAGTGACTCCTACAGGATTTGATCTGAGATCCAGGTGCTAAGGTCTTTAAAAAGTGGGGGGAGAGGGGGCGTGGTGGTCCACATCTATCATCCCAGCTACCAGGGAGGCTGAGGCAGGAGGTTTACAAGTTTGAAGCCCAGCATGCGCAACTTGTGAGATCATGTCCCAAAATAAAAAGGGCTGGAGATGGAGCTCAGTGGTACTGTTCAGTACACACACACACACACACACACACACACACACACACGGAGAAAAGTGACAGAACCCTGAAGATGACAATATAAGGAGGGCCAGTGGTGGCCTTTGAAGGGTGACTGTGTGTGGGGGGGGTAGGAGATAGAGAAGGAAGCCAGCCTCCAGTGGGGTAGGGAGGCCACGACAACCCTGGGAAATGGTTCCTGGCACTTTGCAGATTCATGGCATTAGCAATTCAGTCCCTTTCTTTCCCCTGCCCCGTTCTGGAGGCTGGTAACTGACAGAAGGTCACGGCCCGTCAAGACGCTGCCCAGGGGAAGGTTGCTACGTCAGCTCTTTCTTATTGACCGACTGTCTTCACTTTCTTTCACTCAACAAGTAATTATTGAGCATCAGTCATGTGCCAGGCTCTGTATAGGGGACAGGAAAGAAGACAGTCTCCGTCCTTGGGGAACTTAAGATTTAGACATTCAGCTGAGGTGTGTTGGTACACACATGTGTTCACACACACACACACACACACACACACACACACACACTCAGGTGCATGCCCTGCACCCACCCATGCTTCATGAATTAGAGTATATAAATATATTTGCTAACTGAAAACAAAACAAAAACAAAAACTTCAAAATCATCCCGATCATTTATCTTTTTTGCCTCAATCTTAAGTCCAAGATTTTTCTAGACTAAAATAACCACGGCTTAAAAAGTAATCACAGTTTATTCAACGGTTTATTTGACATCTTCCATACTCAGGCTTACTCTATGAACAAAGGGATGCGAGGAACCACCCCGCCCTTAAAAACAAAATATTATATGTAAGAATGACAACATAGCAATAATAATAACTCCCTTATCTGTGGCACTCTGCAATTCCAAAAGCCCAGTTACATGTTCTGTGTCAGTTGTTCCGTAAATGGCAGCTCAAGGTTGGCCTCAGAGCCCCTGGGAGGTTTATAGGGCTGCATGTGTCAGAAGCCTTGTCCTAACTGAAGGGCCGGCTGGATCTGGAAGTGCCAGTCAACTTGGGAGGTTAGAAGACTGCCCTAGTCCTGATGCCTCCCCTTGGGCAGGACTCAGGCTCCCCGTAGAGGACTGGAGTGCGAGGGCCAGCAGGGGGTCCACGGAGGCTCTCCATGGCCTGAGTCACAGCCAGGCCCCCTGCGTGAGGTCTGGGGAGAGTTGCTGAATCAAGGAATGTTGGAGCTGGAGGGTCTTAGGGGACCCCTGGGCCTCAGTTGCCATCTGTAAAATAACTTCAGCCCACACCTGGCTTCAGGGGTTGTGAAGGAGAGGCACTACTGATTGGCATGGAGCTGAGGCCGGGGACCTCTGCTCACTTGATGTGTCAGTGTCAAGGCTGTGGGTCCCCATCCCCCAAGTGGGATCTAGATGATACCTTGTGGCCCGACCCTCCAGTCCATGGCCTGTTCTCCCTTCCCCATCTCTAGAGACTGTGGCCAGGCCCCTAACTCCATGCATTCCAGAGGTACCAGGTGCTCCTTCCCAATCCATGCCCCAGAGAGCTGAAGGTCACTCCCACGGGCATGCCCGGAGCTGGCTCAGATGTAGAGAGATGTCATTCATCCATCCCGTCCCACCAGCCAACAGCTTCTGCTCTGGGGTAGGTCAAGTGCTATGCTGGGGTTGGAGACAATAGGACATATGCCCTATTTGGACACAATTCACAGTTTGGTTGAGGAAGCAGACAGGAGAAGAGATGATCCCAATGCAAGGTGATACCAAAAGCATCAGAGGAGGAAGAAAAATGGCCTCCTGGAGAAACCAGAGAGGGCTGAATGGGGTTCCCTGGGTGGCAGAGGTGGGGAAGGGCAGGTCAGGCGGGGCTTGCCTGTGCACGGGAGGAGGACATGAGCAGGGTGGTGTGTTCTAGGAGGGGCCTGGAGCAGAAGCTGTACAAGAGAGGCCTGGCCAGAGGAGCAGGTGAGGTCAGCTGACAGGGGCCGCCTCGAGGCTTGCTGAACAGTCCCCTGGGGGCAACTTGGAGCCGCTGAGCAGACTTTTAGGGGGCATCCAGAATGTGTCAGACCAAAGCATCTGCTTGCGTAGGGGTATGGCTGTTTTGCCACATCATTGCCAAAGACGTTGTTTTCTAGTACCACGTCACGTGACTCCCAGGCATGCCCCACTAAGCCTCGTTCCTCCCGATCCTACCTCTCCTCCCTCATCTCCTGGTCTTGCCCATCTTTCCTCAGGTCTCTTCCCAGCTTTCCTCTCATCCCCAAGTCTCCCACAGCCTTCAGGTTCAGGGATGGAAAGAAGCTCTGGGACAACTATGAGAGCTACTATGTGGTAACAACAAAGAAGTGCCTGATGATTTGTTTTATGAGCCACATCAAAAACCCCTATTTGGGATAGCTCCATAAAAACCTCTAAGTATCAGGGGCTTTTCCAGGCCCCAAAGCAAGGGCTACAGACAGAGATGGGAAGTGTGGTCCCTCTCAGGCAGCTTCTGCTTACCAGGGGATGACGGGAAAGAGGTTATTTTATCCAGGGCTCTGACGAAGCGGGGAAGAGAGAGTGGGGCTGGGGCGTTGCCAAGAAAGAAAGCCTCGCCCAGTCTGGTGGTGAGGAGGGGCACTTCGGGAAGGAGATTAGTGTGGGGAAATTTCAAAGGGATGGTTCTAAGGAAACACCTATGAGGAGGCCAGGAAGCTGCCAGGCAGTTCCCAGAAGCCTTAGCCAGTCCCGCGGGAAGCTTGAGCTGGCCACAGTTGCCAGAATTGAGGTAAGGGAGCTGGGCCTTTATATCTCACATCTACCAGTCCCTGCATGTAGGCATGCCAGAGAGGGGGCATGTCTTTGAGGAAGGCCCTGCTCCCAGTAGTTGAGGAATGGGTTTCGATATAGTTTGGATCTTGAATGTTCCCCAAAGGCTGATGTGCTTGCAACCCACGGTGATGCTATTGGGTGGTGGTGGGACCTTTAAGAGGTGGGGCCTAGTGGGAGGTCTTTAGGTCTTAGGGGTGTGTCCTCAAGGGATTGCAGACCCTCAGCCCTTTCCTCTTTCTCTCTTGAGCTTGCTGGCCAGGAAATGAATGGTTTTGCTCCAACATACACTCCCACGCGTTGCTCTCTGGCACCCCCACAAGAGGGCTAAAATCATCAGAGGGCTTCAGTTTTGACAAAACCACTTCAGAAACTTGAACATTGTCAGGATGGTAATGAGGACACACCCACGGGCTACAGTTTTATTTGTCCTCTAGCCCACTCTGGTTGTTCAATGAAGGGTGGCAAGACCCATAGAAGGGAGAATAGTTAGGAGATCTTTACAGGAAGTCCTGAACTTATTTATAAATGTTGGCAGTAAGGTAGAAGAGAAGTAGAAGGGTTCAGGTCAAGCTGACTCAAGGAGTGACTAATTGGACATGGGGGTTACTCTTCTCACTTTGTATATATCATCTCCTTCATACGTCACAACAGCTCATGTGATGGGACCTGCTATTATCTCCAGTTTACAAATGTGGAAATTAAGGGTTGGGGAAGTTAAGTACCTGCTGTGGCCACACAGCTGGTAAAGGGACAGAGCCTGGATCTAAACCCAGTCTTTCTTGCTTCTCAGTGTCTGGCTTGGTTAACTGAGTGGATGGTGGTAGTGTTTTGCAAGGTGGAGGATGAGGAAGAGAGCCAGTGGAGAGGACTGTGAGGACATTGGCAGTTCTAATTGAGATGTTCAAAGCGTGGTTGGCGACATGCGTCTAGCTCAGAGGAGCACCTATGGGAGCTAAAGATGAGGGGCCAGTAGCCTGGAGCGGGGAATGAGGCCATGGGAGGAGGAACCCACTCAGGGAGAAGACTTGGAGTGAGGACTGAGAAGACAGCATAGAATGGAGGCGAGAGCAAGCTGGACAGTTGGAGAAAGGCAAAGGAAGACACACAGATCTGGGAAACCAAGAGGGCCGGCCAGAGATTCTGAAGGAGACTGAGGAGAGTCTTCATGGAAGCCAGAGAAGGAGGGTGTGGTGAGAGAGCGGAAGGGTCAGACGCTGCAGAGAGGCCCTTCACCAGGAGGACTGAGTCAGGCTCCATTCCCTGGGACAGAGATCAGACTGCCCAGCACCTGCCATCGGAAGCTCAGTTCTAAACATGGTTTCCTCTCTAGGCAGGAGTAGAAGTGAAGGGTTTTGGAACAAGTCTCTGGAGACTGATTGGAACAAACAGCCTGTTTATCATTTCCTCCCAGGATTTCCCTCACACCTCTCTGCTGAGATATGGATCTGAGACTTGTCATCTAAAGTAGGGAGACAGATCCTGACAGCCCATCCTCTGAAACGTGCCCTCTGCCTCTGCACCTGGACACCCCTGGAGGTGGAGGTGTTGGCGGGCAGGCGGGCGAGGGAGTGCCCCCCACCGCGTCCGCTCCCCTCAGCTCCTCCAGGCAAACACCTGGAGCCCTCCTGGCAGGCCCTGGGTTGTCCTGGGACAGAGCCCCACCTGTGACGCAGGGGTGTGTGACTGCACCCGCCATGTACACGCTACATACCCTCCTCCTGCAAATACATTCACGTGCACACACGCACATGCACACACACGCACACCCAGGCTACAGTCACCCTGCGCTGGGGAGGCACTGGGGGAGAGGAAGGTGGGCCGCGTGGGTGTGGAGCTCGTCTCACTAGCATGAGGTGACAAAGTGGCCCTCTACCAGTGACTTCACCTCTCTGCATCTTTGTTTCCTCATTTGGTCCTGTGCCCCAGAACACAATGACTACAGTAATACCTGTACTGTTTGAGCGCTGGGGACCACGCACGGCCCTTCGCACACCTTTGTCATCAGTCCTCAGCATAGCACCACCAGGCGGGTTTTATTGTTATTCCCATCTTACACAGAGGGAATAATAGAGAGTCAAGAGTGGGTGAATGTGCTCAAAGCCTCACAGGGTACATATGGCGGAACTGGAACTTGAACCCAGGCAGCTGATCCCGAGCACTCAGCCGCTTTCTTTCCAATCTGATCCTCCATGGAGCGCAGGCATCTTCTCAACCTGCCTTCCTGTCTGGGCTGTGCCTCGGCTTAAAGCCAGCGTTGGCTTTCTTTCGCTGCACGTCAAACGCCAAAGGCCTTAGCTGGGTCTCCGAGGCCTCCCTTCCCATCCTTCCCACAGGCCTGGAGACCTGGCAACTGCTAGATGTGCTGTTGATCAAACATGCTCTGTGTGCTCACATCTAGGGCAAAGGTGGGCATGCCAGGGGGACCACATGGTCTCATCTCCGAGTATCTCCGAGCATCCCTGAGCACCCTGGGTCTTCTCTCCCATTCCCAGTCTTCCCCATCCTAATTCCCAATGAACGTGTAACAAAAAAGCTTATCATGGGAATCTCAGTATCAGTGGAAATACCAGAAAAGGTTAAATGGGGAAGCTACCAAGGCCTGACTGAGGGCCATCTCTGTGCCCAACTTTGTGGTTGGCCCTTTGGGGCAAGAGAAAGATGCAGCTTTGGTGCTACCTGAGGGCTGTAGCCTAATGAGGAAGCAAGGGGAAATCCGGGCCGACTTCCTGCAGGCGATGGCATTGGCCCTGAGGCTTTGAGGGTGGGGTAGGAGAGGGCATTCTGACAGTGAGGAAAGAGTCGCACATTAAAATGCTTCAAGGCTTCCCATGCACCTCCTCACCCACGCCCCTGTGCATAGTGGCCAGGGCTCTGTGCCCGCCCCCCACACCTGCAGTCACCCCCCTCCCATCTCAGCAGGTGGGGCTTCCTTTTGTTTGGGATCCTCTTTCTCCTTCGGGTTGTTCCCCCAGATGGCAGGGCGTGCCACTCCTTGCCTGGTTACCCTAATACTGTTTGTTACCTTAAACACCACGTCCCCTGGCTTCAGGCTGCTTCTGGCGCTCTGCCACTCTCTCTGCACCCTCTGCTTTCCCCAGTGCGACTCCCACCAGCCTCTGGTTAGGGTTTAGTTCACTGTTGGCCAGCCCCACGGGTGGGCTTAGGGAGGCCCAGGGCTGTGTTTGTCCTATTTAGTGCTATATCCCCCGGTACCTGCACACAGTAGGTGCACCATAGATTTCTGCAGAAATAAAGACCAGTGCTTGGCGAATGGTAGCTAGCTTTCTTACCACTGCCTTGCATTCCCTGGCCTGTAACATGTCATCCTCTGCCACGCCCCTCTGCCCTCGTCTTCTGGGCCCTGGCTCCAACCTCAGCCCAGGAGTGAAGAGTTGTGCCGGGGTGGGTCCCAGGGATGCTGGGGATGTCTTGGGAGCATGGCTGTGAAGCCACAGTGGGCCTGATCCAGAGCGCTTGTCCCTGCTAATTATTACGGACAAGCCTCCTTATTGAACCTCGTCCTCTTATTGACATTCGGATGCATGAGCCGAGGCTGTTGTTTTAAACGCACTCATTAGCCACACAAATCAGTCCTGTTGACAGAGCGCCTTTGAATTAAGCATCTCGCCGTAGTCATTGGACAAGGAGCAATTTATAATGCCATTAGCAACGCTTTCGAAGGTTACAGGCATCAAAAATTGTTCAGCCGTAATTATTCTTAATGGATACAAGGAATAAACTGACGCAGGACAGCTTTTTCATTAGCCTTCAATCACGGCTGATGGCTTTGAGAAATGTACAGTAAGTGCGTTTTGGGGAAAAATAATGATGTTACAGCACCTTTCCCAGGAAAATGCTCTGGGTACACAGCTTAACTTTTAATGGCCTTAATTTGACATAATTAAAAAAAATTTGAATTTGTTTTTGAAGATCTTGAAATAAATTATTTGGTTCCCACTTTTAACCCTTTGGGGAACGGGTGCTGAATAGCAGTAAGAGAGTGAGGGGCTGGTCTCTGGGAATAGAGGTGCTATTGGAGAAACTGGTGTTTGCAGACAGAGGACCCCCCAAAGACCACCTAGCCTTCAGGTGTGAGAGCTGCTCCCCAACCCCGGAGTTCTGACTGGCCTGGGGAGAAAGAACTGGCTTTACCAGGAGACAGGCCCAGGGGTCTACACCTGTGGGGCTTCTTCACCGTCAGGGAAGTGGGGGGTCCAAATAGTGACGGAGAAAGGAATCCTAAGGAAATGCAGAACTGGAAAAGGCCCAGGTCCTGCACTGTGCTCTGGGACCTCAGGTAAATAACTGCATCTCTCTGAGCCTCTGTCTTTTCATCTGTGAAATGAGGACGACAATACAGACAAATGATGGCCGCTGTGAAGATTTGATAAGAGAATTGAGTTGAAAACTCCCGGCCAGTGCCTAGTACACAGTTGGTGTTCTATAAATGTTCATTCTTGAGTTTTATCTGCCTCACCATGGTAGTCCATATTGGCCAAGGTTAGGGCACCGGATATCCTGGCAATGTAATAATGTGTTTGCCAGAACTTGTGCCAGGGAGGGCACCAGAGATGGCTGAACAGAAGGAGGGGGATAATGTGTCTCCTTCCCCTACCCCAAGACCAGAGGGAAAACAGGTGGCTTCTCGACTGCTTTCTGAGGTGAGTGGTTCAGTCAAGGCACAGCTTTGCTTTGCCAAATGGAGATGTGCAAGTTTGGGGTGGAGCAGAATTGCTGGGACAAAGAAGAAGAGGGTCCCAAGTGGGAGGGGCCAAGCATCTACTCTTCACTGGGCAGGGCTCAGCTTCACCCCCAGATAACTGATAAACACATCCTTCCATCCTATCAGATTGAAGGTGGGTCCAAACATAAGGGACCCACACAGGACTCAACGAGGCACACTGAGCAACAGGCCCAGGTGCCTTCACTGTGCACGCCCATCATGCAACTGTGTCCCCTGGGGCGGAACGTAGGTCACCGAGTTTCCCTTGTTGGCAATGGCAGACAGAGTGGACAGCCCGGTATTGGGCCAGCAGACCTGGTGTCCAGCCGTGGCTCTGCCACTGCCCACAAGGTGACCTCCCTCTGCAACAGCCTACTCATCTGAGTAGCTGGAAGTCCTCACTTCAGACACCAGGAAAATTCAAATTCAGCTCTGCCTAAGAGAAGACGTAAGCCAAGACAAAAGCGTAATAAGAATTCCACGGCCAACCTATTGCAAATGGGCAGCACTCTGTACCTTGGCTTAGTGCTTCCTGTGATTTGAGAGAGGTGGCCATCCCTGCATCCTAAAAGGTTATAGGGCAACTGTGATCAGATGGGGTTCATCTTTGGGGTCCACTGGTGGACAGGCTCAAGGCCATACCCTGAAGTGATGATTAGAAACTGGCAGTCCTGGGTTCTACGCCAGGCTGGGTCCATCAGCCTCCCGGAACCTCAGCCTCTTCATCTTTACATGCTGTGAAACTTGGGCGTAACTCTGTGTGTCTTTTTCTCCCTCCTTCTTTTCTTCCTCTCTCCCCGTCTCCCTTCCCTTCCTGCCAAATCCAATCTTTGAGAGTCATTTTACACAAATGCCTAACGTATAAAATAAAGATGGGTGTTGTCTGGTGGAAGTTGGATGTTTCCCTCTGCCTCCGCCCCCCAGTTCCTCTGTGGACCAGCAAGACTCCTCAGAGCACCGAGACCCCTGCCAGGATGGCCTGGCCTCCCTGCAGTCTCTTGTCCTGCATCTTCTCACCTCTTTCCATCCTCACCAGACACTGGCCACCTGCCCTTTCCCAGGGGTACCGAGTCCTGGCACTCCTCTTTGCCTTTGTTCAAGCTGTGCCCTCTTCCTGGGATGCTCTTGTCTTCTTGTCTGTCCACAGAAGTCCAGTGCATTCTTCAAGGCTGACCTTCATAGGCCACTGTGGTCTGCAGGCAAAAGACAGCTCTGAGGATATTTGAGCTAAGGAGTCCCTGGTCTTTCTTCCTGGACACACTGCAGATGGTTCACTGAGCTTCCCAGCACTTGCCACCAACGACACTGTGGTTCAAATTGCAGTGACGAGATGACTTCCACACCTTGCTCAGCTGAGCAAGTGCTCAGTGCTGGGAAGTTCCCTCGCTCCCCCGCAGGACCTGGTGTGATGTGGAAGCCCAGCCCTTCTAGGGCCTGGCACTCAGTAGGTGTCTAGCATAGATCCTGGCATGTGCAGGTGACCTCCCAGCTTGGGGCCTGGCACAAAGGAGTCACTCATGGGGCTTGGCACAGTGGGGTTTGCCCAACACAGGACCCGGCTCTCAGTGCTCAGGATCTGTTTCCTGAATGGAATTTGAATGGAATGGGAGCCTAATTCTGGGAAAGTCTCTTTACCACAGGGGTGGGGAGGGGGTGCAAGAGCAAATGTAATCCCCTTCTACAGCCAGGAGCAAATGGGGCTGCAGGGTTGGGGTGGTGGGAGAGGCCCCTGGAGTAATGAGCAGATACTGATTCCTTATCGCCATCGGCCTGTTCTCGAGCTAATACCCCCGTCACCCTCCCGGCTCAGCCTCCATTTGGACTTTTTCCGATAAACACCAATATCTGTGCAAATTCTTGAGGCTGGCTGCCTCCCCAGCCCAAGGGCTGCTCTGCTGGAACTCCAGATGTGTGATAAGGCAGGGAAATACATTTTCAGTCCACTAAGTCATCACGTTTTCTGACAAGGATTCTCAGGCGCGAGCCCATCTCTGATGACTAATATCGCCTTCACTCTGCAGAGGGCTTCAGCAGCCACCCAAGCCATCACCCAGCTGTCAGCGTCAGCTCCTCCCTGGCTTCACGTTCTGAGAGGCCCTCTGAGGGGCCCTCAGTCCCAAGATGGCGAGTCAGTGGGCTCTGGCGGAGGAGAGGGCAGGCAGGCAGCCCGCAGCCTTGGGCGCTGTTGCTGGGCCTGTGAACCCTCTGCGCAGTGGAGGAGGCATGGATTCCACATGCCTAAGGACTTTCTGGCTCTGAGACTGTGGGTCTCTTAGTTCTCAGCTGCTAGAAGCACAGGGGTCGGAATCAATCCCTTTGCTATGAAATGTCAGGGAGGCTCAGAGTCCTGGGGGAAAAGTAACAGTAGGGGCTGGACTCACAGGCTGACCAGGCACAGGAATCATTTACCTGTCCATAGCTCTGGAGTGAGACAGACCTGCTTGGATTCCAAGCCTCGTTGTATCACCCACTAGAGGCGTGACCTTGGGCAAGTTATTTTCTCTCTCTGGGTTTCAGTTTTCTTCCATGAAATAAGCAGATGATAAGAATTTAATGAGATGATGTAAAATACTTATAGCCTGGGATTTAGAACATAGAAGTACCAATAAATGTTGCCTTTTAAAAAAATCAATGTTAATAATGATCCTTCTAGGGCTCCTTATAAGGTAATGATTACTCTCCTGATTTCACAGGGAAAGGAAGTGAAATACAGAGAAGTTTAAATAACTTGCCAGAAGGTCAGAGGCTCGGTTTGTCCCCAGGTCTGCCTGTCCCTTGCTCTATCCACTGACTCTGAAAAGCGAACCCTCTCAGCCACTCACTCCTTGCTCAGAGCTAGCCTGGATAGGTGTCTGCGGAAGTTCAAGTGATTAGAAGCTGGTGCTTTGGGCAGGATGGTGGGGACACCGCCAGCTTCCAGGGGGCTTGGGACCCCCAAGGGGGTGGGTGGGCTGGGAGCAAGGTGTGGAAGTCATCTGGTCACTGCAATTTGAACTTTTCTTTTAGGAGAAAAAAAAAAAACCTGAGAAGAAAATAGATTGCAGTCTGTTACAGACCCACTGGCTGCAAATCATTCTGAAAATTAGCTTTCTATGGGAAAATCTATATACTAATTAACTCCATGGCCTCTCTAACGAGTTTAAGCACAATAAGGCCTCTGAAAATATCGAGGCATTTTGCAGCTGCCTTAAATTCTACCTAGGGAGACACACTCATGGCTCATGAGGAGGTTTGAGGGCTCCGGGATGAAAGGGGAATCTTAAATGATTCATTTCCAAGGGCAGAAGGTAGGGAAATGTGACTTTGGTCTATTGTAGGGGGAAGCACAGAGAACTTCAGTGTGGCCACTGGAATCCCTTCTCAGTGGCCTCGGTTGGCAGCTGGGCATGGTCAAGGACTTCCCACTCACCCTTCCCAGTGTGTGAAGATTGGGTGGCCACCAGGTCTATCGAGGCAGAGAAAGGCTTCCCGAGACCCAGCTGCATACCACAAGCTGGGAATCTCCTGCTTTTCACAGTCCTTGGGGTGGGGGGAACTGTGCTTCTCAGGCCAGGAAAGGAGGCAGCTCAGCCAGCAGAGCCCCTGGGGTGCTGTCTCCTCTTGACCCTCAAGATCCAGGTTGCAGCCAGGCATGGTGGCATACACCTGTAATCCCAGTGGCTCGGGAGGCTGAGGCAGGAGGATTGCGAGTTCAAAGCCAGCCTGAGCAACTTAAAGAGACCCTAAGCAGCTCAGTGAGACCCTGTCTCTAAACAAAATACAGAATAGGGCTGGGGATGTGGCTCAGTGGTCGAGTGCCCCTGAGTTTTATCCCCAGTACCCAAGGGGAAAAAAATAAAAAGATCCAGGTGGCTCCTTCTGAGATGGTGCCTTCAGATGGCTGGCCTTGCCCATCATGTCTTGAGGACTGCAGTCAGTGCCAGGACTAGCCTGATAGAGGACACGTAGCACAACCTCAGACAATCCCAGGGTGCACCTCAGAATGCCCTGCCTCCATCCCCCTCTGGGAGACGCACACCAGAACTGCTCACCGCCTCCCTTCCCCAAGCAACAGGCCAGGCAGGCATAGTGCTGAGCAGAAATCTCCTCAGGGCCTGTCCTTAGTCCCTAGGCTCCTCAGGGTCTGGCCTGCTCCTGCCCACCGGCCTCAGAGGTGCATGCCTTGTTCAGAACAGGCTCTCTTAACTGGTACTGCTTCTTCTACCCTGTGCCCCGTAGAGATTCCAACCCAACGTCCAGAGAGCCTTTAAAATGCAACTCACATCACGACTCTCCTGTGTTAAAAACTTGCAGTCTCCCCTGTTCCACTCAGAGTAAACGACAAAGTCTACAGTGACCTGGAAGGCCCCATGATAGATCTCTGCCCCTCCCTGTGATCGGTGTCCCCTTGACCTCCTCTTTAGAGACTCCCCCTTCACTCACTACAAGTCCTGAATGCAGTGACTTCTCTGAAATCTCTGCTTTATTTCAGAGATCTGCTGGTGTTGGAGCTCCCATGGTTCCCTGGAAAACAGGAAATGGGACCTCTGAGTCCCTCCCCTAGAACCTCACTCTCCCCGATCAGAGGCCAGAGGGAGGATTCCCCCAGGGAGCTCTCATCTGCTGGGTACTTCTGTCTGTACACACGTACGGACAGTGGAGTGTGGAGAAGCTCCGGTCCTGGCCTCCCCTGCACATTCCCAGAGAGAACAAACCATCAAACAAACAAACAAACAAAACAGTAACCATGGGAAAAGTCATAGAACCAAAGGAGGGGAAAAGCACTCAAAAACCTCACAAAGAGTGAAGCAGAGGACTTTAACAGTTAGTAAGGAAGAATTAAGCAGGAGCTGAAAGATAGCGAGAAGATTTACTCTTATCCAAAACCTCGCACTGCGGCATGGACGCTCTCCTACCCACGGTGTGCATGATGGAGGCGTTGGTGTCCTTTGAGGGTCCGTGGTTGCTGAAATGCAACAAGTTTAAGTAAACGTTCCCCCTCTAAACTGCAACGCATGCGCACACACACAACCAGGGAACCGGAGTCACGGTTCCATTTGTTCCATCATGGTCCAAAGAGATGCTGCTCTTTCTCCATCAAGATGGAAAATAAAAACAAAGCAAAACTGCGAAACAGAGTGGCTGAGTCGTTGTCAGCTGTGATCTAGGATTGGAACCCTGTGCTCGGCTCTTCCCTCCCTCTTCATGGGAAAAAGAATTTAGTCAGGTGATCCCTGGGCCCTGGACTGATGTTGCATAGAACCCCAACAAGAGATGGCTGTGTTTGTGCTTATGTTTTCTTTCCCCTTCTCTTTTCTTCCTTTCCCTCCCTACTCCTCTCCTCACCCATCCCTTCCTTCCTCCTTCCCTCCCTCCCTGTCGGCCTTCCTTCCCCCTCTTTCTCTCCTTCTTCAAATACGTTCCACCGCTTGTGACTACCTTGTGCTGGGACCTTGGGATACAAAAATTGACAAGATCAGAACTTCCTGCTCACAGGGCTGGAGTCTCGCAGGAGGGACGTGCAGGTGAATGACAACAATATTCCATAAGAGATGGCTGTGCAAAGTTCTGTGGAAACCCAGAGGACGGAGGGTCTGGGAAGGCTTCATGTTGGAGCACAGGCTGGAGGGATGAGTGGTTGGGGGCTTATATGAAGATTTCTAGGAAAAAAGAAAAAGCAGGTGCAAAGGGGCTGAGGCTAAGCCTGTGCATGTAGGTGTGTGGTAGGGTGAGGGGGGTGGCGGCCATGCTGATGGGTCTTCCCTGTCCTTTGTCTTGGGAAGCTCTGGTCTGGTTCCTGTATTAATTTCCCCATATTTGAAACGAAGCCATTGGCATGGTGAGACACTCCTCTTTGGAGGCCGTAGTGTGGGAAACAAAGAGCACTGGTCATAGTTCTAGAACATTTTCTAGCCCTCACTAGATAGAGCGAGCTACACTTTCTCCCCCATTGGATGTCTCCTTCCTGCTCAGGACTTTCAGGCCATCTGTACCTCTTGTCACTAGGGGTGGTCTCCTGAGACCTGGGAGAATTCCTCTGGATTCATCAAGCACAGGCTGAGATATCCGTGGGCTGATGGCTTCCACAGTCAAGGAGCTGGAATATCGTGGTGGCCCCTGATCCTCTGTGGGCGAGACTTATCCTCCATCCAAGCTTGAGCCCTGGAAGGGCTCAGAGCAGAAGTCCAGTATACTCAGAGGCCTCTGGGGCTGGTTTCCTGCCTTTCCTGCTTCCAGTGGCTTCTCTGTGGTAGAGAACTGGGTGACCAGCTCCACCCTCCTTAGGTCTGGCTGACAGTTGCTGATAAGGAGCTGGCTGCAGTGAGCCTGGGAGCCATGTGATGGAGATGATTTCCTCTTCTCAGCAGCGACAGGTGTGTGACCAGTGAAATCCACAGCCATTGCAATGGGATCCGAGGACTCTGACAGGATCAAAGTTAAAAGAAGGTCGAAGTGTAGTTTGGTACCTAATATTTGGTTAATTGTGGCTGTAAGTCCCAGAAGTTCAAGGGTCTCTCTGTCCTTTTACTGTTTTCCAGTAGAGCCATATGCATGGCAGATGCTTTGGGTATATTTATTGAATGATTGAATGGAGAAACGGGGGATTTAATAACCTTTCCTCCACCTCCTCTGTGAGCTTCCATTCTGACAGGGCCTCCAGCCTTACCTGGTCCACTTCTCCTAACTGAGTCTGACAACTTCTTTTCCAAGGAGTCAGACTCAGGGTCCACTCTTTCTTATCTTCTGTCCAAGGCTGCTGGAAGACTTGCCCATGCCCAGTATGTTCCTCCGGCCTATTTCCTATTGCAGACAACTAAACATTCACAAAATTTCTTATGTGAATTTCTAGATTTTTCTTTTGTGAATGAAGTGGCTTGAGAGGACTCAGATGGCCCTTCCATATTTGAAGGTCCCCGGCTGCTGGTAGGCTGAAGGCTCTGTAAGAAGCTCAGTTGCCCCTGAGAGTGAGGAGGACCAACTTGCAGGGCAAGCACTGCTCCAAGGTATGGGTAGGTGACTTGCCCTGAGCCTCTGAACCAGTAAGCAGTGCATGGCTAATTATGGCCCTAATATGGGGGCTAGTTTGGAGGTCAGTTGCCTACATTTGGATCTTGGCTCTGGTACTTCAGTTCTCAAAGGAGCCTCTGTTTCCTCATTTATAAAATGGACATGATATCTCCCATCCCAGAGAATTATTGGGTGGATTCAATAAGTTAGGACATGTAAGGTGCTCAGAAGCAACTTTGAGAGCTAGGGAGTGCTCGCTAAATTGTGGCAATTTCTCCGTAGGTTTACTGGGGTTCCAATCGAGAGCTAACCATTTCACTACAGTGTCTCCCTGAATCCTCACAACTAATCTATGGAGTCCTATGGGGGAGACCAGTGGGGCCTCAAAGGATAACATGGCTTACTCCAAAGCATGGAGTTGGCCTGCGTAGTAGGATGGGGGTGGACTCAGACCTCCTGCCTCTGGTGTCCCTCTTCTCAGTGGAGTTCTGAATTAGGAACTCTGGGTTCCCATCTCTCTGCTTGGCAGCCTCCCAGCTCCCTTGAGAAACTACTCCCAGAGAAGACATGGCAGAACAGAGGGCCAGTGGGCAGGAAGCCCTCCATTAGCACCTGGGGCTGCAGGGAATGCAGACCCACCTGAGTTCTGCAGGTAAGCCAACCTGGCTGGAATTCAGAGACAGGCCAGGGGCAGAGCCCCGCCCATCCCTCCCTGGCAGCAGCCTCAGCAGCAGCAGCAGCAGCAACACTTCTTTTAAGTCAAATGTTGCCTGGAAGTCATTGCTTCAGCAATTACCTCTGAAACCCATTGTTTCCTCAGCCCCATTAACATGTCAGATCCTGGCAGCGGCTGACGGGGCAAACACCCCTCCGAGGGCTGCAATTCAATTTAAGGATCACCTCCCCTGCACAGACAGCCTCCGAGCCGGCCCATCTCCAGATTTCACCAAATCGAGGAGAGAGTCTCAGGGCGCAGTTTGATCATGCTGCTTCCTAAATTAAAAACAAAATTGTAAGTGTTAAACATCTTTAACAAGTCATTAAGCCCCAGCCATAATCTAGAAAAAGTCCCTTAATGAGTAATGACATATGTTGTGAGCGCAGTTATCTCCTAATGTTGGATGCTGCGGTGGGTGATGAAATGGCAGTGCTCAGAAGGGATGGATCACCACTAATGGCAGGATAATTTGAGGCTGTTGGGCTGAGGACCCTGGAGGGCGGGGAGGCAGCCTGAGCCAGGCGGCCAGGCTATCTGCCATCTACGAGGTGGTCCTCGGTCTCCCCGCTCGTCCTGTCCCTGAAGCCTCCTGTCCACCTCTGGGGATGCTCTGCTCCCATCCATAGGCACAGTCACGTTCCTGGCTCGGCCCCAGGACGGAGTCGGTAAGAATTCAGAGTTGAGCAGCAGGACCCTTGCTTTGTCCCATGGCCATAGGACCGCCCAAGCTCTGCCTGTCCAGCCCTAGTCACTGGGCTTTTGCCCAAGCCAGGCATTTCCTTCAAGTCCTATGAAAGGGACTATCTTGTTGCTGTGTCCCCACTGGCCTTCCTGTTTGCTGTTCATCCCTCTGCCCTGGGCTCAGGATTATGTCCTTATCCCCCTGTCCTTATGTTAAGGCCCTTCTGCTGCTTGGCCTTCCACTTGCCACAGACCCTCAAATCTCCTGCTTCAGTGCTCTGGCCCCTGGCTAACCACCCTGCTGGACCCCCATGTTGTCATCCCAGACATGTGCAGGGACTAACTAGCTGCCCCTCACACCCAAGGTCCAAGTCACAGGAGAAAGAACATGATCAACTGAGTTGGGGTCATGTGATTACCCCATTGGTCACGGGGTGTGGTCCAGTCACAGGGTGATGAACAGCTCCCAGAGCAACTTGGATTTCTGGAACTTCAGCCCCCCATGCTCCACCCAACCAGCAATGCTCCCTCCTCCCAGCTCTTCCAGTGTGCTCCCCGCCCTGCTGCGGTGTTGGGGTGTTAGGATGCCCTCCAGCTGGGATCGGAGAATTCACAAGTGGGCCCTGAGACAAAGCCCCTCTGGGGGAAGAAGCAGGGCAAGGAAGGGGAGGAGACCCTCCATACTGTGATTCCAAGTGACATCCAAGAGGGAGGGTGGCTTCAATCCCAGAGTCGAGCCTGTCGAGGGAGTGAGAGGCCAAGCACCCCCAGCCCTGTTCTCTTCACTCATTCATTTGTGGATAGATCCAACACCTGTTAATGTCACATCCTGTTATTTATTGTTTATCTGCCAAACATTGTGCAGGGAACTTTATATATTTTACTGCATTGAAAATATGACCATCCAGGGCCGGGGTGGGGCCGGGGTGGTGGCTCAGTGGTAGAGCGCTCGCCAAGCACGTGTGAGGCACTGGGTTCAATCCTCAGCACCATATAAAAATAAATAAATAAAATAAAGGTAAAAAAAGGCCCTGACCACCCAGTGACATAGATACTACAATGGCTTCATTTTATAAGATGAGGAAACCAAGGCACAAAGAGGCCCAGTAAGTGGTTTTTCTCAAAGTCATTGAACCTGAAAGGGGTGAAGTCAGATATGATCTCAGACTTCAGATTCAGTGGGCTGTTGACTGTAAGAGAAGAGGTGTGGAGAATCCACGCACATGTTTATGTGGGTCTCTGTCTTTTTTTTCCCTAATGCTGGTCGATACTAACAAACTGGTTCCCAAACCACTTTACATTTTATTGGCAAAATATAACAATTGGATCCAGGTCCCATAGAATCTCAGAGTTGGAAGGAAGCTAAGAGATCTGATTGACCCTTGCATTTAACACAGGAGGAAAATGTGGCTGAGAGATGTCACAGGTCCCTGAGCGGAAGAGCTGCTGGGACCCAGGCGGCCACGAGATGCAGTGAAAACCCTGTTCTGCTCCGTGGACGCCTGCTATTTTCACCAGAGCTCAGGAGAACGTCTCACTGAGTGGTTGGCCTAAAAACATCACAGAAGAGGCTCAATTCCTCACCATGCATTCAAAATTAGACTTACAGGGGCTCCCTGCAGAGTGCTCTCTATCAGTGCCAAAGAGAAACAGCATGGCTCTCGGTGGCTAGGGGCTACTGGTGTGACCAGGTGAGTCCTGGAGGGATCAGAGCCCACCCCAGACCCAGGATGCTCTCAGCTTGTGGCTAGATTCTGGCAGGACTGTCAATGTTCACCCCATTTCTGGATCTAAACCCTCTCTCCATCCCCAACTCTAAGTTTGATCCTCCTGCCTCAAAGACTCTTTTTGAACTCGGAGCTTCTTGGCTGTCTTGGCCTTAGAATGGGTCACTGCTACCTTACTTAGATGAGGTTCCAAAGCTGGGCTTGTGCTGCATGCTTAGAGGTCATCGCTGTTTCCAAATCCTGCGGTGTGAGCCTCTCAGGGCTCCAGGGTGTCAGGGTGGGTGTCCAGGAGCCACATGGCTGCTGGCTCCAGTTAACGGAAGGTGGATGAGGCCGAGTCATGGGCTTCGGCTCTTGACAGGAGGGCGAGGAGCTTGGACGAGACTGAGACTTGGAAGAAATGGTTGCTAGTCCCAGCAAAGTCGGCTGTGTGACTGAAGGAGAAATCCTGTCACTCTCTGGGTGTCCATCTGAATTTTGAATGTGCTGGGGTGGCATGCTTTCAAGCACACACTTCTTTGAGTCTCTGAGGAATGTATTCTGCATCCTTTGTCATTTTTGTCCCTTTGGAAAAGGGGACATTGCCCTCCCTTGGATGGAAAATGCCACCTAGACTCTGTCATAAGAGAGCAGGGGACTGGGAGTTTGTCTTTCCCAGCTCCTGAACATCCTGAGTGGCTGGGATGAAGTGGCCATTTCTGAGCTGTTGGCGCTTGCAACATGCTGGGCAAAAGGTTGGGCAGACACCCCCCGAGCATCCTCCTCTGCCCTATAGCAGCTGCTCCCGCACCACTCTGGGACCCAAGAAGGGACAAGAAAACCCTCTTTGTTCTGGGCAGTCAGTACAAAGCCTCGTTGCCATAGCAGCAACAGCCACTTCCTCCAGCTCTGAGCCGGGACAGCAGCTCAGCTGGGCCTGGGCTCCGGCCCTGAGAAGCCAGGAGCAGAGGTCAACCCTGTATGTGGGGGGTCTGAGTTATGGAGACCCCAGCCATGCACCAGCGGAGGAACAAGAAGCTGGCAGTCACCAGGCCTGCCTTCCTGTGTCATCACCCTAAGCTGGGGGCCAGCCAGGGGCCAGGGATCAGGCCAGGCGTTGGGTACCCAGCTGCTGAAAAAGAGCTGCTGATGCTTAAGCCTTTCAGCACAGTGCAGGGGTCTGGCCTCATAGCGGGTCATGAAGCCCCCCTGAGAAGAAGTGGTGGAGATCGTGGGTGGGGAGAGGGGACAACTGTCCTGGGCCTCGCAGACCCTGAAATATTAATGGGTCAAAGAGTTTAGGAACTCCCCAACTTCTTCAGAGAAAGAGCCAGCAGCTTCTCCCTTCTCTCTCCCTCCCTCCTTCTCTCTTTATCTCTCTCCCCCCTCCCCTTTATCTGTTGAGCCCTGTGGGGAGTGGGTATGGTAGGGAAGATCAGAAGGGTGAAGGGTGGATTCTAGGGCTTCCAGGAGCAGATATGGGCTGAACAGGAAGCTATAGGTAGCACCTGGATTTTCTCCACCAGGAAACACAGTGCTCTGGGCTCTGATCTCAAGGATGGAATTCCATCTTCCTTTTGCCAGTGACCACTGCAATGTGCCCAAGACCCTCAGTGTTCTAATCTAAGCAACACAAATACCACGTTAATACTTGGAGTGTTGAGAATATTTCATACGCAGCGCTAAGGATAGTGCTGGTCCGTAGGAACCACTCAATAAACAGTGGTTATTGAGTGTTATTAGGCTGAACCTGATAAAAATGATAGTTTTGTAAGTCAGAAGTGGCTACCCACCAGCAATTTCCTCCAGTCCAACCTAATCTGGATGGGTTGATGAGCCCCCTACCTGGCAGGGCTGCTGCAGGTGTTGAGAGCTCAGGCTCTGGTGTCAGACAGCTTGGCTCCAGTCCTGGTCCCATCCCTTGCTCCCTGGGTAAACTTGGGCTGGTCACTCATCTTGTCTGTAGGCTCAGGTGCTCCTCTGTGAAACAGGAATGTGCAGGTGTCACGTGATGCCATGAACGGACACCGGTGAAGCCCTTAGAAGAGGGTCTGGCACAGAGCTGGTGTAAGCACGTGTTTGTGAAGGGAGTCATGTGGGGGGTTGGGAGATGAAGATTATTATTCCAACCAGAGAGGAAATGAGGGTTTTTCCCAGGTCACACCTGAGCTGGAACCCAAACATGTAACTAGGGGTCTTGCCATTGCTCTAGCTGCTTGTCCTTTGGAGGCCCCTGACCTGTCCAGTCCAGCCAGCCCAGCCCTCTGCCTCTAGATGGTCTGTATAGCCAGCAGGGCAGCTGGTCAGCTAGCCACTCCTCACCCATCAGTTCTTCCATATATCTGCCCATCGACTTCCCTCCTTCCTTTCCTCTTTCACCCATGAAGCCGACTTTCTGTTAGGTGATGGATTTATTGAGATGATCTGGAAACCTAGAAAGCATTTTTTAAAAGTCAGGTGTATTGACTTAGTTCGCCCTTTAAGGATACACTTGGATGAATTGTACTGAACATTTCTAGCATCCCCCCAGGTTCCCTGTGCCCCTTTGTAGTCTACCATACCCCTCGTCCCCAGCTCCTCGATAGCTACTGATCTGTTTTCTTTCTTACAGTTTTGACTTTTCTGGAATGTAATGTGAATGGAATCAAACAGTATGAAGCCCCTTGAGTCTGGCTTTGTTCACAGAGGTTAATACGTTCTGAAGTCATCCTTGGAGTTATATACATCCATAGCAGGCTTATTTTTATTGCTGAATAGTATTCCACTGTATGGATGTACCTTTCACCCACAGAAAGATTATCTGGATCATTTCCACTTTTTGGCAATTTTAAGTCAAACTGCCATCAACATTTGTATACAGGTTTTTGTGTGAAGTTAAGTTTCATTTTTTCCTGAGTGAGATTGCTGGTTCATGAGGTGAGTTATGTTTACATATATTATATTATGTTTATATATATAACTTTAAGCTTTCCAAAGTTACTCTCCTATTTTGCATTTCCACCATCAATGTATGAGAATTCCAACTGCATTGTATTTTTGTCAGGACTTGGTACTGCCTATTTAAAACTTATTTAGACAAGCTGGGTGTGGTGGCACACGCCTGTAATCCCAGCGGCTCTGGAGGCTGAGACGGGAAAATCGTGGGTTCAAAGCCAGTCTCAGCAATGGCAAGGTACTTAGCAATCGTGTCTCTAAATAAAATACAAAATAGGGCTGGGGATGTGGCTCAGTGCCCCTGAGTTCAGTCCTTAGTACCCCCCGAAAAAAATTATTTAGACAATCCAATGGATTGTATCTCATTGTGGTTTAGTTTACATTTCCCTAATGATTAAAAATATTGAATATCTTCATATATATATATATGTAAGACATATATATGTAATATAATATTGGCTATAACATAATATTGGACATATTCATATGTCCAATGTGAAGATGTCCAATATTATATTATAATTTATATGTCCATGTATATTGTGCCAGCCATATACATACATATATATATATATATATGTGTGTGTGTGTGTGTGTGTGTGTGTGTGTGTGTGTATTTCTTTTTACATTACAGATTGAATCCAGGGGGCACTTTACCACTGAGCTATATCCTTACTCTTTCTATTTTTTATTTTGAGACAGGGTCTTGCCAAGTTGCTGAGGCTGGCCTTGAACTTGTGCTCATCTGCTTCAGCCTTCCAGATGTCTGGGATGACAGGCCTGCATCACCATGCCTGGTGCCATCCAGATATCTTCTCTGGTGAGATGTCTGTTCCAAATTTTTGTTCACTTTTAAGTCAGATCACTAATTTTTTTCCTCACTACTAAGTTTTATGTTCTTTACATATCTTCTTCAGGCATGTGCTTAGCAAATATTTTTCTCCCTGCCTATAGCTTACATTTTCATTTCTTAACAGTGTTTTTCAAATAATTTTATTGAAGTTCAATTCATCATATGTTTATGAATCATGTTTTTGGTGTCATATCTACGAAGTCTTTTCATGACCCCAAATCTTTCCCTGCTTTTTCTAGAAATTGTATGAGTCCTATGATCCCTTTCATGTTAATTTTTAAATAGGACATGGTATAGGTCAGTCTTCTTCTTTTTCTCTTTTTATTTCTTTCTTTTATTATTTTATTTTATTTTAATATCTTTATTTTACATTTATGTGGTGCTGAGGATCGAACCCAGTGCCTCGTGCATGCTAGGCGAGTGCCTTACCACTGAGCCACAACCCCAGCCCCCTCTTTCTTTTATTTTTGCATGTGGATGTACAATTGTCCCAGGGATATTCATTGAAGACAACAGACCACAGGTGCAGGAGTCGATTGCTGGACTCTGTCCTGTTGTTGGTCTCTTCATCTGTCTTTTCACCAACATCATCTGTCATGATTCACCTAGATTTATAGTAAATCTTATATCAGCCAGGGATATTTCTTCAACTTTGTTCTTCTTTTTCAAATTGCTCCTTTTCCATTATGATATTTAGAATCAGTTTGTTGATTTCAATAAAAAAAAGTCCTGCTGAGATTTTGATAGAGATTGAACTGAATCTATAGATCAGTGTGAAGAGAATTGACATCTTAACAATATTCATCCAATCCATGTACACGGTGTCTCTCCACTTGTGTAGGTTATATTTGAATTCTTTTAAATCAGTTTTTGTAGGTTTTACAATACAAACATTTAACATATTTTGGCAGATTTACAAAAATATTTTAGGTTTTTTTGGTGATGTAAGTAAGTACTACCTTTAAATTTTCATTTTTAATTGTTCATTGTTGTCATATAGACCAAGTATAGCATACTTCATATGCTATGATCTTGCTGTGTTAGTCAGTTTTTTGATGCTGTGATAAAATACCTGAGAAAAACATCTTAGAGGAAAGATATATTTTGGCTCAGTTTTAGAAGCTTCAGTCCATGGTCAGCTGGATCTATAGCTTTGGACCTCACCCAAGTCAGAACATCATGGCGGTAGTGGGTGGCAGAGCAAAGCTGCTCATATCATGGAGGCTGGGAAGTATGGAGAGAAGGGGCTGGGGATAAGACATAGTGTGCCCTCATACAGTTTCTTCCACCTCCATTCATAGTCCATTAGTCCATTCAGCTATACGTATGCATCACTGGCTTAACCCATTGATGAGGTCAGAGCCCTCATGATCCAATCACTTCCCTAAAACCCTATCTCTGAACATTGCTGCACTGGGGACTAAGCCTTCAACACATGAGCCTTTGGGGGACATTCTAGACCAAATGGTAACACTTGCTAAACTCGCTTATCTGTTCTAGTATCCTTCATGTAGATTCTCTGTAGACATTCTACAGTGTACCTGATTTTCTATTTGGACAATCATGTCATTCACAAACAGAGACAGATGTATTTCTTCTTTTCTATGTGCTTTTCATTTCTTTTTCTTGCTTTATTGCACTCACTAGGATCTCCAGTTGTGTTAACAGTAGAAATGATTTTTAAATCAGCTCTTTCTTTTTTGTTACCAATCTAACAAACTTTGTGAATAAAATCTCAAAATATGGGCTGGGGATGTGGCTCAAGCAGTAGCGCGCTCGTCTGGCATGCGTGCGGCCCGGGTTCGATCCTCAGCACCACATACAAAGATGTTGTGTCCACCGAAAAACTAAAAAAATAAATATTAAAAAAAATTCTCTCTCTCTTAAAAAAATTCAAAATACATCTAGACTCTGAGCACTGTCTCTTGTTTCACATCCATTAAGTCTATTTTCTGAACTCCTGTGCACTTCTTACCTGACTACACTTTGACTTTGGCTGTCCTCTCACATTTCAGGGGCAAAGGCAGCTGATGTTCTTAAGACAAGTCCAGTTCCAGTTCTCACATGACTGGGACAGAGCAGCTCTTTTGCTGCAGTTGATTTCTTCTTCTCTCAGGAATGTATGCATTATATACACGTGTCTATATATACATATACGTGTCTATATATATATGTGTCTATATATACACGTATATGTATATATAGACACATATGTGTATGTGTATATATATGTATACACACACGCATATGTATACCTTGTGATATAATGGAGAGATACAGTATGGTGCTATGAACCATATGCAAATCCAGGAAACGTAATCTGGATGGGGTTGAGAGTCCCGAGGAGACCTCAGTAAAGACACAGTCAGGCTGAGCCGTGAACAACTAAGGGCAGTTGTAAGTCAAGTGCAGCTACTGCAGATTAGAAGATCAGAACTTCTTTGTAGAACTTCTTTGATGAAATTTCCAATCTGGTATTTGGTGTCATTCAAGTTTGGGCTCTTATGTGAGTGCAGTAGTTGGAAAGTTGTGCCAGGGGGTTGAGGACATTTAAAACAGAGACTATAATGGTAAAGTATGGAATCTAAACCAGGTAAGGAGGAAAGTGAAGTCTTAGGGGGTGGGGGGGGGTGGAGAAAAAGGACAGAAAATCACCTTCATTTGGCTTGGAGCAGCTCAGGTAAAATTGTTCCCATCCCTTTACACCCTTTCACTTAGAGTGAGCATTCGAAATGGTGCTGGAAGATACGATAGAAGCAGAATTTTCTGGATCCTTCTATGAAGGCTCTTTAGAGAGGAAAACTCATGTGGAATGTGCCTTCTGCTCTCTGTCCTTCTTCACTTCTAGGATGAGATGGAGAAGTGGGAAGGAAAATCTTGGGCACTCATTAGCTATTGCCACAGAAATGCCGCAGAAGAAACCTCCCTCCTCACACTCAGTGTCCCGGGAATCTCCTGGCTGGCTGCCACTCAGGGGATCTAGGCGAGGCTGGGCTGCTCAGCTTTGCTTTGGGCTATGACAGCAGGGGTGTCACTGCTTCCTGTGTCTCTTGTCCTCCCTCTGGACATGTTCTTCTCAGGGGTGAGGGCAGGAGCCCAGGAAGGCAAGTGCCATGCGCAGTCTCTTGGCTTAGGCTTAGAGCAAGCACAGGGTCACTGCAGCCTCCCCCTGTTGACCAGAAAAGCATAAAAAAACGTAGAGGAGAGGAAACTGGAGATGGGGGGGCCAAGAACTGAAAAGCCAGGTGTGGGAGGGAGTCCCATCTAGACTCTTGGGACGTCAAGAATGAGTGGAGTAGAAAAAAAGACTGGGACACAGGATCAGAAGCCTTCACAGGATCAGAGGAAGAGTGGTCCGTGGGAACCTGGAACAAATCTGGAGGGAGGGTCTCGGAGGAGCCTGGAGTGTTATAAGAAGATGGGAGAGAAATGAGGATGTCCACCTTCATGTTTATAGTCCAGACTGCTCCATTTCATGATTGTCAGGCTCCTCCAGGTCACCATACCCTCTGCAATCCAGTCCTCCCGGTCATCTAGCTCAGTGAGTGACCAGCCACCCACATATCCCAGCTAGGAACCTGAGTGTTGTCCCACCGTTCACCCACTCCCTCTTCTCGCTCTGAAACCCTATTAATTTTACATCACAAATGCATTTCAACCCCTCCTCTGGTTGGGGATTAGGAAACAGAAGGCCCCAGAAGCAAAGTTTCTCTCTGATTCTCCCCTGTCCTCCTGTCTGTCATCCTGATTCTGCTGGGAGGCAAGCCACCGAAACAGGAATCCCTCTGTCCCTAGGCAATTCGTAGAAACCAGAACCCCTTTTCCCCAAAGCTTGCCATGAAAACCTAAAAATATGGCTCTTCTAAGAGCTGGCCATAAAGAAATGAAGACCTTCATGCCCCAGAGGTCCTGCCCCACACTGGGGGGAAGCAATGATGCACGTGGGGAGCTGAGAATGTTCTGAGCAGACAGAGCTTCCTGGGCCCCCAGCTCCGTCTGTTAGCATTAGATCACACCCTTGGGGTCTGATTGTGCTTCTACAGAGCTCTCCCTGCTTCACTGAACCCAAGCATAGAGAAGACAGTTCATTCTGGCTCTTTAGGTCTTCAATCTGAAGGCCCCCTAAAACTATGACCAAATGAGTACATTGTGCTTCCCACTGGTCACCCTGCCTTTTGTTACAGGTGCATCAGCCATGGCCCTCTATCGTGGATAAGAAATCGATGGCCCCCTTTCCCTCCCCTACACCCTCTTCTCCTTCCTGCCCTATTTCAGGCCTCCACATCCCCTCGGTCCCTCTGCCTCATTCTCCTAACCACGCACCCTGCCTCCTGTGTCTCCCCACGAAATCCATTATCTGGCACCTCAGGGGACCACTCCAATGTTGGCAGAATCTGAAATCACACTCTGCACGAGAAGCCAATCATGAAATACCTGCTTTGTCTCTCAGCTACATGAATATGAAAATGGATTCCTGAAGCGAGCTGGATAGGGGAGCGCTCACAGGGGGAGGTTTCCCAAGGGGAGTGGAGGCTTGGCCTGTCCTGGGTGAAGCTGGGAAGCAGGGGGTCCTCTGGACGCTACCAACTGGATGGGCCTGGTTGTTGTGGGAACTGGAATAGCCTGGCCTTGCTCGCGGTCTTGGAGGTCTCAGTGTGGGACAGAGTGAAAGTCAAAGGAGAGGCCTGGGGGAGGGGAGGCCAGATGGCGGTGGGTGGGGGCAGCAGAACAGTGAGGAGGGTTGGCAGCAGCTGGGGAGGATCAATGCCTTTTCCTCCTCTGTGTTTGCGTGTGTTGCAATCCCTGCTCAGATGAAAGAAATTCAAATAGTTATTGATTCTTGCTGAGGGGAGAATGTGGGGATCCGATCTGGCTCTGTTACAGCTGTACCCAGCCCCTGCCCAGCCTAGTTCCCGCCCCGGCCTGAGCTGCCCTCTAAGCCTGGGTCCCTACCTTGGTTCCTGGTTCCAGCCTAGTCGGGGCCCCTGTACAGCACCTACCCTAGACTTTGACTTGGGGCAATCAGGTGCTCAGTAAAAAGCACCCACTTTTCTACACATTTTTTTAAAAATCTTATTTATAGTTGTAGATGGACAGCATGCCTTTATTTATTTTTTTAATGTGACGCTGAGGATCGAACCCTGTGCCTCGCATGTGCTAGGCAATTGCTCTGCCACTGAGCTATAGCCTCAGCCTGTTCCCACACGTTTAGAATGATCTTTCATTTGGAAGACCAGACCTGGCCGTAGTCCCAAGGGTGAGTTAGTCCAGGCACCAACACACTGTGGTGCCCAGGGGCCAGTTTCAGCCTACAGCCTGGCCCCTGAGCTAAAATTTTTTTGTTTGTTTGTTTTACATTTTTAAGGGGTTACAAAGAAAAACAAAGAGGAATATGGAGCAGAGATTGTCTGTGGCTCAGTCTAAAATATGTCTTATCTGACAAAAGCCCTGGTTCTTTGGCTTCCTGTCTTGGGAGTTTGCAGGTGAATTTCCCCCAGGGGTAAGCCTAAGGCTGAAATCTCATGGGGCCTCCCACGGGCTACAGTGGGGGTCTGCAATCTCTACCCCTCAGGAGCAGGGAGGGGGCCCTCCACTCTCTGGGAGCCAAGGGTCTTTTCAGGTGCTGTTTTGGCCTCAGTCCCCCTGACCAGCCTCCCTGTCCTATGGGCAGGTGCACCCAGAGATGCCTGGACTCTGGGAGTCGCTAAAAAACTGGGCACCTTCCCAGGAGCTGTCCTGGGAGCAGCGACCCAGGGTACCCTGCTCCTGAGGCTCAGGAAGGTCCCAGGCCTGGGAGTTGCCGTGACTGCTCAGCAGCCTTTGGCTTTGCTGGCCTTGGCTTTAGAACTGACAAGTCTGCAGGGGACGGTTCCAGGGCTATTTCCCTGATGCTGCCATCCTTACTGGATGACCTTGGACCAACTACCAAAGCCTTTAAAATGGGGATAACTGTAACTAGTAACTATCTCTGAGGGGCATATTAAGCATTTAAAATAACTTTTTTTTCTTGGTTCTGTATGGAAATGTAGCAGAGAAATGGCAAAAAATTATAATAAGATAAAATAATAATAATAATAATAATAATAATAATAATAATAATACATGCTATCTGAATTTCTGGCCTGCAAAGAGCAGATATCACGATGCAAAACCAGTGCCCTGGACCAGGAGCTGAGGAACCCCTTGAGCTGATCACTTTGGGCAGGGCCCCCCTGGCGTTTGCAGCGTGGATGGGAAGCTGCGATAGTGTGTCAATTCGGGGAGAAATTTGGTGTGGTCTCCACATCTGAGGACATGTGTCTGCAACAACCCCAGGTGCTCTGCAGGAAAAGGCCAGAGTTTGGGTCTGAGGTGCTGAGCCCACCCCTGCCAGATGTGCAGGAATCAGCAGGAAGAGGCATCGATCGCCATCGGCAGCAGGGCCACGTGGGCTGCCTATTGATTGGAGGCCTGCCTCCCCCAATCCTCCGGGGCCCTCCCCCAGCCGGCAGCGTGAGTCCCTCTTACCTTCTGCCTCAGACAGCGCAGGGAAGGAGAGGGGAATGGGGGGGGGGGGGCAAGAAATCTCCCTGATCCATCTGGACAAAGAGATCTGCCAGCTGCAAGTAATTTGGGTGTCTGATAATCCCTAATCCCTAATCCGGCTCCATTTGCACATAAATGCAGTGCCTGGCTTCTGACCCCAGGGGTCCTGGGAGCGGTTTGGGGGGCTTGTCCCCCTTTATTTGCTCTGTAAGTTTTCATTGGCTGAAAGCCCCTCTGGCCTCCCAGTCACTGAAAGGAAGAGGATTTCCCAAAGGCTTGGCTTTCTCAGTGTGGAAGAGAATTCCCGCAAATGGGGCTCCCAGGCCCCCAGAAGGTGGAGAAGGTCCCCGTGGGGCTGGCATACCCTGCCTGCTGTGCCTGTGGGTCGTGGCTTCCTGGCCCCTTGGAGCTGGAGTGGGAGGTGGGCAAGGGTCCTGGAGGAACCCTGATGCAGACACAAGCAGAGCATGTCTAGGAACCAGAGCCAGAGAATGTCCCACAGGGTAGGACAGGCCCTTGGTGGTCTTACTTATGGACACAGGTGTAGGCACGTGTGTCTGTTTCTCCACCGTTGATGGAAAACTTACGATGTGTCCAGCACTGGACTCGGAGTTTTACAAACACTATTTCATTTCATGCCACAGGGACTTTCTAAAGCCTCCCTCAGACTCAGAGGTCTCCAGGCACAGGGGAGATGTCCAGGCACGGGCACGGTGTCCTCCAGGGCTGGTGAGCAGAGCTGGGTGGTCAAGAGTTTAGGATCTGGAGTCAAATCCTGGCTCCACCTCTCAGCCAGCCAGTGTGGTGGGGCGGTGGGCAGCACTGCCCCCCACAGGCCTGAGCAGGAGAGGTGCCTGCCCCAGCTTCAGAGGGAGCCACTCTGGCCTCCTCCAGTCACACCCTCCTTTGAGTGAGGACTCTTTACCTCTGGGGATGTTCCCCACCTCCACCCTATGGCAGGGGGAGTGAGGGAGGGAGGGGAGCTGCTCTTTTATGAAGATCTTGTTCTAGGTATAGGGGGACCCACGGTCCCTCCCAACCCCCCCACACCTCCTTCCAGGCCTGTGTGGGCCTCCTCTTGGGGGCCTCTCCCCCAGGTCAGTCCATGCTGTGTGGTAGGGAAGAGGCAGCTGCTAGCAGGTATTGGGGTGTGTTAGGGTGTTGTGTGGGGACAGACAGGCTGAAGCCAGCATGGAACTCTGTACACCTGGAGATGCACACCTGGCCTTCCAGGTCTTCATGAATATAGGTTTGTCAAGGTATCTCCTTTAACATGTTTGTAATTTTTAAGTGTGTAGGCTTATGCTACGTGGCCCTGCAGGTGTGCCCTCCCCTGGGTTAAGAAGTGTTCAGAGTGGCCTGGCCCTGGCGCAGAGTTCATCTGCCTTCTCCTAATGAGCTAGGTGACCTTGAGGAACTTAGTCAATCCCAAATTTCCTTTTTTTTTTTCATCTGTAAAACAGCAGTATGTGCTTCACAGGGTTGTTACAGAATCAAGAAAGATTATACATGTATAGTGCTTAGACAGCTTAGCAGGTAGCAACCGCTGGTTTGGATTTAGTTCTTGTTCCCAATTTGGAAGCGCTTTGTTTAGAAGGATCCAATTTAACTTCCTGTGATCCTATCCATGGAGTAAAGATGAGGGGGAAGGGCAGGAGGGACATTGAGCTCTGCTCCTTCTTGCTGTGTAAACTTTTGCAAATTACTTAGCCTCTGTGTCTCTTTCCCTATCTCTGAAATGGAGAGGAGCTGAGAGAAGTTAAGAATAAAGTGAGAGGGTATCCAACAATGCCTGCACAGCATCTGGCATGAGGTAAAGACTTTGTGATTTTCTAGTTTTGCTTTGGAAACACGCCCCATTTCCTTCAATTCTCCTTCCCTCCATCTATTTCTAGGTTTTCCACACTGGGAAACTGAGGCATGGAAAGAGAAGTGATTTTCCCTGTGGTTGCATAGGTTGAGCCATGGACCCAAGGTCACATAGGAAGGGGACAGAGGGAGGCTCCTACCTTCTATAAGCTCAATCTGTGAGTGGTGCTCAGATCTTGGCGATATAATGGTCACAGATGCACCCACCCAGGGCGTGGGGAGACTCAGACACCCGTTTTACAATTGATGAGACCGAGGCTCAAGGATGTGTAGCATCCTTTCTGGAAGAGACCCTCTCTCTGCAGCCAGTGTCCTGGTTTTGAAAAGTATGATAAGCGAGGGTTCCTAGAAGCAGCTCCTGGAGCAGGCTCTTCTTCGCAGCCTGATTTTCTCGCTGTAGCCTGAAGGATGGAGCATAGCGACTAGGAGATGATTGGTACTTTCTCTCCCTGGATTGGACACCGGTTTCCAGAATTCCCTGAGGGGCTAACCTCTAATTTCAATATGTTAATGTGTGGAATCTAATGGCATATTTATTGCTTATGTAGATGCTAGTTATTTACACGGGAAACTGATTTATCTATTAGATAATTAGTAAACTTCAATAATTGCAAAAACCTTTTAGCAATCAGTTGACATTTAATTAACATACAATAACTGTCTTATTAAATCTACATTAAATGCCTATTGGAGTTAATTAAAACTCATACCTATGACTCCACATTCTTTGGGAATCCTCATTAAAGCCACCAGTAGGAATGCAGACAGGGAAATTCCCTGGAAAGCCGTTTGCAATGGAGTTGCTAGAAATGCACTCCAACATTTATTCCATGCCTCCTGTGTCCTTCAGACAACAGCAAGCAAAACAGAAATAGGCCTTACCTTCAAGAAGCTTAGAGTCAGGGGGGTGGGGGAGGGATGGGGACTTCTCAGATGGTCACGTAGACGAATGTCACTCTGCAATTTGGGCAGGTGCAATGAAGGGCAGGTAGGTGCTGGGAAGACCCCATAGTGGGCAGATTCCACCTGGTCTTAGGGGTCATGGTGGCTGCTTGAGCTGAGCTCCAAGGTTAGGTAGGGGTTAGCCAGGGAAATATGCTCCAAGCTGAGGGAACAGTCCCCATGAAGGGCTCTTGGAAGGCAAGGAGCATGGCCAGTGCAGTGTAACAGGGAGCAGAGAGGGGCCGCGGAGTCCTCTCCCTGCAAGCAACAGAAAGTGGGGGTCAGCATGTGCGTGAGAGTGTCTTGTGTGCATACATGACCGTGATTGGATTTGTGTTCAGAGAAGGCCATTCTGACTGCAGCAAGGATAATAGGCTGGAGGGGACTTGAATGGATAAATGTCAATCAGTGCAGAGGCTATTGTAGTGGTCCAGGTAAGAAACTGTGTGATGGGTAACATGAGGACAGAAAGAAAATTGAAACAATCAGCTGTGAACAGGTGTTGACACCTGGGAGGGAGGGACTGAGCAGAACTTCTGCTGTCTGGCTGTTGGGACTGGCTGGCTGGTGCCATTCCCCAGAAGCAGAACCCTGGGAGAGGATCTGATATCCAAGAAGAGACATTGACGTGAATAGATACGCAGACTTTGAACTGAGAAAAAGAAGTTACGACTGAGATTTAAAAAAATCTTGGTGCTTGGTTTTCCACTCCATATTCTGATTTAATTGGTCTGGGTGGTAGGAGATTCTAAAAAACCAAGTTTCAGAGTGATTAGTCTAGAAGTAGAAAGTAAAAGAAAGTAGGAACCTATAACAAGGACTTCATTATCTACTGCCTCGCTCAGGGGATGCACAGCTAGTTTAAGTCACCTCTGCCAGGGCCCATCCTCACAAGCCCATAGATGCATGCTCATGTTGGTGTTGATGCTGTAAGTCATGATCATCTTGTCCTTGTAACTGGGCGCTTATGATGCTGGATGCCTTGGTTCTGTTCTCTCATTTGATCTTCACAACAGAATGATGAGTTAGGTTATTATTTCTTTCTATTCTGGGGACCAGCCAGCCAGTCCCAACAAGAGGCCAGTCCCCAAAAAAGACCCAGAGGGTCTGAGGGCTGTAGTGTCTTGCTTACTGTCCTACAGGTATTATTAAGTAGAAACTTGGATTCAAACTTGAAGCTGTTGTATTCTAAAGTGTTCGTGTTCTTTCACTGTGATATACAGTCAGTCTCTCTATAAAACCAGAAAGAGGCCCTTTAATGTGCCCCTCTCCAGGTTTATAAGTCAGATGAAAGATTTGCAAGGATTTGTGAATGCTGCAGAGTTCTAAGGGAGAGTCTGGTTTTCAGCATGAAGTTCTTCCTCTGTTGAAGAAGCAAGGTGTGTCTGCTGGTGGGCTTCTCCCTTCGTTGTGAGCTGCCTGCTGATTCGGAGCCATAAAAAGCTAAGCAGGGGCACAGTGGCACTCCCCAGTAATCCCAGCAACTCTGGTGGCTCAGGAAGGAGGATCACAAGTTTGAAGCCAGACTTAGCAATTTAGTCAGACTCTCAGCAACTTACTGAGAGACCCTGTCTCAAAATAAAATAAAATAAAATAAAATAAAATAAAATAAAATAAAATAAAATAAAATAAAATAAAATAAAATAAAATAAAATAAAATAAAAGGGCTAGGTGTGGCTCAATGGCAGAGTGCCCCTAGGTTCAATCCCCATTGTGGCAAAATAAACAAAAAACTAATAGAGAAGACTACCCTGTGTGTTCCAAAGCCAAGAAATGATTGCAAAGGACCTCAAATTAGTGTGTATATCATCAAACTTTATCCATAAGCCAGCACTTCTCAAAGCATATTCCAGAAGTAAATGTTACTTAGGAAAAAAAGACTTTGGGATCAGAGTTTAGAAACTGTTGGGTCCAGATCTTTTATTTTGCTACTAGGAAGCTCCAAGAGGGATAAGAGTATGCACTTCCCTAGCTTATTTAACCAAAGAATGCTGATTTTCTTTCTTTCTTTCTTTTTAATACTTTTTAGTTGTAGATGGACACAATACCTTTTATTTATTTATTTATTTATTTATTTTTTGTTTTGTTTTTTTATGTGGTGCTGAGAATCAAACCAGTGCCTCACACGTGCCAGGCAAGCGCTCTACCATGGAGCCACAACCCCAGCCCCTTTCTCTTTTTCAACAGAGGATTTAGCTCAGCATTTCTCAATCTGTGGGGTCCCAAACTACCTGCAACAGAACAACCTGAGGGGCTTCTCCTTCCCACCATCAACCCTGAGATTATGCACCACAAGTTCCCTGGATGGGGCTGGGAAGATTCAGCAATCTTATCAAGCTCCTGGATGATCAAAGTGCCCATTAAGTGTTTTAAAACTACTCTCCTAGAAGGAGTCATATTCTGGGCTGAACAATTATATCTTTAACTTCCATGAATTGATCTTAAAATTGATATAGGTGCTATAGTAAACAAAATACAAGAAAATACTTGAATTATTGCAAAATTCACATTCTTTTTTCTTTGTTGTTGTTGTGAAATATTAATGTTCTCCATTGGGCTGGGGATTAAAAGTACAATTGTCCTCCCATATGGGGTCAGTGAGGCATTTTGAAGTTAACAAGCGGTTCTCAAATTGGCAGAGAGCATGCCGAAGCCACCTAAAGCAGAAGTACTTCATCTCAGCACTGTGTGTGGCTTGGTGTCTCCAGGGGCGCCTGGATTGCGGAGAAAGCGAGGGGGAAGCTATTTCTGAACCTTCTGCTTCAATCAGGGCAGTTTTAAATTGTATTCAAGATGAGGTTTCAGCTGCTTGGGGTTGGGGGTAGGAGGAAAAGAGAAAGAGAGAGGCGGGGGAGTGTGTGTGTGTGTTTGCTGACCACTGATGAGATTCCTTCATTTGTCAGAAGAGAGATCTGTAATCCAGAGAGGGAAAGAGACTTCTCTGCGGTCACCCAGCATGTTGGTGGCATGGCCTGAACGAGGAACAAGAGTCCCTGGCAGGCACTTGGCCCTGAATGGCTGCGCCATGTCGGGGCTGTTAAAATGCAGCCCACGGCCAGGGCGGCCAAAGTCGGCTGTAAGTCAGAGCCGGGAAGCGGCCCGCGGAGAGCCTGCGTCTTCCTCCTTGGGGCTGACCTCCCTCCCTGGCCTCTCGGTTCCTCTCCTCGTTCTGAGCACCTAAGCATATGTATGAAGCGGAAATCAAACGCCTGCCTCGGACTTGACAGAACTGCTGAACTAAGAGCCATATAATGTCCTCTACTGAAGGACATCCCCTTGTCAAGATAAGGCTTGGGAAACGCTCTGCAGGAAGCCGGCTTGCAGGGCGGGATCATGTATATTCATGGGGGCTCCGCGCCTGCCCACCGCCCCACCCCGGGCTCCCTGCCAGCCTGCTGACCGCGGCTGGAGCGCTTGATCCAGAGCAGGTTTGGGTTCTCCTGCCTGCGCCCTGCACTAGGAAGGGCCTGGTGGGTGTGGGTCCTGCTGTCATGGATGGCCCTCGCGACTCTCTCGTTGGCTTTCCTTCGCAAGGTCCAGCTTTGGGGACGCGCAAACACGCGCGGCACAGTTTAGGTGCCAGAGTTCAAGCCCCTCTGTGAGCAGAGGTGACCTTCCGCAGAGAGCCTGGTCCGGGCCTCTGCCCACCGTCTGCCTGGGTCTTTCAACTTCCCGCGCTTCTGCTCGGCTTAGTCCCTCTGCCTGGGGTTCCATTTCCCCTTTTCTGCGAAGTGAAGCCCCTTACCCTTTTAAGGTCCAGCTCAAAGTCACCTCTCTCTCAGGATCTCCCTGCCCCTCCGTCCTCTTTGGCAACTTGATTACATCTTCTTGCCTCCTAAGCCAGAAGGCAAGGACCAGGCAGTAGGGGCAGATGACCTGGTGACGATTGCTGTGTGTACAGGTCTGCCACGGCTGCCCTAGAGGACCGCATACACACACACACACACACACACACACACACACACACACACGGAGGCGGCGTACTCAACCATTGTCTCCCAGCTCTGGAGGCTGAAGTCTGGGGGCTTGCAAGGGTGTCGGCAGGTTGGTTTCTTCTGAGCTTTCTCTCCTGCACTTGCGGATGGCTATCTTCAAGTCCCCTCCCCGTGTCTTCACAGGGTCTTCCTTCTGCTCCAGTCTTTGTCCAAATCTCCTCTTCTTTTAAGGACACCAGTCAGAATTGGTGAGGGTGCCCCATGTGACCTTAATCACCTCTTTGAGGGCCTTGTCTCCAAGTACAGTCACATTCTGAGGTCTGGGGGTTAGAACTTAAACATAAAATTTTTTTTTGAGGGAGGGTGACTCCAAGTTTAGAAGCTTTTACTTTATTTTGCAGGTGGATTTAATATGCACATGAATTCTGTAGGTCAGGGCTGTGGATGGGACACCAGGGATGGCTTGTCTCTGCCCCATGATGTCTGTAGCCTCAGCCAGGAAACTCAAAGGCTTTTTTTTTTTTTTTTTTTTGGAAGGGATGTGTACCAGGGATCAAACTCAGGGGCACTCAACCACTGAGCCACATCCCCAGCCTTATTTTGTATTTTGTTTAGAGACAGGGTCTCACTGAGTTGCTTAGTGCCTTGCCATTGCTGAGGCTGGCCTTGAACTCAAGATCCTCCTACCTCAGCCTCCTGAGTTGCTAGGATTACAGGCCTGCACCACTGCATTCTGCTCAAAGGTTCTTTGGCTAACAAGCATAGCCTGTGGGCTGGGATGACATAGTGACAAGGATTCGATGGGAATGCCTTTCCCCATGGCGGTGCTTCCTCACTGCATGGTGGCCTTAAAGCACACAGGCTTCTTACCTTGTGGCTCAGAGCTCCAAGAGCAACTGAACTATCGGACACAGCAGAGCTCATGACCTTTTAGGACAGGATCCCTTCTCTTGTCCTTCCTTGGTTGGAGTCACTGTCCTCCCAGACTCATGGAGAGGGAAATTATATCCACATTAAAAAAAATTGTTTTGGTGGGGGGTACCGGGGGTTGAACTCAGGGTCATTCTACCACTGAGCCACATCCCCAGCCCTATTGTGTATTTTATTTAGAGACAATGTCTCACTGAGTTGCTTAGCACCTTGCCATTGCTGAGGCTGGCTTTGAACTTGCGATCCTCCTGCCTCTGCCTTCAGAGTCACTGGGATTATAGGCATGCGCCACCGTGCCTGGCTCCATCCACATTTTGATCACCAGATTACATTGGAGAAGAGCATGTAGCAGGTAAAACTATGTTGTGGTCATCTGTTTTGGAAAATCAGTGCACCATGAATGAGTTAGACAGAACTCAACGGGATACCTTGCAGCCACCATCACAGGACATGCCACAGTCTGTTGCAGTCAGGAAAACAGTTTCAGTTTTCTTGTCCTATTTTGCATATGTGCATGTTTGAGGGTTCACCATGGGCATCTCTGATCTTCATGTTTTATATGTTACAAAGAACACATCTCTCACCCACTACCTGATTGGCTCTGGAGGTCAATGAGCTATTCCTCCTAGAACAATCGACATAGGGTGAGAAACATGGTTCTTGCCGCAGTCTTGGCTGGGCACAAAATCACGAGCCACTCACAGCTTTGTAGATTCAAATAGCAATTCTTTATTCCCGAACTCACACCGGCCTCTACACACGCTCTGGGGAAATCCAAGTTCTGCCGCACAATTCACGTCCCAAAAACTTTCTGAATTCCACGAGAACTCAACGGGAACTCAGGCAGCAGGATACGCCCTATTCCCAGCAGCAATAACCTTAAACCTGGAACTGCCTTAAATCCAGATTGTCCTAAACCGGAACGCCCTAAACCCAAATTATTCTAAACCGGGATACTTCCTAAAACCTGCAGGATACACCCTAAACCTGGATCCACCCTCGTCCTTGAGCAGGGTCACCTTTCTCAAACACACATGCAATGTCACAGCGAATTTCCAAGGCAAGTTCATTTAACATGGGGTACGCTGGCAAGGAAATTTCGATGCGTCATTCCTACTTGGCAATGGCCCTCAGCAGGTTCTTGAGTTCCCTGTGGGTTGAGGATTTAGAACCATCTGTTTATTTAATCAGCACACATTTCTCCAGTGCCTTCAGGGGGCCAAACACTATGTTTTAGGGACTTATCAATCACTTGCCCAGTAAACAGTATTTGTGGATTTGTCACTCAACAAATGCTGACATTGTTCAGTCATTCAACAAACACTGTTAAACACCCACCCTGGGAGAAAGAAAGGGCTCTTGACGGAGGGGGGCCTGTCTCTAGCAAATGCTGCTTTCGAGATGCATGGGGCAGAATTCTAATAGCATCGTGTGCTTCATTTTGCCCATTATGACACCATTATATTTTAAAGCTTGTCTTTCTAACTCTCCTATTTTTCTTCTAGACGGCACTCCTGCTATATGGCTCCAGTTTCTCTAACCATTAGGAAGGTATTATAGTTACTGGAGATTCATCTATCATTTTATGAGCCTCTTTCAAGAGAGGAAATAACAGGTTGTTTCAAGTGTGAAGTGATGGCTCACAAAGGCTGGCAGAACAGGCGTCCTGTTCCCAGGGGATCAGCCAAGCGGTGTTTATCTTTGACACAATAAGCAAAAGATCAGAAATGATTACAACAAATGGCAGAGTAAACAATCCATCCGCAGCAAAGGGCACCTGCCCAGATGCCGGAAATTGGATCCACATACAGCTGCCAATTCCAGACTGTGTCTCTGATGGCTCTGTCATACTTCTGAGGGATGCGAGGGCGGCATGGCTGCAGGCCCCATCCCTGCCCTAAAAACCTTGGCATTCTGAGGCCCGAACCAGATTACCTTCAGGGGATCTCCTTGCCCGGGCTCGAAAAGCCCTTCACGATCCTTGGGACCTTGTCTGTCTTATCCACTGCTTCACCTTGTTGCCTGGGACGACGTCTGGCATTCGGTCCACATTTGTCCACAGAGAAGATGAATGATCTAGCCCCTGCCTACATCTCCAGCTCCAGCTTCGTTCTCCTCAGAGTTTCTGCTGAGTTTCTTTCAACTGTAGGAGAGAGCATCTTTGGGTCCTTCAGATTTCCTCTGCACACTGCCTCCTCTGCTTGGAGCATCTCTTCTTCCTCTTCCTGATCACAGTCCTACACTTAGGTCTCAGCTCAGCTGCCCCTTCTTCCCTGAAGCCTTCCCCCACTATGCTGCTCCCTGGCTGTCCTGCCGCTAGGATATAGGCTCCTGGAGGGCAGCAAAGGTGTCTTGTTTACCACTCTGTCACTGCAGGGACAGACAGTGACGGCTCCCCTTCCACAGTGCAGAGCTGCTAAATGGATACAAGGGCCCCGATGGGACCGCATCTCTCAATCTTGCTTGCTTCCCTGTGATTGCCTTTTGCTGCAGAATGTGAGTGGAAGTGGCATGTGACCCTTCTGGACCACAGTGATTAAGTAGAGGTCCCCAGTCCTTCACATCCTCTCTCTTCCCTCATTCTTCAACTGGAAGGATTAGTGAAGGACTCGGGAGATGCCAGATGGAAGCATCTTATATTCCCTGGTTATTGATGGATTCACGCTCCCCTAAAGAGAGCACCACAGGAAACATCTGCATTAGATTTTGCATACGTGTTGGCTGAATCTGAACTTGGATTGTGTTAAGCCACTGATACTTTGGGGATGCTTGTTACAGCAGCTAGCATAAATGGACTATCTATTGCTTTTCTCAACAAGTATGTGTTGACAGGACAGCTTTCTGGCCACAGAGACCCCATACCATGTCTGTGCAGCTGCCCAGGCCCAGCACTTCCCAGAAGCCCATGATCTGGCTGCAGAGAATAATTTGGGAATCCGTTCACATCATTGTTAAAAGCATCAATTTATTAGATTAGAAGGACTGAGTCTTGTATCATTAGGAAACATAAAGATCCTTTGCACGTGGATAGAAATGGCATTATTCAATACAGAGCATCTTGATTAAAATAGACAAATAATGACCTTTGACAATGCATAGTAATAGAGCATTAGTCTCACCTCCACACTGGGTTTTATGAAATTCCATGGATGCTACCTCTAGCTTTCCCATGTCTTCCTGCAGGCCAGTTCTTGGGGTGGTTTTGGAACAACCCAGCTCTTCTCTTCCTTGTTTTCCAGAATGTGTGAGAATGTAATATGCTGCAGCAGAGAGGCATTGGCTAGAATGAATTTTATGACTAGTCACCTCCTGTAGGAACAGGGTGGCCCTCAGTTCTTCAGCTCAGTGAGATGCATGGGCTGTGTATAAAACCCAGGGTGGAGTTTCTGGAGCCCCTCAGCTGCAGTGTGAAGGGGGCATGCACATCTGCCCTGGGCAGCTTTCCTGAGCCTTGGGGGTTTGGAGGATCCTGGCTCTCACAGTATCTCAGGCTTCTGTCATCCTTTGCTGCATATTTGTAATAATAAACCAGCCTCGCATGACTTGTATGTGTGTAGGGGGGATGTTCTGTCTCAGCAGACTCAGGCAAGTTGGTAGCCAGTGCCCAGTGAACCTGCTTCCCATCTGCCCTGCTTGGCCGTGGTTCAGCCCTCATCTTTCAGCAGTACTGCCCAGGGACCTCTGGGCTGGTACACTCCTCTCTTGATTGGTACACTCCTCTCTTGATTTCGGATGTGGCCACCGCTCACTTTTACCTGTGTTCCGGCCCCAGAACTGCAGCTTAAGGTCATCCTACAACTCAGAACTGGCCTCCCTGTTCCTGCTGCCTTCAGGGGAAGCTCCTGCTCCTTCTCTAGCATCCAAGGCCCTTCCTGGTATCATTCCTGCTTTTCTCTCTCACCTGTTCCTCTGTGAGTCTCCTTAAGTTACTCATGTTTCAGAGAATCTAAGCCCTCTTCCCCCATTTGTACCGTGAGAATTTCTACATCTAAGACTTGCTTTTCTTCCTATCAGTGCATAGCCAGGCTTCAAGGCTCCACCCAAATGCCATCTTTTGCAGAGAGCCTACCTGGATTGTCCTTTGAAATTCCAGGACACCTTAGCTGTGCCTCTTTTAGGACCTCTTTTAGCCTGGTGTTCCTGAAGGTGAGGCCTGAAGAACAGCCTTGTGTGTGTTCAGTTGATTTAGAAAATGATGGTTGGGAGTCAGCATGCGGATCCAGGAGGCTGAAGTGGGGATAGAGGGGCAGCTAATGCCGGAACAGGTCACTGACTTGGTCATCATTCAAGGGATTTAAGGAAGGAGTTTTAGGATTGTTTGCCTGGGGAAATGAGAGGGGCCCACAGGTGCTAATTACCTTCCCTTCCAGATTATGCACTCCCAGCGGGTTCCCTCTGATCTCTCTCCCTGAGACTTCACAGAAGCCCAGGACAGGAAGATGCTTGTGTCCTGGCCTTAGACCTGGCTCCGTCAGGTTTCATCTGCAAGGAGTCAGCCAAAGCCTGTGCAGAGGTACTGAGTAACAGGGATGCTGAGGGATTTCAAAGGGGCATGTAGGAGATACCCACTTTATGGCCCTTCTCCCCGTCTATCTGTTATTACGGTTTGTGTGTATGTGTGTGTGTATGTGTGTGTGTTTGTGTGTGCGAGTGCATTTGTCTCATCTAGGGGTTCTTTGAAAATAAGAATTCTATTTTCTCTCCAATATCCAGCAGGGTAGTAATGCATAGTAGAGTTCAATTACATTGAATGAATGAAAATGAAGTGGTTTTTTTTTTCTCCTGGGGGGGAGGGACAGACACACACACACACACACACACACACACACACACACACAGACATATGCAAAGAAAATCCTCCTCCTTCAGGATGAATTACAGAAGAATGGGAACAGGATAGCTATATCCAGAGAAAACCCTGAACAAAATAATAGTAACAATAATACAAATAATTGCTAACAGTTACATGTTGCTTAAGTGATCTCCATATGAGCTTAGTTGAATTTCACAACAGCCAAAGAAAGTCTTATTATTATTCCTATCTTTCACATGGAGAAATGGAGGAAGGGGGGCAGTCAAACACCTTGCTCCAGGTCGTCGCAAGGTGGTCTGAGCCCTGCTTCTGGTCCCATTTCTAAGACAAAGCCTGCAGTGTATGTGTGGGGGTGGGTGGCTAGGGGCCTGTTTTCCACTCACCTCCTGGAAGCTGATGGAGGCAGGGGCTCTGCTGAAGTTTATTTTTGCTAAAGCTTCTAAGAAAAGCCTGCAAATGTTACATCCTTCTTAGCTCCTATTTCTATCCACCGAGGAGGGACAAAATAAGGGCCTTATCTTCTAAGTGTTTGTTTCTCTCTCTCTTTTTTCTTATCAAGCGAAAAGGAAAAGCATATACTGATGTGAATAATAAGCAAAAGATAGTCACAAAAAGAAGAAATGCAAATACAAATAATAAAGGAACAGAAATGTCTTACCTTTCTCATAAACTCAGAAACAAATAAAAAATCACACAGGCCTTTTCGTCCCTTGACTTCCTTAGTGTGCCACTGTGGCGGAGCTGGCCAGGACCCCGGGAACAGGTTCTCCCGTTCAACGGCTTGCGAGTCTTTCCAGGGGTAATTTGGCAATATGTATCAGAAGCCTTAAAAGTTCTCACATGCTTTGATCCGGCAGTTCCTTCTGGAACAGATCCTAAAGAAACAGACAAGGATGTATGCAGAGATTTAATTATAAGTGTATTTACCAAAACATTGAGGGGAGAAAAAAAAAAAGCAAAAGAAACTCTTAAATGTCTGACAATCAGGCTGCTGATATATCACAGTGGATGACGAGGCAGTCGATAGAACACAATGTTGTGGAGTATAATATTTAATGGTATGGGAAGATGTGCATGATAAAGTGTCAAGTGAGGACAAGCAGGTTAGAAAAGAGATCAATTAGTGGGGGTGATGAGACACATGCATAAATAACTGGAACTCTGGGTTGGAGGCTAGCCCAGTAGTCGGGTGGGGGACAGCACCTACTCTTGAACCAGATTGTCCGAATGCTAACTCCAGCTCTGCTCAGAATTAGATGAGCAGGAGCAGGTGGAAGGAGTTCCTTCCCCGGTTTTCTCTGGGAGACCAGCTACAGGCTGTGATGCTCCTGAAGGTTTGTCTTTCTCGATCCCTTGAGCAGGTCCCCTGTGCAACCCCAGCCCTGCCTTCTCTTGGTGCAGTGTATTTCCTGTTTTCCTGAAAGGAGCTGCCTCACCAGATAAGCTTTAAGAAAATAGGGATGGCTTTGAAAGATGTAGATATTATAAAATGAAGTAGTCACGCTTTTACAAAACGTTCTGCTGAGCCAAAGTTTTGAAAATGCATTTTTCTTATGGAATTCATGTCGTTTGGAACCCTGAGTGATCATTCAAATCATGTAATTGCTACGTAATAAATAATAGCAAGAGACTGGAGAGTTTCACCCGGGGGTCATGGCCAGAGCCCCAAGCTCCAGACTCCCTGCCAGCAGGATGTCAGCAAAGCTGGGACAATACTGGTGCTGGGTCCAGGGAAGAAAAAGGAGGCTGACTGTGTCTCAGGATGAGGATGGCTACTTTCACCTGACCACAGGTGAAGCAGCCTGGGGTAGAGGGTGAGCTTCTGGTCACCAGAGACTTGACGTTGGAGGACTCCTGGGAAATGGCACAACTAGATCAGGTGACTTCTAAGTTTTCTTCCAAGTCTGAGATTCCATTGCACCGTGTTATATTTTTTTTAAAAAAAATATTTTCTAGTTGTCGTTGGACACAATACCTTTATTTTATTCATTTATTTTTATGTGGTGCTGAGGATCAAGCCCAGGGTCTTGCATGTGCAAGGTGAGCTCTCTACCACTGAGCCCTAGCCCCAGCCCCTGCACCGTGATCTTTTATTTACTTTTAAAAAATTAATCATTTGGGGCTGGGGTTGTGGCTCAGAGGTAGAGCGCTCGCCTGGCATGCGTGAGGCACTGGGTTTGATCCTCAGCACCCCCCAAAAAATAAAATAAAGATATGGTGTTCACCTGTAACAAAAAAATAAATATTTTAAAAAATTAAGTATTTTAACAATAAAATATTTCAAACACGCACAAAAGAAGGGAAAAATGACGCAATGAAAATTCTTATTGTATCATCCAGATTTAAAATGTTGATCTTTTGTAACCCTCTCTTTTTTTTCCTAAGGAAGAAAAATCACAAACACAGCTAAAAACCCCCATGACTTCCCTCTTGCCAAAGATAACTATTAGCTTAAAGTTTTTAAAATCACTCCTCACCAGTTTTTACATATATGATGCAAATATGTGTAACCATAAACAATCTGGTTTGCTTTTTGTGTTCTTAAAGCAAACCTCAGTGGCACAGCATGGACTGTGTCCTTTTGCAACAGGACACTTTCATTTAATGTTATCTTTTTAAGGCTTAACCACGTTGGTGCTCGAAATTTTAGTTCGTTTATTCCAACAGCAGTTCATTGTCTGAATGAATCGCACTTGATTTACTTATTCTCTCTTTACGGACATTTCCGTTACTTCCTAATTTTTCTGTTATGGTATCTAAAAATGGAATTGCTGGCTCATCTGAAGCCATCTTTAACTTTAGCCAATAGGAACAATGGAGTCTTCAAAGTGGCCTACCATCCGCAGCCTCACTAGTGGTGGAAGAGTTCCAATTGTTCCCAGCCTCCAAAATGCGTGATGCTATCAGTCATTTTAATTGTTGCCAATCTGATAAGCAGGAAAAGTTATCTCACTGTTGCTTAAATTTATTTTTCCTTTCCTCCCCCCCCCCTTCTCCCATCCCCCTTAGCTCTCTCTCATGTCATGTTGCCCAGGACCTTGGGGCAGCCTAGTGTGCTCTTGACTAAGAAAGACTTCCAACACTTCACTATTATATATGATATTTGCCCTTGGATTTTGCTAGAAACCTTTTGTCAGATTAAAGCTCTCTTCCTAGTTTAAAAGAAAAAAAAAACCTGAGTGTTCCTGAATTTCATCAAATGTTTTTTTTTTCTAAATCTATTGAGATGCTCACATAGTTTTGCTACTTTAATTTGTTAATCCGGTGAATTAACACAATAGATTTTCTTTTCTCTTTGCTCCTGTTCTTTTAAAGACGAGTGAAATATTTCAGAAATAATGGAAGCCCTGTATGCTCCGCATGGATCCCATTCTTTTCCCTCGCTCTCCTGCGGCAAACACCACCCTAAATTCAGTGTTTCTCATTCACATGCATATTTTCGTACTATTGCTACATATGTATGCATCGTAAACAATATGTGGTGTTGTTCTGCATGTTTTCAAAGTTTATACAAATGGCGCCTTACTATGCATATTCTATAATTTGCTTTTCTGTTTTGATACCGAGAGCTCTAGCTCACAATGACACTGCATTGTGTCACTGTACTACAACTTATTTATTCCCTCTTTTGTTTAGAAACACTAAAGTTTCTGAAACTTTTAGCTGCTGCAAACAATGGCACAGATAAATATTTTTATAAAAGACCCTTTTCCTGCCCAATGTAGGAATGCCTCGCTGGGCCACAGGATGAGGTGTTTTTTTTTTTTTTTTTCAATGTTGTTAAATATGGCCAAATTGCTCCCAGGCACACTCTGGACTCTGGAAAGTATAATTAGAGATCTGGTTTTCCATATTTGCACCAATATGTGGTGTTGCCAGGCTTTTAGTATTTGCTGGTCTGATGGCTATAATCTGATTTCCACAATTTACTGGTGAGACTGAGAATCTTACGTGTGTGTGTGTGTGTATGTGTGTGTGTATTTACTACACTGTTTATATCTTTTGTCCTTCTTCTTCTTTTCTTTCTTTCTTTTTCTTTTTTTTTTCAGTATTAGGGATTGAAACTACAGGTGTTCTATCACTGAGCTATATACCCCAAGCCTTTTTAATTTTTATTTTGATAGAGGGTCTCATTAAGTTGCTGAGGCTAGTCTTGAATTTGCAATTCCCTTGCCTCAGCCTCCTGAGTTGCTAGGATTATAGTCATGTGCCATGGTACCTAGCTCTTTTTTTCTTACTGATTTGAAGATTTAAAAAAAATACCTATTCTGAATATTTATTGTTTGTTGATCATGTGCATCAAAAGCTGCTAGTCTATGACCTGTCTTTCTTTTTCCACATTGTAAAATTGTGAAAAAAACATACATTCAGAAAATGGGATGGTGGTGCACACCTGTAATCCCAGAGGCTCAGGATGCTGAGGCAGGAGGATCACAAGTTCAAGGCCAAGCCTCAATAATTTATCCATGTCTTAAACATAAATGTTTTATATAATTACAAGGTGAACATGCATGGGAATGGCCATTGATCTACAAAGATAGGAAGGTATCTGTTTCAGAAACCCCATTCTGTGTTCCTTTCTAATTATATTTGCATGTCCATTACAGTGGATGTAGCCACTGATCTTATTTTTACTGATCACATTCTTGCTTTTCTATGCAGTTCACCCTATGTGAAGGCATCCCAGGACACTGTGGGTTACTTTGCCTGCTTTTGGATTTGAGAGGGGTGGAATCATTTTGTCTTTCTTTTATGTTTTACGCCTGTGACTCAGCCCATCTCTAAGGTACCATGTAGCACCTTGTGGTGACAGGCCACTCTAGCTCTGAATTTTCTCTGCTGATGGTACTTTAGATAATGAATGTTCCAGGGTTTATTTATCCACCCTATTGTTGATTCGATGCCTTTCCTTCCAATGTTTGAAGATTTCAAACAACATGATGAACACTCTGGTGCATGTCTCCTGGTGCTCCTGGTAAGGTATGCATACCTTCCACCCCAGCAGAGGATGCCAGACAGCCTCCCAGGGCGCTGTTGTGGCTTGTCTTTCTTTTTGCTCATGGTAGCTATTGTTGAACAGAGTTTTAAATTAAAAGTTAAAATTGTCAATATCTTTTTCTTACAGTGTCTTGAGAAATCCTTCTATACCCTGAAGATATTTTTTCCAGCTTTTCACTCCCAAAATGTTTTAATGTGTTGCCTTTTCTAGTTAGATCTTTAATCTATCTGGAATTTAAAAAATTTTTTTTGGGAGGGGATGGAACCCAGGGCCTTGTGCATGCAAGGCAGACACTTCTTCTTCTTCTTCTTCTTCTTTTTTTTTTTTTAAAGAGAGAGAGAGAGAGAATTTTTTAATATATGTATATATATATATTTTTTTTTTAGTTATCGGAAGACACAACATCTTTGTTTGTATGTGGTGCTGAGGATTGAACCTGGGCCGCACGCATGCCAGGCGAGCGTGTTACCGCTTGAGCCACATCCCCAGCTCCCCCCGCTTCTTTTTGGTATCAGGGATTGAACTCAGGGGCACTCGACCATTGAGCCCCATACCCAGGCCTTTTTTATTTTATTTTATTTTATTTAGAGACAGGGTCTCACTGAGTTGCTTAGCACTTTTCCATTGCTGAGGCTGGCTTTGAACTCATAATCCTCCTTCTCAGCCTCCATAGCTTCTGGGATTACAGGCGTGTGCCACTGTGCCTAGCATCTATTTTCTCATTTTTTTATTTCATTAATTCCTTTAATTAATTAATTAATTAATACTGGAGATTGAACCCAGGGGGCTTTACCATTTAGCTACATCCCCAGCTCTTTTTATTTTTATTTTTGTTTGTTTTTGAGACAGGGTTTTTCTAACTTGTTCCAGGCCTTGCTAAGTTGCTGAGGCTCACCTTGAACTTGGGATCCTCCTGCCTCTCTCAGCCTCCCAAGTCCTGGAACTGCAGGCGTGCACCATGTGCCAGGCTCCCTACTCTTAATTTTAATATTTCCTTCTTCTGTCTTGTTTCTGTCTTCTCTATGATTTTTTCCACTGGTTCTTGAATTAAACATACTCATTTATTTTCTAATTTTATTTCAGTTACTGCATTTGCAGCTGTACTTCTCTTACAAGTATTCTTCTAGCTACCTGGTTTAACAAGCAACCTTCAATTGCAGTCCATGCTTAATATTTTGTAATTTCTAATGTGATCTCCTCTTTTACAATGAATTATTTAGGAATACATTTTTAAATTTCCAACATGTTTGCTTTATTGGTTTTGAATTAACTTTTTTATTGGTGCATTATAGTTACACATAATCGTTGGATTCTTGCTACAATCTAATGCACACAATAGAACAGTACAGTTTGGTCAATTTTGTTCTCCAGTGCCTCCCCTCTCTCTCCCCGCTTCTACCCCCTGCTTCCCCTCCTGTATTCCACTGGTCACTTTTATAGTTGCATTTTGTTTTATTTCAACAAGAAAAAAATGGTCTATATAGTATTGATTGTTTTTTGAGATTACCTTTGTGTCTTATATTTCTCAATGTTTTTTGTAAAGGATTCATATGAAATAGAAAATAGTGTATTTTCTCTATTAGTTGAAAGGTCTATATACACTTTAATTTAAAAAAAAGTGTTGATTTAGTTGTTCAAATTTTCTACACCTTAATATTTTGTCTACTTGTTTCTAAAAGGAGTTTGTTAAAAATCTCCCCTATGTTTAAATGTTGGTCATTTTTTCTTTCTAATTCTGCCTGTTTCTGTATTTTATACCTGTTAGGTGCATATAGGTTCATTATTATTGTATTTCTTCATATTGCTTTTATATATGAATATGTAATAACACATTATATGTAATATGAAATATACCACTATAAATCATTTATCTACATAAATATTTTGTGTTATGTAATATGTTACACTTTAAATTTTAGTGTGTCTAATATTAATATTGCAACACTGTTTTGGTGGTTGTTGTTAGTAACTGCATGGTGTACTTTCTTTTCCAGGCCTTCATTTCGACATTTCTAAGTCATTTTATTTTAGATGTGTCTCTTCTAAGTGTTTTTGCTGAATTTAAATCTAATCCTATAATTTCTCTATTCTAGTAGGTGGACTTAATTTTTTTTTCATGGTTGTTGTTTTACATTTGTTTTAAAGGCAGAGCCTGAAGCAATTCCAAAGCATTGAGTGAGAGAGAGAGAGAGAGAGAGAGAGAGAGAGAGAGAGAGAGAAGAGGGGACTGAGGCCAGGGTGAACTGAAAGCAACTGTGAACGGAGGAGGCAGTGCTAATCCTCATAGCTGCCTCAGCTTCTGGCCCACCTCCACTTCTGCTGGAGAAAGTCCCTGAAGGGAAGGGAAGGAGGAGGGCTGGTCTGCCTGCTCCTTCCTCGCTCCTGTCTGGTTAGTCAACCTCTGCCCCTGGGGGATTGAACTCCTCTGAACTTGAGCTTGAGTTATCGGGTCCATAGGCTGTGGCATGAAGTGCCAACCGAGTGGGAGGAGGCAGAGACAATGGGCAGGGTCCCCTTGCCACACACACCCACAGAGCTGATTGTCACCTGGCAATGGCTGTGGATCTGCAAGAGTGTGGGTGTCTGGGGACGGGCGAGGCCAAGAGCTTTGAGGAGGTGCATGCAATGTGTCTCATACAACATTTATCGTAACCATGTATCTGCACTTATCTTTTTATGACCTTATTTTGTATTTTGTTTTCTGTTCTTTGCTTCATGTCCCTCCTCCTTTGCTTGCCATTTGTCGAAATGAAAAAGTTTCTGGGTCCCATCAAACCCTCAGACCATTTATGGCCCATGGCAATTTGGAAAACCCACTGTATATTTTTAGTTTTGTCACGGTTATGCAATTTTTCATATTTTACTACACTTATATATTTCTTTTAAAAATATCTATTTTTTTAAGTTATAGGTGGGCACAATATCTTTATTTTATTTTTATGTGGTGCTGAGAATTGAACCCAGTGCCTCACGCATGGTAGGCGAGTGCTCTAACACTGAGCCACACCCCAGCCCTACACATAAATTCTTCAGTGCGAATTCTTTTTCTAACAGATTTAAAAGTCATTCAATATTTCTGTCTTCTTCCCAAACATGACACAGGCTTTAACCCCCTCTAACCACTCATTACTGGACACCATTCTCTCTAGTGATTGTTACTTCCAATCAGTTTTATCCATTATTTTAAAAAATCTCCTTTTTTTTTTCAGTTAACATATGATTAAATTTACTGATATATTTTATTTCTTACCTTGTTAGCTTCCCTCAAAATTTCTCCTTTTCTTGCTGAAGAATATCCTGTAATAAACCTCAACAGACATTATGTCTTTAGATTTACAGAAAAAATGAGATAGTACAAAGATAGTGCAAAGATTCACATGTGCTTGTCTAGTCCCCTCCGTGGTTAATGTCTCACACAGTATGATCCTATTGTTGTCACTAAGGAGTCAGCACTGATGCACTAGTAACCAAAGTCACACTTTGCTCAGACTCCCAGTGTCCTTTTTCTGTTCCAGGACACCACGTCCCACTTACATCTCCTTAGGCTTTAATTGTCTGTGTCTTTTTCTTAGACTCCCATGTTTCTGATGGCCCTGACTGTTTACCGGTTAAGTATTTTGTAGTATGCTGCATGATGGAAATTTGTCTGCTATTTTTCTCACGAGAAGACTGGGGCTATGGTTAGTGGGAGCAAGACCACAGAGATAAAGTGCCATTTTCATTACGTCTGATCAAGGGCACGTAATGCACATTGGCAAGATTTATGACTGTTGGTGTTGGCCGTGGTCACGGAGCCACGGTGGCATCTGTCAGGTTTCTCCACTCTCCCCACCCCTTCCACAGGGATGTTTGGAAGGAGGATGCTGTTTGCAGCCCACACTTAAAGAATGGGAGGGTCTGCTCCCCTTCCTTGAGGGTGAGATATCGGCCTACATTCTTTGAAATTCTGCTGCATGGGAGATTTGTCTCTGATAATCATTCATTAATTTATTCCATCATCGGTGTGGGCCAATATGGGCCCATGACTATTATTTTACTTTGGATTGTAATCCGATACTGCCTGGTTGATTTTGTCCTTCAGTGCTCCAGCTGTGGTCTTTGGGAGTTCTTCCGGTTGGCCCTGGTGCTCCTTTGACACCCCATCTGTATATTGTTGTTGAGCTCTTTCTTAATTTGTAGTCCTACAAGAAGCTCCAGGATCATCTTGAATAGTTCCTGCTCCAGTCTGAGAATCGGCCATTTCTTGAGGGATCTCTGCCTCCTTTCATTGGAGGAGGGTGTTAGGTACCAAGATCTGGGCATCAGGTGTGCTCATTGCTACTGAGGCATCATCCCCTCTAAGACCCTCCCAGCAGATGGCTTGTATACAGATCCTTCTGTTAGGCTGGGTTCTCTCAGAACCAGTAGGATACATATATTAATCCACTGATGAGATCAGGGTCCTCGTGATCCAATCACTCCCCAGATGCCCCACCTCTGAATCTGGCTGCACTGGGGACCGAGTCTTCACCATGTGAGACTTTGGGGGAACATTCCATATCTAAACTGTGACATTCAGGTTTCTATTCTATTTAAGCATTCAAATACCAGAGGAGACCTACCCACACTGGGGAGGGCAATCAACTTGACTCTTGTCGGCTGATTAAAAATATTAACCTCACCCAGAAACATTCTCACAGACACAACAGCAGTAGTGTCTTGCTAAATATCTGGGAACCCTGTTGCCCAGTCAAGTTGACACATGACATGGACCATTGCAACGTATCTATAAATATTGCTATAACTGAGCTTTTGTCTCTATATTGAAGTAAACTTGAGTTCATAATGATGTCTACAACTCTACTCTTGAAGTTATTATGGCCTCCTGTCTTTACTTTTAACTCCCACCCCATTAGTGAGAAACTGAGAGACCTGGCTCCCAGCATTAACCATCCATGCACTCAGGTGTCCAGCTCTATTACACATGCATAGTGGTGTCAGAATTATGGACCCATACCTCTGTGAGAAGCAATAACTTTACCAGTTGGAGTATATAAGTGCAGTTTCTTTTGGTGTTTTACAGACTCTCTTAATTTTCAAAGGCATTTAGGGCAACCCTTTGTTCCTCCACCTCCTTTAGTGAGGTTGTTTCAAACATTGACATTAGATTCTCTTGTTATTGTCTGCATTCCTTCCTGAGATCCCTGACCTCCTAATTGATTTTTCAAAAAATTTGCATAAAGTTTCATTCTTTGTATTGTAAAGTTCTCTGGGTTCGGCAAATGTATTTTGTAACAAATTCATCGTTATAGTATTACACAGTAAGGTTTCACTGCTCTAACATTCCCCATGCTTCACCTTTTAATTGCTCCCCTCTGCTCCCGAATTCCCAGCAAACATTAATCATTTTAGCTGGGCATGGTGGTGCACGCCTGTAATTCCAGAGGCTCAGGAGGCAGAGGCTGGAGGATCACGAGTTCAAAGCCAGCCTCAGCAAAAGCAAGGCACTAAGCAACTCAGTGAGACCCTGTCTCTAATTAAAATACAAAATAGAAAAAAAAAAATACAAAATAGGGCTGAGAATGTTGCTCAGGAATTGAGTACCCCTGAGTTCAATCCCTGGTGGCCTCTCCCTACCACCCCCCCCCCAAAAAAAAAGAAAGAGAGGAAAAAAATTAATCATTTTTTTTTTTTTTATCTTTAGTTTGGCCTTTTCCATAATGTCTTTGGATTGGAATCATACACTATGTAGTTTTTTTATATTGTATTCTTTTACTTAGCAATGTGCATCCAAATCTTTCTGTGACATAAAAGCCCATATACTTTTAAAAAATATTTATTTCTTAGTTGTAGTTGGACACAATACCTTTATTTTATTTATTTTTATGTGGTGCCGAGGACTGAACTCAGGGCCTCACAGGTTCTAGGCGAGCACTCTACTGCTGAGCCACATCCCCAGCCCAAAGCTCATGTATTTTTTATTGCTGCATAATAGTCCATTGTATGGATGTACCACAATTTGTTTATCCATCTCACCTATTGACACCTTGGTTCCAGTTTTTGGAGATTATAGAGAAAATTTTATAAACACTTCTGTGCAGGTTTTATGTGAACATGACTTTTCAAATCAATTGAATAAAATCCATAGAGGTGTGATTGTTGGATTGCATGATAAAGCTATATTTAGCTTTGCAAGTCACTATCAAAGTGGCTGCATCATTTTGCATTCCTGCATCATCAATGTATAAGTTTTTATTGTTCTACAACCTCACCAATGTTTGGTATTGTCAGTTTTTAAAGATTTTAAATTTTAGCCATTGTGATAAGTGTAAGGTGGTATCCCATTTTTGTTTTGTAATTATCTGATGACAAATGACATTAAACAAATTTCATGGGCTGGGGATGTGGCTCAAGTGGTAGCGCGCTCGTCTGGCATGCGTGCGGCCCGGGTTCGATCCTCAGCACCACATACCAACAAAGATGTTGTGTCCGCCGAGAACTAAAAAAAAAATAAATATTAAAAATTCTCTCTCTCTCTCTCTCTCTCTCTCTCTCTCTCTCTCCCTCCTCTCACTCTATCTTTAAAAAAAAAAAAACAAAAAAAAAACCAAAAAACAAATTTCATGTTTATCTTCATATATATATATAGCTTTACCACTGAGCTACAAGCCCACATCCCCAGTCCTTTTTATTTTTTTGTTTTGAGACAGGGTTTCAGTAAGTGAGGGTCTCACCCCATTGCTAAGGCTAGCCTCAAACTTGTGATGCTTCTGCCTCAGTCTCCCAAATTGCTGGGATTACAGGTGTGTAGTAACATGCCCAGCTTCTATATATCTTCTCCAGTGATGTATCTGTTCATATCTTCTGACATTTTTGTTTATTTTCTTATTGGTAAGTTTTAAGAATTTTTTGTTGTTGTATATTTTGGATATACAGTTGTATGTCTGAAAATATTTTCTCCAAGTTGGTGGCTTATATTTTGATTATCTTAAGAGTATCATTCACAGAGTAGATAGTCTTAATTTTAATGAGGTCCCATATACCAATTGTTTTTTTTTCTTTCCTAGGTTGTGCTTTTGGTGTGTTATCTAAAATTGCAGACCAGCCATGGTGGCATGCACCTGCAGTCCTGGCTACTCAGGAGATTGAGGCAGAAAAATTGCTTGTGCCCAGGGGTTCAAGGCTAGCCTGGGTAACATAGCAAGATCCTGTCTCTTGAGGAAAAAGCTAAAAAAAAAAGTTTTATTACCAGACCCAATGTCACAGAGATTCTCTTTTCTTCTATGAATTTATTGCATTGCATTTCTATATTAGGTTCATAATCTATTTAGAGTTAATTTTTCTGAAAGGTTTAAGGTCTGAACCTGGATCCTGTTTATTTATTTTTTCCCAGTTGGAAATCCAATTGTTCTAGCACCATTTATTTATTTATTTATTTATTTATTTATTTTACATATTTTTTAAAAAAAATTGTAGTTGGACACAATATCTTTATTTTATTTGTTTATTTTTATGTAGTGCTGAGGATCGAACCCAGTGCCTTGCACGTGCTAGGTGAGCTCTCTACCACTGAGCTCCAGCCCCAGCCCCACACCATTTATTATTATTTTTTTTAAAGAGAGAGAGAGAGAGAGAGAGAGAGAGAGAGAGAGAGAGAACTTTAATATTTATTTTTTAGTTTTCGGCGGACACAACATCTTTGTTGGTATGTGGTGCTGAGGATCGAACCCGGGCTGCACGCATCCCAGGTGAGCACGCTACTGCTTGAGCCACAACCCCAGCCCCCTTTTGTCTCTTATTATTTTGCTTTCATTCATTTCACTTACCCATATACTATAACTACCTAATGCATAATTACTGCTATTACTTTGGATAAACAGTTATCCATTAAATCAACTAAGAATAAGAAAAAATTTTTTACCTTCATTTATTCCTTTTCTAGTACTCTTTTCCCATATAGGTTCAAACTTTTGACCCACATATTTTTTTTTCTCTTTCTGGAGAACTTTCCTAAACATTTCTTATACAGTGGGTGTATTAGTGAAGAGTGTTTTCAGATTTTGTTTGCTTGAGAGAGTCTTTAATTCTTATTTTTGAAGGATAATTTCATGAGGTACAGAATTCTAGATTTGTGGTCTTTTTCTTTGAATGTTTAAGTATTTTCTTCCACTATCTTATAGCTTGCCTGGTTTCTGATGAGAAGTCCAATTTAAATTTTTATTCTTATTTCTTCATAGGTAAAGCTTTTTCTTTTCTTTTCTTTACTGCTTTCAAAATTTTGTCTTTATTTTTGGCTTTCTACAATTTGAATGTGATATGTCTAGGGACTTTTTTCTTTTCTTTCTTTTTTTTTTTTTTTTTTTTTTTTTGGTATTCATTATGCTTACCGTTATGCTTATGAGTTCTCTGAGCTTCTAGGATTTGTGTTTTGTGTCAATAATTAATGATGGAAAATCCTGGCCACTACTGATTCAAACATCTTTTCTGCTTTGTTCCCACTTTCTTCTCTTCTGGGTATTCAAATTACATGTATGTTACAAATTTTCAAAATTGTCACATGGTTCTTGGATATTTTTTTTAATTCTTTTTTTCTCTTTCATTTCAGTTTGGAAAATGTCCACTGACATATTTTTAACCTCAATGATTTGTTTCCTAACCATGTCCAATTTGTAAATATGCCCATGAAAGACACTCTTCATTTCTGTTACAAATTTTTCCTGACATTTTGTTTTCATCTCTCTGCCTAAATTACCTGTCTGTTCTTTATGTTATTTACTTTTTCTATTAAAAAAAAATATATATATATATTTGTAGATGGACACAATATCTTTATTTATATATGTGGTGCTGAGGATCAAATACAGTGCCTCACGCATTGGAGGCAAATGTTGTACCACTGAGCTATAACCCCAGCCCTTACTTTTTCCATTTTGTCTGAGAATTCCAAAATTTCTACCATATCTGAATTCTAATGATCATTCTCTGATGATTGCTGTTTTTTCAGATAATGTTGCAGAAGTTTAATATAGAATGCCCCTGAGTTAGGCCCCCATATCCCCTCCAAAATATATATAACATTGTAATTTTGTGTTGAAAGTAAGACATAATGTATCAAGTAACAGGAGCTGAGGCACATAGGACTTTAGTGTGAGATTTTGTGTTCATTTGGTGCAAGTGTGTGTGTGTGTGTGTGTGTGTGTGTGTGTGTGTTCTTATTGTTTATTTGTATTGCTGGGGATCAGTCCCAGGGCTTTGAGCATGCTAGGCAAGTGCTCCACCATTGAACTACACACCCAGCCTTGTTCAGCATTTTTATTGTTGTTTTAATGATGAGAATTCTATCTTAAAAATGCAAGTCTCTAATAGTTTTTTTTTTCTTTTTAATGAATTGAAAAACTTACAGTCTTTTATAAATCTTTTAAAAGTTTTTTTTTCCTTCCTCATTTGGAATGCTAGTTTAACTAGGTATAAAATTTAAGATTACCAGCTATTTTCACTCAGTACTTTGAAACTATACTTTGCTGCCTTCTTGCCATGGATTGGTTGTTGGTAAAAATTTTGTCCTCAGTCTGCTATCACTCCTTTGCAAATTATCTGCCTTTTCTTCTGGTGGCTTTCACTATTTTATTTTTTTCTCTTTATACTTTAAAAGTTTTCCAATATGGCTCAAAGCATAGAATTATCTTCATTTGGGCTGGGGATGTGGCTTAAGCAGTAGTTCGCTCGCCTGGCATGCTGTGGCCCCGGGTTCAATCCTCAGCACCACATACAAACAAAGATGTTGTGTCCGCCGAAAACTAAAAAATAAATATTAAAAAATTCTAAAAAAATAAGAATTATCTTCATTTAATCTATTTTTGATATAATGAGTTATATATTTTTTAATTCTAAAAATTTTCAGTTCTGATAGTTTCAATGTTGCATTTCTATCATTATTTCATTCTCTTTTTCTGAAGTTCCATGAAACTTATATCAGTTCCTCAATCTGTTTTCCACGTCTCTGAACTGTTCTTTTACACTTTCAAATGTATTTGTTCTCTTGTTGGGCAGTTTTTCATCATCTTTTTCTTGTTCTCTCTCTCTCTCTCTCTTTCTCTTTCTCTGTGTGTTCCTCTCTCTCCTCATTTTAGAGTTTATGCCATTATGTTGCTTTTGTTAAGGAGAAAGTTTTTCTCTTGAGCCAAAATCCTCCTCTAGTCCTGGTATGTCATCTGATGAGACCCATAGGTCTCAAAAAAGTCCTTGAAGTTAGAGATGACAACTTCTCTCTTTTTAGATTAAACACCACAAAGAAAGATCATTATAAATGTAAACAGGTCTCAATGAATATGGTCATTTACTATATAATGACCTGTTACAATAATGTAATGGGAAGTTAGAGAACAGATCAATGTCTAAATTTTAATCACTACTTGTGGAACTGTTCATTTGGAACCTGGTATTGAACATGAATTGAGATTCTTGTATAAGCAGAGGGCAGGGAATGAGTTTCCCAGTTAATTGCCTCCCTGTTTATCGAGTGTACCTTGTTGAAATAAAACCACAGATATACAACCCTTCACTTATATGATCCCTATCTGAAAGGTGACTATTGGCATCTTTCAAAAAGATTTAATATAAGTAGATCGGAAACTCCCCTGGGGTATGTAAATTAACCCCATATGACTCATCTAAGTTTCATTCATTTATGAAACAATACTTTATTATATGTTCACTTTGTGTTAATGCATTTCCAAGCTCAGAAGCTATACTGTGGATCAAGATATGATTCCTGCTTTGAAGGAGTTTATAGACTAGTGGGGGGACACAGATAAAAAAGAAGTATGCAATGTGAAAGCACTAAAAAGGGGGTGTGGGAAAAGACATGACCCAAACCATGGGTGTAAAGGACGTCTTCTCCAAGAGAGACACATGTGGGCTGAGGTTTGGGGCTTAAGGAGCAATCAAGCAACAGGGATAGAGCAAGGGAGTATATTTCCAGCTGAAAAAGCGGCATATGCAAAAGCCTGAGGGTGAAGTCAGGGTGCCACTCAAAGAAGTGAAAGACACGGAGAACTTGACATTCACACAGAAGGAGGAGAAAGTAGAGACTGGAAAGCTGTGCTGGGGCGAAGTCCTGCGAGGTGCTGTAAATAACGTGAAGACCTTTGGGCATTAAGGAGCCACTGGTACAAGCCAGAGAGGGACACGAAGAGACTTACTCTTTGAAATATTCCTCAGAATGCTACAGATACTCAAAGTGATAAAAACTTGTTAACGGTGGAGATATGGGGTGGGAATGGACCCGTGAGGGAGAAGCAGGAGTCAAGGGTGACTTCCAGATTTCGGGCTTGGGTGACTGGGTGGGTGGTGGACATGAGCAACACAGGAAGAGGAGCAGAGACCATGGGAATGAGGGTTAGTTCATTTCTTACGGTGATGACGTATGGGACAGCCCAGAGGAGCTAGGCAGAAAACTGGATTTATGGGTTTGTAGCTCAGGAGAACAGTCTGGGTTGGAGATAAGATTTTACAACCACTTATTTATATGGAGTTGTAATTCCATAAAACAGTGGTGAGATAGCTATCAGAACGTTTTGGAGGAATCATTAGCACCTCTTCTCAGAGTCTGGTATCTGCTTCAATGCCCCTCAGGAGTCACTTTTCTCTGTTTCTTTCTCCCTCACTTTCCACTGTGAAGCCACTGTCCTGTGAAGTCCCTTGTATCGGAGGAGTTCTGCAGCTGTGTTTGGGCAGAAGAAAGGCGGTTGAGGTGGTGAGAAGGGATGTGATTTCCAGAGGGGACAGAGAAAAGAAGAGGAGCAAAACCCTGAAGACCCCACTCCTTTCAGATCCCTGCATAACATTTTGGTGGCACTCCAACTGTATACAGGGTGAGTCAGGGGATTATCTGTAGCCCCTCCATACGGAGACACAGAGGGTCCTGCTCTGCTGCTATGACTTGGATGTGAGGTGCCCTTCAAAAGTCCCTGTTCATGCAGGAATAGTCAGCAATGAGATGATTAGATTATGAGAGCTGTAACCTCATCATTTCATTCTGGTCTCAATGGACTAACTAGCAGGTGGGGCATGACTGGCAGAGGTGGGTCATTGGGGGCATGCCCTGCAAAGGTTCATCTTCTCTGTGGCCCCTTCCCTTTGCTCTCCCTGCTTTTTGGCTCTCCCATTCACTGTTCCAGGTGAGATCACTCCAATTCTTTTGGCCCCCTAGCTCACTTCCAATTCAGAGTAGATACATGAATAAACTTAGCTGAGATCAGCCAGCCTGGCTCAGGTTGGCAAAAAAACAAAAACAAAAACAAAAACAAAAAACTCAAATTAACAAAAAGCCTAGCTGACCCATAGACTTATGAACAATAATAAATGCTTTTTTTTAAAGCCACTAAGTTTTGATATGCTTTGTTACACAGCAAGAGCTAACTGATACAAAGTCTGTAGCAAATTGGTGAACTTGTGAAAAGCTCTGCAAAGACTTTTCCTACCTGCCACCACACTGGTTCTGTTAATGTCACCAAGATTTTACGTCTGTGTTCTTGTGTAGAACTTCATATTCCTCCTGGGACTAGAGCTGCCCTAGCACCCTATCAGTTTGATTGAGCTTCTGACTCCCACTAAGTTCTTTTCAGTCTTGCAGTTGCTGGGTTATCTCTTTGGATGAATTACTTGGAACCATCCTGCTTCTTTTAGAGCTTTCTTGTCAGCCAAGTGTCCATTGCGGATCACATTGGACCTGCGTGGGTACAGATCCTGACCTGAAGCCAGGTCATGTTCACCACCTTCCTGAGGAGTGCATTGACAACAGAATAAAGAATTATTCTCCACCAGGGTACCACAGATGGGTGGCTTCAACAACAATTTATGCTTTCACCGTCCCAGAGGCTGGAAGTCTGAGATCTAATAGGCTTCTCTCTTCAGCTAGTAGATGGCCATCCTCTCCCTGTCTTTATGTCATCCTCCCCTGAATGTGTGTGTCCTAATTTCCTCTTCATATGAGGACACCGGCGTGTTATCTTAGGGGTCCCCGAGTGAACTTGTTTTACTTTAAGAAGCTCTTTAAAGGCTCCATCTCCAAATGCGAACACACTTGAAGTACTGGGGGTTATACCTTTAATATATAAATTTTGGAGGGACCAAATTCAGCTCCCATTCTCTATCAGTCTCAAATCTAGCTTTCCTGGTCTCTCTCTGGCCTGTGTATTTGAGATCTAAGCATGCTGGGCCTCCGAGCCCCCCGAACTGTGACAGTAATGCTCACATACACATTGTCCCTTCCACAGAGTCTCATGGTCATGGCAATGTTGAGGTGATCACACCTCATTTTCTTCTCTTCACATCATTTGTACCCAGCTGTCATAATTGTTAGCGGTAATATTTTTGGTCAGAGTAGCTGAAGACACAAGTGGAACCATTTCTTGCTGAAATGAAAAGGCATTCAGAGATGGCTGTGGCCTTCCAGGACCAAGATCACGGAGGTGCTTCCCGGGGGGATGCCTTGTCCTGGACGCAGAAGCTGCTTTTCCCACATTGAGCCCACAGAAGGCCAGGACCCAGGTGGTGTGTGTGCTTGGAGGTGGCGCTGCAGGGGGAGCAGCGTGTCCGTTGTGCCCCAAGGAACCACAGCGTTCTCAGATGAGAGGAAGCCCACACCAGGAAGCAGCCCAGCATCCCAGAAAGGGCTTCCGAATGAGGTGGAAGTAGGATGGACACTGACTCCACCAGTCACAAGTGATAATCTTCCGCAAAGCATTCAACCTCTCTGGACCCCAGTTTCCTTATCTGAAGAACAGGGGATGGGCCCCTACCTCACAGAGCTGTTGTCGGGGCCGGTAGTACCTAGCTCTGTGCCTGGACAATGGCAGGGACCCCACATTGTGCTGACTGAATGGGAAATGGCCCCAAGCTGGGAAGATAGGAAGGGCCCCTTGGAAACTCTTGGAGGATGCTGACATCTCATGGAGTGGTTGAATAACGCCAGTCTGAAGACGACTCAGAATTTTCTTTTCCTTTAAGCTACCCCCTACGTGTGTATACTTGTGCGTGTGTGCACACACACATGTGGAGACTCAAGCTGCAGATGAGGAAGCGCCATTCACAGGCTGTGGACACACACGTGTGAATACAGAACACACATATCCATGCACAGAGGAACTCTTATGACCACAGGCTGTCCCTTCACTGTAGGTACATACACATACACAAGTGTACACACATAAACACACACCCTCCCAGTCCTAGCTCACACTGACTGTCTCCCTCTCCAGAACAAGATTCTGGATTCACCACAATAGGGTCCCCAGTCACTGGTCTTGTTTCCCCCTCCACATAACTAAAATTAAATACCAAGAGCGGGAAAACCCAAGGCAAGAATAGGAAGCCACACATACAGATTGCAATCATCACACAATGTTGCTGGTTGAAAGAAATGGATGTTGAGCATTGAATGTTAAAAATTGTGTTGAATTAGATAAGAAAATCCCGTGTAGACTTTGTTAATGATTCATAATCAGCTAATAAGCTCATCTTGAGGAGAATAATGATCCACGGACCTGTTGGCTCGTTTATCACTGTGTTTTACAACATTGGCAAAGAAACTAATTAAATCCCCGCATCATTACAGAGAATCCCTTTTAATAGAGATACAATGATGCACTAGAGGCTACAGATTACACTGCAAATTGTACCAGGAGATTTTGGACAGCGGGTTTTAATTAACATGTGAGCCAGAAGCAGCTCGTTTAAATAATAACCAGCGCTGGAACCATCTGTAAGTCGGAGCCAGGCGGTAGGGTAGGAGGAGGTGGGGACTGAGGCCTGGGAGGTGAGGAGGGCGTTGGCTGGGCTTAGGGAGTGTTTCAGAGTTGGGGCTCCCAGGGAAACAGGAGGAACTGAGGCAGGACCCAACTTCAGAAGGGGAGGGGGAGTCAGGAGCTGGAGGAGCACGTCAGGATCCAGACTCAGAGCAGGTGACGTGACACAGCCGTCACCAGGGAAGCTGGGAGCCGGGTCCGCGCTGACGAAAGTGGCAAAGCCAGGTGGACTCTAGATAAGTGACCCCAATTTCGATTTAGAAAGACGGTGCTGTGAATTAACACCCCCCCCCCCGTGGGCCCCTGTCTGGAGTGGATTCGTCTGGAGTGGGCACGTTGGCATGTTCAGTAAGTTGCTGGGACCTGCTGTAGGGCGGGACGGGTGGGTGACCCGAGAAGGAGCCAGCACTCTAACGTCTGCTTGGGACCCGGGATGCCTTGGGTAACTGGAGACTTTCATCATCATCTGTGGCCCAGTTTTCAAGGGGTACCTTTGGCCCATTGTCCAGCAGACAGAAGGATGCGTGGGCCAGCAGGCTGGTGACTGAAGAATGAGCAGGGGACTGTTGGCCACGAGTGACATGTGCATCCTTGGAAAGGCGTTCTGGGCACACATAGGGCCAACCTTATGCCTTGAAGGCAAATACTCATCCCTGTGCTTCTGCGAGGCTGAACTTCCTAAGGACACAGGCCTGTCTGGGGACCCCTGGGGTCGCACAGCAACTGCTCTGCCTTAGCTTGAGCTGCCTGTCATGAATTTTCCTGGCAGTCGCGGAGTCTGGGCACTCATCTGTCCCCTCCTCAGGAACCAGGCTTTCCTTCCCTGGCTGAGGCTCAACACAAAGGTGGCCAGTGCCACAGGCGGCATCACAGCCTTCAAAGAGGCTGTTCTAACAGTTGTGGGGAAGATCAAGTGTCTGCGCAGGCAAGAGGTGGGAAGGAGTTCTCTCCAAGTTCACATCCCTCTCTCAGAGAAAATGAGCTGAAGGCTTCTTCCACTTCGGCTTGTGTATTATTATTTTTTTAAAGATCAGCAGCAAAATGATTCATAAAACCTTGGAAACGGATTTAGTGTAAAGCCTCAAAGAACAATAGCTCATTGTGCACTGAGACTCCCACCTGATGTTCTGCCAAAGGCGTGATACAGGCTCTTTCGAGATGGAGCTGCACCCAACAGTCACTTCCCAGCCTGCTCTCTTCCTGAGCTCCCATGGCAACATGGAGGGGATCAGCCCCGCATTCTGCTAGCATCACCGGGTGGTACCCACCCCTTGTGCCTGGCCTCGGGACCACCCCAGGGATGAGATGCTATTTGTATGTTGGAGGTATCCGCCAATATCACGCACCAGGCTTCCCTAGCCAAACTCACCTCCGCCATACATGCCCACAGGGACATGCACGGCACACGCATGTTAATCACCCTCTTCATCTCTTCACCCTTGAAGCTGAGACTTCTAGCCACTGGGTTCCCCTCCTCCTCTCTTATCCCCATTGGATTCCGTGGTCCCATGTCCCACAACCTTCCCCTCTTCTCTATCTCCTTACACTTAGTTGGGTTTTTAATCCTAGGGTTATGGAATAATACAGTCAGATTGAGAGGAAGTCAGATGTCGTGGAGTTCAACAACCTCCCATTAGAGATGAGGAAGTGGGGGTGCCCTCAGAGAAGGACTTGTTATCGTGCATGTCAAGTGGGGAGCAGGACCAAGTGCTTGGGTTTGCTTACTTCCAGGTAGGCATGTTCCACGGTGTAAAGAGGTAGTCTCTTGTCCCCCTTTGAGCTGCTTCTTTGGGACCCTCAATGAAACCAGCACAATTGCTTCCTATCTGGTCTCTGCTACCTGTCCAACTTCCTCTGGCTCCTGCCGTGATCCTGTCACCTGTCTGTTCTGCAGCTGTCAGAAACTCTGACATCACCTGTGTAGTGAGTCAGGTCAGAGTCAGAGCTGGGAGGGACTTTTGAGGTTAGATGGTCCAACCTGTTCATTTTAATAAAGGAGGAAACTGAGGCTCTAGGAGATCGAGGGAGTGGATGGACCCAGAAGTCCCACTGTTGGGAAGATTAATAAAATGCTTATCCCAGAAACAGGCTTTGTGGCATCATTACAAAAGCTGCTGCTGGCTTGCTGAGTAGAGGCAGGCAGGTGGCTGAGATCCAGGCTGGACCCAGGCAGTGGCAGGAGGCAGGCCATGCCCTTGTTGGGTGGGTGCAGGTGAGCATCCCCTCTGTTCTCTCTAGCAGGGCCCAGGGGTGACCGAAATTATCGACAGCCTGGTCTCCACTTTGCAGTGCAGGCAGGAAGTTGGTGGCAGTTGGGACTCTGAAGTCAGCCAGAACTGGGTTCCAATCCCAACCCCACCCTTCATTCAGCCCAGCAAACCGCTACCGTCAGAGCCGTGCCGCAGCTGGCTTAGGAGGCCTGCTTGTTATCTTTTAGGCACTTTGTGAACCAGTCATTAAACAGCCATTATTAAAGATTCACTTATATAAACTTATAATTAACTAAACCATGTTTATAACAAAGCTAATCAACACTAAGAACCACATCATTTTCTAATTATTTTATTACCTGTACTCTGGAGGCTGTTTCTGTGTAGAGGAAATACTATGTAGTGTTATATTGTGTTGTACCCCTTAGTTCTTCTCTGCTCTGCAGGCAGGGACAGCACCTCAATGGCTTGACATCAGCCACGGTGGAAATAGTTACACTATGGAAATCAGCAAACTCTTCAGATCTAGGCAAACTTTTTTTTTTTTTTTTTGAGAGCCTGTGTTTAGCAGTTCCTGGCATGCCCTTCTTTGTATTTATTTATTTATTTATCTATCTATCTATCTATTTATTTATTTATTTTTGCATTTCCATGAGGAAGGGATTCTTATTTTGCAGAGAAGGAAACTGAGCCTTAGAGTGTGAAATGACATCTCCAAGTCACACAATTGGTGGGTCTGAGAGCCAGGGACTAAATTCACTCATGTCTTTTAGTCCCAAGACCAGTGGTTTTTTGGTTTTGTTGGGTTTCCTGCTTCTAATTTAACTTTTACCTTTAGCAGTGTATGGTGGCAATGCTGTTCTGCCTCCAACCTCGGCAGGTGGGAGGCCTTCACTGGGATCCCTGCTGTGCAGGAACTGCACATCTAAGGGTGGTTGCAGATCTAAGGGTGGCTTTGTGGATAGACTCTCTAGGAAGCCGTGTGCCCTGTGAGAGGGGCACCTGGCTTCCAGGGAAGAAAGACCTGGAATGAAAGCCCCGCTTGCGCTGCCTGCTGCTACCTGGCTGCATACGCTTCAGCAACCACCCAGAGCCTAGGGTGTCTCATCTCCACAGTAGAGATAATAAGACCGCACGTGGCTGGTAAGAGAACTAGGTGAGTGAATGTCCCCAGAGTGCATGGCACAGGATTGTTCAGAATGCATGCAGTGTCTGTGTCCTTCCTCCCTTCCTCTCTCCTGACCTCCTCTCCCTCACAGTGAGAATTCTCTACTGTCGCTCAGGCTAATAGCCTGGCTGCCCGGATGTGGCACAGGCTCTTCCTTCTGGAGATGGCATCTTTGGTTTCTGTGCCGACCTCTTGGTCCACATTGTTCTCTGTGCTGGGGCAACTTGGAGCTTTCTGCAGTTGGCGGGATTCTGTGGCACCACAGTGGGCTTCCAGAAGCCCTCCCTGCCCACGTGGGTCTGGGTCAGTGGTCCTCTCCTTCCATAGCACCAAACCTATTGAAGCCACAACGTCCAGGGCATCAGATGTGGCCACTCTTCTTCTGTCCTATCCAGGTTTGGCCACTGGGGACCCATACTCGCCATGAGGAGGCTGAGACTTCCTTCCCTGCCTCCTCTCCTCTCCAGTTTCCAACCATAAACCTGCCCAGCCCCACATTGGCCTTCTGCCCTCCCACCTGGGAGGCCGGGCTGGCTCCCCATCTCTCCTCCAGGCCGATCCTGAGCACAGCGCTCTGCATTCAGCTCCCAGGGTTCCCATCAATGCTGCTCTGCCCTCACCTCCGCTCTGTCTCAGCTCCAGTCTCACTCTCCCTCCTCCTCTCTCCTGGCTGGTTCTTCTTGGATTATGAACACACTGAATCTTTGTCATCTAAAGATAAAATTGCCCTCCCTCAACCCAATGATTATTTATCCTCGGTGCCTCTTTCCTCTCCTCTCTGGGCGAGGTGCTCGGGAGGGTGGGTGTACTCTCCTCTTCCTTAACCGTCTCCCTCTTTTCTTCCCACCACATTCAAAGTTCCACTCCCACGGACACCAATCTCATTAAAAGGCCTCCATGTTGCTGCATCTGCATCCCATGGTTATTTTCAGGCTTTCAGGGCCTTTCCAGGGCTTCTTGGAGCTCTTTGACACCTGACCCCTGTCCCCTGCACCCACCTCCCGCCCCACGCGCAGTGTGCCTGGATGTCTTTCTGACCGGTCCTTCTTGGGCTCCTCTCTTCAGTCCTTCCTGCCCCTTCATTGTTGAAGATCCCTAAGGTCCTGCCTCCGCCCTCCTCTCTTCACACCATACATGCTCCCCCTGAGCACTTCCATCTGCCCCGCTCCTGTGACTTCTGTCCCCATTGGTGCTCTGTGGACACCTGGGTCCAGGTTTTTCTCCTGAGCTTCAGGCCTGTTGCCACAACCATCCCAACTGTGGTCCTCCTGGAAGTGCACAGCAGCCATGGGTCTGGAACGTTGCCATTTTCTCCTTGACCCTCCATGTCCTTCTGTGTTCTGCTCAGTGCCCAGGACCCTCCAGGTGCTTCCCGAAGGAAACCTGGATGAGATCCCAGGCTCTATTTTCTTTTCTTGCCCCCTAGCGCATCCAGTTCTATCTCTTTACAAATCCTCCAAATTTCTGGACTTGTCCCCAGCTTGTCATCTGGAGAGATTCAATGGTCTCTCAACTGGCCTCTACACCAAGTCTTCCCGTTCCTTCAGCCTTCCTTACTTGAATGCAGATGGTGGCTCTTCCACTGCTCCAGACTCCTTATCATGGAATGCAAACCCCTACAGCTTCACCCCCTATACACCTTCCCACTCTGGTTCCTTGTTCCTAGCCCTCTCAGACCTTGGCTTCTAATCGGGCTGGAAAACATGCAATCCTCTGAGTACAGCGTGGGTATTCTTCCCCTAAAAAGTTCACTACAGACAGGGACCTGGGGCTCTCTTGTTCCCTGTTGTATTTTCAGCCCCGAGAACAATGCCTTGTGAAGAAAGCCAGCAAGTCAACCTTGGCTGAATAAATGAATAATGAATACCTTCCTGACTTTTCTCCTGGAGATTCCTCCCCACTCGCTTACACAGCTCAGAGCTTCGCCTCTTCCAGAAGCCCTCCCTGACCACGGTCTGGGTCAGTGGTCTTCTCCTCCCATGGCACCCTCCTAAGCACATTATATCGGTTTGCTTCTTTTCTTCAGAACTGTGTCTAGATATGCTCACTGACAAGGGCAGGACTCGGCACCAGGAGGCCCAATAAATATTTGTGAATGAAGCCCTGGGTGGGCTGACCCGCTCCAAGGTCACTTCTCTTCATGTCAGCCTCTTTTGCTCTGATCAGTGGCCACAGTCTCCGAAGCTCAGACTTCCTCCCTAAATGTGTCCAATATGGTCCTTTGTGGTTCCATCATCTCTACAGGGACTTTTTCAGGGTCTTGTGACTTCTGATTTGAGGTAGCTAAAGACATCACTGTCCAAGGGTTTCCCCCTTCAGCTTGGTGAGTTTCTGAGACTTGGTCAACAGTGTTGGGTCTTTCTGTTTCTGCCTGAGATAGTCCAATATAGGACCCCGCTTCCCACAGACTTATGCATAAAATAAAAAGAAGTAAAAGGGGGTTTGTCAGAGTGAGCCTGCTTCTTCAAGCTGGGATTTAGAAGTCCTTTTGTTCTAACAGGGACACCAGTATTGGCCATACAGACTGAGGTGGGATCTTTGCCATACCTTGAGGAAGACTGTGACTTGGGGGCAGAAATGAGTTACCCTAAGTCTGATACCTGTCTGACCTTGGGAAGGAAAAGGGTGCTTATGGCTTTCCCTTCCCTCATCAAGACGGTCTCTGGGATGAGAGATCTGAACTTTAGAGAAGGCCCCTGTTGTTAGTTCTTGGGATGGTCCAAGGTGGGTCTTGTGATCCCACCAAGCTCTCCCATATCCTTCTGCTTTCTTGCTCCTGGAAATCTTCTCTTCATCCTCAACAGGCTCTTACTCTTCTACTTTCCTTGATTTTTTTTTTCATCCTCCTCTTCCTCCTCTAGACCGCCAACTTGAGGCCATGTCCGAGCATCCCCTACCCTTGACAACCTGCAGTTCCCTCCTAATCCTGCGCTCTGTGAAAACCTACCTCTGGAAAATGATTCAGCTGCAGCCTCGCCCACTGGGTCACCTGAAGACAGTGACCAGGAGGCTCAGGTGGGTGCCCTCTCCACACCTTTTGTTCTAAGTGACCCTTGGTTCAAAGCCCTAGTGGGACGGCTCCAAACCTTCTCTACTTTCTTCCAGGCAGTGGGCTGACACAAGTGAGGTCTCCTGGTCCCAGAGAACAAAGAACCAAAGACCGAAGCACTCAGTTTCCTTCATTTCCATGTCCCAATGCCAGGCATCCTGACTGGTTCCCCCTCACTACTGGAGGCCACGTCCCTCTCTTGTTCTGAGGCCCGTCCCTCCTCCTCTATTTGCAATTCTATTCTTACCCCACTCCTGGTACTTCTGAGACCTCACTCCATCAGTCACCTTCTCTTTCTTGCATTTCCCATCTTTCCTTCTGGTTGACATCTTCCTAGAAACTTATGAACGTGATCAGGTCCTCCTGACCCCGTTGAGTGACTGCTCTCTCTCTCTCCATCAGTCACTTGTCACTTCTGCCACTTCCTCACCACCCACTCCTTCCGTAATCCTTGTGCAATCTGGCTTCCGCCCCCTCTTCTCTATGGAAACTGTTCTTCTCATTTCTCTAGCAGCATCCCCTCACCGCTAGATTGAATGCGTTCATGGCCCATTGGAAGCACCAAGGAAAGTCCGACTTCCCTCCCAAGACTAGCCAGGGCGCTGGGGAAAGCCAAGGTGGATTGGAGTGAGCATCCAGGGGCAGATTCACTCACAGGTAGGTTGGTCTTCAAATAGCTGTCCCTTGTGCCTTAGGCCCTGGTGATCCTTGTGGGATCCCATTGGGTTGACAACCCATTCCTCTCTCAGTAGCATCCCCAGCTCCCAGGTGCCATCCCAGTGGTTCACTTTTCTCCAGGTTAAACATCCCCCGAACTTACTCCTGTTACAAGAACAGTCCTCAGATTCTTCTCCATTTTTTTTTTTTTTTTTTTTGAGGAAGAGTTGATGGGCCAACCAAGCTGATCTCTGCTTTATTTGTGAAGAACTGATCAACAGTAGCTTCACCTTCTGAAAAGAATGAGGTGCTCTGAAGCCATTTGACACATCGATTCAGATCAGAAACATATATTGATAGGCCCAGTAAGTGTGAGGCCTGATACAGAAACATGATTTTCTGCAGTGGGTTTTATGTGACTGATGACATTTCTTCAAGACAATTCAATGACTTTAGGTGCTCTGTCCCTTTATATATCTACCTGGTGAGATGTTACCATGTTTCTACCATTTGGGGCCCATTTTGTCCTTGGTGGGTATTTGATAAATGCCTAGTGAATTGATAAATGCATGAATGAGCGAATGAATATTACAAAGATCAGGACCTTTTGCATGAGTATATCATAAGCCTATTCTCCTTTGCTAATGCTAAGATTATCTGGTTAATACTGACCTTAACCACAGCTCCATCTTTGACTATATCATGCTGGAAGGACATATATCCTCGATGAACAAAACTGAATCCAAGGGCCTATGGGTGCTCTGTATTCCAATGTCTGGAGCGGTCCCCCACCCTGTGGACGGTATTCTCCTGGCTGGACCATGTCCTCCATCCCCGCTCTGCGAGCTTGGGCATCGAGCTGGGATGCAGATCTGTGGAGACATGTCTCGCCTGGCATCCTTCAGCACTTCCATCCGACGGAGAGTCATGGGGGAAGTCACCGTGCTGGCTGGAGCGTTGGGCTGGTGCCCATTTGGAGTGACCAGCTTCCTGTGGAATCCCACTGCCTCCCTCCCATTGATTTGGCCAGGATCTTTATTGTCTTCTCAAATGTAATTAAAGAGTCCTCTGATGGTGCCAATTAAAGACTCGGAGGGATGGGAGCGGGCGCTCGTGGCGTCACATGGTGCGGCGCGGTGGAGCTGTAAACATCCATTAGCCATTACAGTTCTCATTAGTCCTTGAAAAACAACTCATTAGTGTCCGTAGAACTGACAGGTAAATACAGCTAATGGGCTAAATCTATCAATAAATTCATTGTGTGCAAAATCAGGGTTTCCGTCATTGTGCTGCTTGCGGTGACTAATCAGAAGGTTAAATACTCCTGCTGCAAAAATATATATAAGTTGCAGAGCACTTAGCCTGATAGACTGTGAAGAAATGGCATGTGAGAAAACTAATGAAGACATCAAAGGCTTTATTTATACGTAGGGTGGGTTCATTTCAAGTTCAGGTTGCTATGAACTGTCACAGCTGTTTAGCTGAGACTAAATTTTAGAAAGCATATTGATTTGTTTTAATTTAAACGGGGCAGTTTACAAAAGCAGCTTGAATCTGAAGTTATTCCAGAAATGATTGCTCGTGTGCGACGGGGGGATGTCTCGGCGCACTTCTCCAGCACCCCGTGGAACGTCCCCAGGGAGGCTGTTCCTCCTACGGCTGTCCCAGCAGCCCAGGAGCGCAGAGTGAGTGGGACGTGCTGTTGGGGCTCATCGAGCCCCGGCTCCTTATGGTGCAGAGCAGGAAATCCAAAACCCAAGGCTGGTGACAGGTCATTTAGTGCATTGGTGGCAAAGCCCAGGTCTCTTACATCATTGCTTCCCCTTTCTGCCTGATGCTGTATTTTCTCTCCAGAGAAAGAAACCACGATGTTCTTGGCACGGGCAGGGTCCCTCAGATGACAGTGACTCTGGGTATCTTCTCCACCACAGCTACAGTTTCTTTAACCCAGAAGGCCATCATCATTTCCTATTCTCTGGATGCAGCTCAGACTCTGCCCTTGGTCTTTGTGGGTTAGGGAGCTGTGGAAGCTCAGCTGCTTCCTTTTAGCAAGAAACTTCCATCTCCAGTGAACTCCTTTCTATCCGTTTGCTAAAATGCTCCCTCTTTGACCTTGCTAGAGGTAAGGAAGGACTTCCTTATCTCAAAAGGATACAACATTAGGAGAGAGGTTACCAACTGGTGGCAGGCGAGTTATGTCTGACCTCTCTGCCCCAATTTGAATTTGTAATCAGAATAAAACTGGGACATTTTACATAAACGTTGTCTTTCCAGCTTCCTTGGGGAAATCTGAAGATCAGGCCGTGTTGCTTGCCTGGCCTGGTTGCTGAGACAGACCCCCTTTGAATGGGGCCTGCACTTTCCCCAACACCCTGCGTCCTCATCTCTCAGAACAGAACAGTGCCCCCTTTGATGGCCACAGTGGATGACACCACGTACCATCCGTGACTTCGGAACATCCCTGGTTGCTGGGCCACCATCTCCCAGCCTAACTTCAGGCCGGCACAGCTAGGTGACTCCTGGACCTCATCTGCTCCAACTGTAGGGGTTGAGGACAGCAATGCAGGCAGAGGCCTGGCCTCCCGTAGAACTTCTGAAGTGTGGGTCCCCAGAAGAGCTTTCAGTGGTTGAGCTGTCGTAGAAATGCCCTCCAGCCTCCTCACTGTCTCCCTGCAACAGTCTTGTCCTCCCGGTTCCTGCTTCCCTCAGCCTCTTCTAAGGAAGCACATCTGCAGCTCTCCTTGGTTATCCTCCTTCCCTTCTAGAACGAAGGCCACACACTTAGAGTGCTGTACAAGGCCCCTCCGTCACTGTTGCCTGTCCCTGTTCTCCTCACTCTTCTCCAGCTTCAGTGTGACTTGGTCCCTCCAGCTAGCTTTACTGGCTTCCCCTCTTGATGGCCTGGGGACCCACTGTTCCTTCGGACTGGATGTCCTTCCCCAGATATTTGTCATTCCCTCATTCCAGCCTCCTCATCTTCTTCTTTTGCCTCAAAATTGCTAAGCTGAACTTGGGGCCTCTATGGTTGCATTTTGGACACTGAGACTATCCAGTCCAAAGGTCCTGAGGTGGAAGGGACTTGATGAGTTTGAGGAGTGGCAAGTAGGTCAATGTGACCTGAACAGAGAGAGCTGGAGTCGGGGAGCTGGAGGAGTGGCCAAAGCCCAGCTCTTGCAGACCCTTGTCAGCCACTGCAGGGATTTTTGCTTTTACCTTGAATGAGGTGGGAAACCCCTGGAGAGTTTTGAATAAAGTAACAAAATGGTCTCACATTGTTTTAAAAGATCACTCCAGTGGCTGTGGCTGCACTGAAAAAGACTGGAGGTAGGATAAGTTTGGGAGATAAGAAGAGGCCACTTCAATGCTCCATGTGAGGGATGGCAGTGTCTTGGGTAACGTGGTGGAGAAGTACCCAGAATCAGAGATGGACAGGTGTTGAAGGTGCTGATGGGATTTGCTGAAGGTTGAAGAGAGAGAGAGGGAGAAAAAGATGAGTCCAGCTTGGCTCTCTGAACATCAGGGAGCCTGGAACTTACATTTTTGAAGATGAGGAAGATTGCACAGCAATAGGATGTGTTGTGTGTGTGTGTGTGTGTGTGTGTGTGATTTAATAAAACCTGTTGGATATTAGGAGGGGATACCAAGAGGGCTACTGGACCCACAAGGCTGGTCAAGGGGAGAGGTCAGGGCGGGTGGTAGAGATCTGGAGTCAGCAGTATGTGGACACGTACGCAGAGCTGTGGGGTCCGATGGAATGCCAAGGGAGTGCGTGGAGGTGGTGAAGAAAAGAGGTCTCAGGATTGAGTCCTGGAACATATGGTTTGGAGCACAGGGAGATAAAGAAAAAGATATGGAGTAGAAATGGCCCCTCCAGGATGAGAACCAAGAAGAAGGAGGAGAGCAGAGTTTGTAAGAAAGAAGAGTGATCCCCTGTGCCAATGACATGGGACAAAATGGTGGTGTCTAGGTGATAAAGGAGGCCGGAAAACTGACTGTTGGATTTGGCTACATGGACATCACAAACAACCTTGACAGGGGTTGTTTGGTGGAAAGGTGGGCAAGAACCTTGTGAGAGTAGGCTAGAGAAGAACAAAGAGGTGATATGGAGGTGCTAGTAAAAACTCTAGGGAGATGTGCTTCAAGTGGAACAGAGAGAGAGGGTGGTGACTGGAACAGGAGATAGAGGAACCAAGAGTTGTTAATTTGTTATTACTATTAATTTTTTTTTTTAGTTGTAGATGGGCACGATACCTTTATTTTATTTTACGTGGTGCAGAGAATGGAACCCATGCCTCACATGTGCTAGGCAAGCGCTCTACCCCAGAGCCATAACCCCAGCCCCTAATTTTTTTAAGATGAGAGAAAATTACAATGTACTTTCTGGTTGGTGGGAACAATCCAGTAGAAAGGAAAAGATCAGATGATGGAGGACAATGATGGGATAATTACTGAATTATTTGTCACAGCAAAAAAAAAAAAAAAAAAAGAAAAAAAAAAGAAGCGGTCTAAAATGTCCATCAAGAGAAGAATGGATAGATAAAATGTGTTATATTCAAAATGATGAGATGCTATAGGGCTGACTCATTGCCTGAGGGGACCAATTTCACTAGCAGGGAGAGACCTGGTGCTGCATTGCATACTGTTGCTTCTGCCCCAAATCTGAAGCCCAGATCACACAGGTCCCTCCCACTGTGTGCTAGCATCACCAATACCCCACACAATCAAAGCATA